>NW_020950098.1:10822-54387 GCF_900497805.2 Vombatus ursinus
ATCTGACCTTTTAACCAAAAATGGTAATAATACTGATTTTAAAATATGATATGCCCTCAGTGTTCATCATACTATACTTGTCACTGTCCCTTAGAAAAAAAAAGTGACATAAATGAATGACTTGAACATTTAATGGCTTTTAAGGTTCTTTCTAGCTTCAATTGAATGAACATATTACCTACAAATAGTGGCCACAGCAAACATAGAGAGCTGAGACAGAAAGGCACAAACATTTAAAAGGAGAAACTGGAATAAAATGATTAGGTATGTTGGACACTAGAGAAACGCAAGCATTTGCTATCAAAGTTGAAATAGTCAAACATTAAGAACATGATTAGTGGAGAAATGGTTGTGGGGAGGGAGCCATCCTTCCTCATCATCATCAACAACAAATGTTGACCAACTAACACCAGCAGTCATTCTAGATAGGCACAGTGGCCTTGGGAGTGGCCATGCCCTGCTTGACTATGGTGTACAAGGTCTGCTTCTAGCCCAGTCCTCACAGCTATTGTCTGGGAAAGCAAGTCTTGTGGAGAAGGGGCCAGACATCTACACACAGCAGGCCCAGGAGCCTTGGGAAGAATAACACTTCCCAGTCTGGTGCCCTCACTCATTCAGGGACAGATCCCCTGTGGAGATGCGCCTGGCAGGAGCTCCTGCAGGGCCTACAGCGTCACCTAAGGAGGACCCAGAAAAGCAAGTTCTTGCCCCCTAAGTCTTTGGTACTAACCCTCACCCTAATTCCAATGGTTCAACATCAGAAAGTGATTAAGATTTTACTGGAAGAGGTATCACCATCAGCTTTGCTATTTCACCCTAAGCACCATGGGTGCTCCATTCAACTTGCAGCTCAAATGTCTCATAGGTGTTGTCTTTCCCATTAGAGCATGAGCTTTGTGGGGTGCAGTCTTACTTGACTAATAGGATTTCCAGTGCTTGGTTACATAGTAAGCCAACTTAATCAATACTTTGAAGATCCTATTCATTCCTGAAGTTACGATTTAAAGGGAAAGGATATCAAAGAACTGTGAAAACCATTGGCCTTGATTACTATATATTCAGAGAGTCGAAAAGTTAGCATGGTAGAGCTGAGTCAGGAAGTCCCTAGTTAAAACCCACCTCTGAAGCTCATCTGGCCCTATTTAATAACCCTCAGTGCCTCCTGCAAACTCCCTAAGCCAGCTGATCTACTTTAGTGAAGGGATTTTCCATACCGAGAGTTCTCTATACCAGTGAAATTGCACGTCCCTTTCTAAACGACAGTGGAGAAAAGTACATGGAAATGGGAGATTTCATTTTTTTATTTCAACATCCAAGGATACCAATTGACCAGGCAGAAAGAGCTTTGAGAACCAAAGACATGTAACACATAAAAACATTAACAAATACCATGAAGAATATAAAACAGCAGCAAACCACGTACCTTTTTCTTCAAAGTTTGGTCACTTAGATTATAGGGAAAATTAAAAAAAAAAACAAGGTTGAATGACTAAGACAGAGGTACAAATGGGGGGTGGTACGCTAATATGCCCTTAAATGAAGGCATCTATAGTTCTAAATATTCATTATGGAAACAAATAGGAGATTTGAGGTGTTTTATTTTTTGATAAAATTTAATCATTTTGTTCTGAATAGCAAAATTTACTCCATGTCTTCAATGGACGATTTGTAAGAATGAAGATCAGAAAGGCTCTTCAAAGATCACTGTGGTGTGATGATGATAGTGATGGTGATGATGATGATGATGATAAGTAGAAGAAGAAATGTATATATAGTGCTTCTCACATCCTTGCTGGGCCATGCATTTTTATCTCATTGGATTGTCATAACCTTGAGAGGTAGGTGCTATTATCATCTCCATTTTACATATGAGGAAACTGAGGTAAACAGGGTCTGTTTACCTCCTAGATTTATTTTCCAGGTCACTTGTTTTTCCAATGAGGTATTTCACATTGTCTTCTATTTTTTCATTCTTTTGGTTCTGTTTTACAATGTCTTGATTTCTCATAAAGTCACTAACTTCCAAAGACTCCATTCTAATTTTTAAGGAAGTATTTTCTTCAGTGAGCTTTTGGACTTCCTTTTCCATTTGGTCTATTCTGCTTTTGAAGGCATTCTTCTCCTCATTGGATTTTTGACCCTCTTTTGCCATTTGGGTTAGACTATTTTTTAAGGTGTTATTTTCTTTGGTGTTTTTTGGGTCTTTTTTGTTTTTTTTAGAAAGCTGTTGACTTGTTTTTCATGATTTTCTTTCATCACTCTCATTTCTCTTACCAGTTTTTTCTCTACTTCTATTACTTGCTTCTCAAAATCCCTTTTGAGCTCTTCCATGGCCTGGGACTGATCCATATTTTTCTTGGAGGCTTTGGATGTAGGAGCTCTGACTTTGTTCTCTTCTTCTGGTTGTATGTTTTGATCTTCTTTCACACCAAAGAAAGATTCTATGGTCTGACTATTTTTTCACACTTTACTCATGATCCCAGCCAATTACTTGAGTTTTAAACTCTTTGTTAAGGTAGGAGTCTGCTTCCAGTGTGGAGAATGTACTGTCCCAAGCTTTGGGAGTTTTGTGCAGCTGTTTTCAGAAATACTTCTAAGAACCTGTCAATTTTCAGTTCTTCCAAGGTGGTACAATCAAGGGTGAGGTGTTTACTCTTTTCCTGGCCTGTGCTCTGATCTATGAGTGACCACAAGCACTCTTTTCTGCCTTGGAACTGTGAGGAGGATTGCCACTCCACCACCACTACAAGCTCCACCACGCCAATGCTCCTCCTTGCCTGAGGACTGCCACCCAGAGCTGTGACCTAGATCCAAGCAAGGGCAAAGCAAGAGAATTCTGCCTCAGCACAAGCATAGAGATCCCTGCAATCCCCCTTGGATCAGCCACTGGATTTCCCCTCAGTCTGTGGTCTGAGCTCCAGAAGCAGCCGCTGTCCTGGGGCTGCTCCAGGACTGGGGCTGAGACCAAACTTCTCTCTCACCTTGGTCACAGACTTTTCCTACTGACCTTCTAAGTTGTCTTTGTAATATGTGGGTTGAGAAGTCTGTAAACCACCACAGTTGCATGTGATTCAGTCCCTTGAGGCCTGATCCAGGTTCGCTGAAGTTTGTTTTGCCTGCACACCCACACTGAACTCTGTTCTTCTCCCAGCCCAGTGCAATAGACCTTTCCAATCAATCATCCAGGTTGTGTTGGGCTGGAAATTTGTTTCACTCTGTCTTTTTGTAGGTTCTGTTGCTCTAGAATTTGTTTAGAGCCATTTTTTACAGGTATTTGGAGGGGTTTGGGGGAGATCTCAAGCAAGTCACTGCTTTTACTCCACCATCTTTGCTCCACCCCCCCATCCCCTCTTGCTCATACAATCATGTTGGTCTTCCTGCCTTGAGTCTTTCCCCACTCTAATTCATTCTCCACATAGCTGGAAAAGTGATTTCCTAAAGCACAGATAAGACTATGTCACTCCCTTACTCAAACTCCAATGGCTCCCTACTGGCTCCAGGACCACTGAGTCATCTTTGTCCCATTTAAAAATTTCTCTTTTGGGGGACAGCTAGGTGGAGTAGTGGATAGAGTACTGGCCCTGGAGTCAGGAGAACCTCAGTTAAAATCTGACCTCAGACATTTAACACTCACTAGCTGTGTGACCTTGGGCAAGTCACTTAACCCCATTGCTTAGCCAAAAAAAAAAAATTCTCGTATGGAATAAGTTTAAGATGTACATACTTGTTAATAAAGTAGCACATTGCATAATTCATAAATAAGTAGTATGTACACATGGAGGACTGTGCTGAAGGATTTTTTGCTGATATAGATTCTCTATCAAAAAAACTTTGGAGAGCAGTGAAGCAGTAGATAGAATACTGGAATAAGAATCAGAAGACCAGGTTTCAAGTCCCATGACTGTCACTAACTGTGATTTGGGGGCAAGTCATCAACTATCTAGGCCTTGGTTTCTTCTTTGGTAAAATGAAGAGCTTGCATGAGCTCTAGAGTCCTTTCCAGTTAATATATGAATCTAAAACCTGGTAATGTCTTCTTAGCAACTGTCTCTTTAAGAATACACCTCCTCCTACTCTCAGAATTACAAATAACCCTCATTATACACTAGGAGTTTAAATGTCCAATTAATTTCTGATTTCTGCAGTGAATAATTTACTTATGTTGCTTTTTTTCCTGCTTGTTTCTAGTTTTAAGGATTATTTGTGAATTGATGATTGAAGATAGTAATGGAAAACCAAATTTGAAAAGGACTTTAAAAGGACTTTTCAGAAAAATGAAGCTTAATAGGCATCATTATGAATTTTCATAATATCTTTAGGTATTTTTTCCTTCAGATTATACTTTTTTTGAGAATCAAAGAACCTGACTTGGAAATAATCTTGAGGTCCATAAAGTCCAAATTATACCTTCAACAAGAATTCCCTGTTCAATACAGATAGGGCACAAGAATAGAAGAACTAGATTTGAATTTCCACCTTTAATATTAGCTTTGTGACTCTGATGTTTACCTCCCTGGGTCTCAGTTTCCTTATTTGGAAATTAAGAGGAGTGGACATGGTGAGCCCTAAAGTCCTTACCTTTGTAAATCTGTGAACCAATGATTCAGGACAAGATATTCAGCCTCCACTTGAAGACGTCCAATGATGTCTTCCAATACCTCCCATAGCAGCACATTCTATGTGTGGACATTTCAAATTGTTAGGAGGTTTTTTCCCCATGTTAAAATAGCCTCTCCCTTTCTGAAACATTTATATGTCTAATTCCTCTTCCAAGTGACAACCCTTCAAATCCTAGAAGGCATCTATTATGTCCATTATGTCAAATCTCTTCTCTAGACTAAACATCACAAATTTATTCCACTGATTCTCTTATGGCATGGGTTATAGGCCAGATAGGTTTCAGGATTTTCAGATGCTTCAGGTTTGGAATTGGAACAAAATGAAACACTCAGACCATCTGAAAATTACCTAAAGGAAGTTTCCTTAGTCACATCATTGGTTTATACTTAATTTTTTCAGTAAATAGCCCACATTTTTTGCCATTATCTTTTCAGTAAATATCCCATTGTAGAAATAAATTGATGTTAGCTGGTTATCAACTGTATTGAAAAATATCAACTAGTTAAATTGATAGTGGGATGCTAATCAGTGGTGGGTAACTAGGTGGTGCAGTAGATAGAGGGCTAGTCCTGGAGTCAAGAAGGCCTGACTTCAAATTGGGCCTCAGACACTTACCAGCTGTGTGAGTCTGGTCAAGTCATTTAAACCCATTTGCTTCCATTTCTTCATCTATAAAATGAGCTGGAGAAGGAAATAGTAAACCACTCCAGTATCTCTGCCAAGAACAGTCCAAATGGGGTCATGGCAAATCTTCTAAACAACAACAACAACAAATGAATGATATTGGTAAAAATAAGGAGGAAAGAACTGTTACTGGAGATTGATAATGGAAGGACAAAACACTAGAAGACAGACTTGTGCTGAAAGCAGTAGCAAGACAACTCTAAGCCCTCAGAGTAGATAGAACTTTGATCCTTCCAACCTGGTGTTGGAAAGTAGGAGTTGGCATAAGAATCTGGTTCTATACAGGGTTCATCTGGGGTCGTGGCTAGGAACCCTTCTTCTTTCTCTCAAGGTTAAATTCTCATGTCCATTGTGGATGCTATATTCAGTGTCACAGGCTGAAAGGTTTCTCCAACAATGTACTCAGCGTCACAAGGCTGTCCTTCAAAGAATTGCTCCACCTGACTGTGCTGAAGTTATATTGTTTTTAAACAGACACACATACATACATATATTTATGTATGCATATATGTATATGTATGTATATATGTATATGTATATATATTTTGTATTAAACTGTTTTATGGAAATGCATGTTTTATTTCAGAAATTTAAAAATATATACATATTTTTATATGTCTACATGCATATGTATGTGTTTGTATATATGTATGTGTATAGATAGCTATATATAGATAAATAAATAATCTAGATCTATATCTCTAGACATCTAGATATATTGATAGATATATGTCTATATCTATATATGTATCTATAGAAATAGATATTGATATCTATAACTATAGATATGTATCTATACATGTACATATAAACACATATATGCATATATGTATATACACATACACATGTATATGTATATATAATTTTTAATTTATAGAATAAAACATGCATTTTCATAAAAGTTTAATACAAAGATAATTGCACCAGAAACTGCAACTCTATTATGTAGAACTTGCTAATTCTTTCAAATATGTAATAAAATTGTCAGGTAAATTTCTCTTTTTTTATTTTTCCATTTTTCTTTCCTTCTCCTCCCCTCCTGCCCTACACATGGCTACCATTAGACACAAATATATATATATATATATATATATATATATATACATGTAAAATTTTTATATACTAACTTCTATTTATCACTCCTTTCTCTGGATGCAGATATTGTTTTTCTTCAAATGTCCTTTATTTTTAATTTATGTATTTCTTTATTATTAATAATGTAAGTCAAAATTACTTATATGCTCAAAGTTGTTCTTAAAATAATATTGCTTTTACTGTATACAATGTTTTCTTGGTTCTGTTCATTTCACTCTATAATTTTATTCAAGTCCTTACATGACTTTCTAAGATCATTAAGCTCATCGCTTCTTCTAGCGCAATAATATTCCATCACCACTATACAAAATAACTTGAATAGCTATTCCTCACCTGATGGGGATTCCTGAAATTTCCAGTTCTTTGCTGCCACAGAGAGCTGCAATAATCATTCCATTCACATTCAAGTTATAATTACTGTTTGTGAATTTCCCTCCATCTTACTTTTACTCACTGTTTTCTTTTTCAGTCTCTCTTTTTACCCTATTCCTGTTACCTTATCTTCTTCCCTCACCTTCCCACTCTTCATCTCACCCAGCCCTCTAAAATACATTTTCCATTTTCTCACTCCCACCCTTTCAAATCCCAATCTAAAGTCCCCTCCAAAAGTCCCTTCCACATTTTCTCTGCCCACCCTCCCAAATCCTAATATACAGACCTCTCTAAAAGTCCTTCCTCCAACCAGTCCCACAGCTTTCTCACCTCTCTCCATGTTCAGAAGGCTTCTACACACTTCCAGATGTATACATTGTTTCCTCTTCAACCTAGATGACAATAGGGCTCCAACATTAGCAGCCCTCCACCCCTACCTGCTTCCTCTGACTTAGTTCTTCCTTTCACATCCTATTTTCATAATACAATGGCTTCCTTTTATTTTTCTTACCCAATTTTGTTTTTTTTTAGAATCACCACATCATACACAATTCAGTCCCAACCTTTCTTACAAACTGCCTTAGTAATGATGACAGTTGTAAGAATATTGACAACATTCTCATATATAGAATTAGTAAACTGGTTGATCTTAAGGAGTCCCTTATAATTTAGTCTTTAATGTTTCCTCATATTTCTTTTGGATCTTTTATATCAAATTTTCCATTGCATTCTGGTCTTTTTGTTACAAATACCTAAAATACCTAAAAGTCTTTAAGTTTTTCAAATGTTCATTCTTTTTTCATTCAAGATTAGATTCAAATTTCTTGGGTAAATTATTCGTCGTTGCAACCACAGCTCTTTTGCTCTTTGAAATATAAGGTTCCAAGATTTGTGTGTTTTTTTAATTCATTTATTTTGATTTATCAACAATCACTTCCATATGCTTTTGCATTTAAAATTTTTCTCCACCTTCCTCTCTACCACCCTCCCCAAGACGGCACACTATCTGATATAGGCTATACATATACATTCCTATTAAAAACATTTTCACATTAAATTGTAAGTAAGTAAGAATTTTGTAAGTAATAATGAGAACCAATAGGAGAAACCACCAGAAAGAGGAAACAAAACTCAATAGAAGAAAAAAAAGATAGCAAATAGTATGCTTCAATCTGCATTCAAACTCCATAGTTCTTTCTTTGGATGTGGATAACATTTTCCATCATGAGGCCTTTGGAAATGATCCTTGTGTTGTTGGGAAGGGTTAAGTTTATCAATATTAGTCATCACACAATGTGGCTGTTATTGTGCACAACATTCTCTTGGTTCTGCTCACTTCACTCAGCATCAGACCATACAAGTCTTTCCAGGTTTTTCTGAAGTCAGACTGTTCATCATTTCTTATATAGCACAATAGTATTCCATTACATTCACATGCCACAACTTGTTCAGCCATTCCCCAATTGATGGGCATCCTCTCAATTTTCAATTCTTTGCCACCACAAAAAGAGCTGCTATAAATATTTTTGTACATGTGAGTCCTTTTCCCATTTGTATGATCTCTTTGGGATATAGCCCTAGAAGTGCTATTGCTGGGTGAAAGGGTATGCACATTTTTATAAGCCTTTGGGCATAGTTCCAAATTGCTCTCCAAAATGGTTGGATCATTTCACAACTCCACCAATGTTCCAATTTTCCCACATCTTTTCGAACATTTATCATTTTCTTGTTTTGTCATCTTGGCCAATATGATAGGTGTGATGTGGTAACTTAGAATTGTTTTGATTTGCATTTCTCTAATCAATAGTGATTTAGAGCATTTTTTCATATAACTATAGATGACTTTAATTTCTTCATCTGAGGACTGTCTGCTCATATCCTTTGACCATTTATCAATTGGGGAATGACTTGTATTCTTATAAATTTGACTTAATTCTCTACATATTTTAGAAATGAGGCCCTTATCAAAGAGACTAGTTGTAAAAATTCTTTCCCAATTTTCTACCTTCCTTCTAATCTTAGTTGCATTGGCTTTGTTTCTGCAAAAACTTTTCAATTTAATGTAATCAAAATTATCCATTTTGCTTTTTGTAATGTTCTCTATCTCCTGTTTGGTCATGAATTCTTCTGTTCTCCATAATTCTGATAGGTAAACTATTTCTTGCTCTCCCAGTTTGCTTACAGTATCAGCCTTTATATCTAAATCATGAACCCATTTTGACTTTATTTTGGTATATAGTGTAAGATTTTGATCAATGCTTAGTTTCTGCCATACTCTTTTCCAGTTTTCCCAGCAGTTTTTTTTCAAAGAGTGGGTTCTTATCCCAGGAGCTAGGGTCTTTGGGTTTATCAAATAATAGATTACTATACTCATTGACTACTGTGTCTTGCATATTTAACTTATTCCACTGATCCACCACTCTATTTCTTAGCCAGTACCAAGCAGTTTTTATGATTGCTACTTTATAATACAATTTAAGATCTGGAATGGCTAGGCCACCTTCCCCTGCATTTCTTTTCATTAGTTCCCTTGATATTCTGGACCTTTTGTTCTTCCAAATGAATCTTGTTATTATTTTTTTCTAACTCTATAAAATAATTTTTTGGTAGTTTGATTGGTATGGCACTGAATAAGTAAATTAGCTTAAGCAGAATTGTCATTTTTATTATACTAGCTCTGCCTCATGAGCAACTGATGTTTTTCCAATTATTTAGATCTAACTTTATTTGTGTGAAAAGTGTTTTGTAATTGTGTTCATATAGTTCCTGGGTTTGTTTCAGGAGATAGACTCCTAAATATTTTATAATGTCTACAGGTAAGTTTAAATGGACTTTGTCTTTCTATCTCTTGCTGTTGGGCTTTGTTGGTAATATCTAGAAAAGCCAATGATTTATGTGGGTTTATTTTATAGCCTTCAACTTTGCTAAAGTTGTTTATTATTTCAAGTAGTTTTTCACTTAATTCTCTAGGATTCTCTAAGTATATCATCATGTCATCTGCAAAGAGTGATAGTTTTGTTTCTTCTTTGCCTATTCTAATACCTTCAATTTCTTTTTTCTTCTCTTATTGATAAAGCTAACATTTCCAGTATGATATTGAATAATAGTGATGATAATGGACATCCTTGTTTCACTCCTGATCTAATTGTAAATGTTTCTAACTTGTCCACATTGCATATACTTTCTGAAGGTTTTAGGTAGATGCTATTTATTATTTTAAGGAAGACTCCATTTATTCGTATGCTCTCTAGTGTTTTTAATAGGAATGGGTGTTGTATTTTGCCAAAAACTTTTTCTGCATCTATTGAGATGATCGTGTAGTTTCTGTTAGTTTTGTTGTTATTGTGATCAATTATGCTGATAGTTTTCCTAATATTGAACCAGCCCTACATTCCTGGTATAAATCCTACCTGGTCATAGTGTATTATTCTTGTGATAAGTTGTTGTAATCTATTTGCTAATATTTTACTTAAAATTTTTGCATCTGTGTTCGTTAGAGAAATTGGTCTATAATTTTCTTTCTCTGTTTTGACTCTTTCTGGTTTAGGTATCAGCACCATATTTGTATCATAAAAAGAATTTAGTAAGACTCCTTCTTCACCTGTTTTCCCAAATAGTCTATATATTATTGGAAATAATTGTTCTTTAAACATTTGATAGAATTCTCATGTAAATCCATATGACCCTGAAGATTTATTCCTAGGGAGTTCACCAATGGCTTGTTCAATTTCTTCTTCTGAGATGGAGTTATTTAAGTACTTACTTCCTCTTCTGTTAATCTGGGCCATTTATATTTTTGTAAATATGTATTCATTTCACTGTCAAATTTGTTGGCATACGGTTGGGCAAAATAGTTCCTAATTATTGTTTTAATTTCCTCTTCCTTGGTGGTAGATTCACCCTTTTCATTCTTGATCCTAGTAATTTGGTTTTCTTCTTTCTTTTTTTGAATTATATTAATCAAAGGCTTATCTATTTTATTGTTTTTTTCATAAAACCAGTTCTTAGTTTTATTTATTAGTTAAATAGTTTTCTTAATTTCAATTTTATTAATTTTTCCTTTGATTTTCAATATTTCTAATTTGGCATTTAATTGAGGATTTTTAATTTGTTCTTTTTCTAGTTTATTTAGTTGTATGCCCAATTCATTGATCTCTTCTTTTTCTATTATATTTATGTAAGCATTTAGAGATATAAAACTTCCCCTAAAAACTGCTTTTGCTGCATCCCAAAAGTTTTGGTATGTTGTCTCATTATTGTCATTCTCTTGAATGAAATTATTGATTGTTTCCATGATTTGGTGTTTGACCCAATCATTTTTTAGGATTAGATTATTTCATTTCCAATTATTTTTAGTCTATCTGTCCACGGCCCTTTATTACATATACTTTTTATTACATCATGATCTGAAAAGGATGCATTTAATATTTCTGCTTTTCTGCATTGGATTGTGAGGTTTTTATGCCCTAGTACATGGTCAATTTTTGTGTATGTGCCATGTACCACGAGAAAAAAGTATATTCCTTTCTATCCCCATTCAGTTTTCTCCACAGGTCTATCATACCTAACTTTTCTAATGTTCTATTCACCTCCTTAACTTCTTTCTTGTTTATTTTGTGGTTAGATTTATCTAGTTCAGAGACGGGGAGGTTGAGGTCCCACACTAGTATAGTTTTGCTGTCTATTTCTTCCTATAACTCCCTGAACTTCTCCTCTAAGAATTTAGATGCTATACCATTTGGTGCATATATGTTTAGTAATGATATTACTTCATTGTCTATGGTGCCTTTTAACAGGTTGTAGTTTCCTTCCTTATCTCTTTTGATAAGATCTATTTTTGCTTTTGCTTTGTCTGAGATCAGGATTGCTACCCCTGCTTTTTTTTACTTCAGCTGAAGCATAATACAGTCTGCTCCAGACTTTTACCTTTACTTTGTATGTGTCCCTCTGTTTCAAATGTGTTTCCTGTAAACAACATATTGTAGGATTACGGTTTTTAATCCTTTCTGTTATATGCTTCCATTTTATGGGAGAGTTCATCCCATTCACATTCACAATTATGATTACTATCTGTGTCTTTCTCTCCATCCTTTCCCCCCATTTATGTTTTTCTTTCTCCTTTCTTCTTTTTCCTCCTCACTAGTGTTTTGCTTTTGACCACTGCCTGCTTCAGTCCCTCCTCCCTTCTATTAGCCCTTTCCCTTTTCTTCCCCTTTACCCTTACTGCTTCTTCCCTCCGTTCTATCCTCCCTCCCTTTTCTTTCCCCTTTTCCCTCCCACTGCCTATCAGGCAAGTTAGATTTCTATACCTAACTGATTATGTTATTCCCTTCTTGAGCCAAATCTGATGAAAGTAAGGTTCAAACAATGCTCATCTCCCTCCCTTCTTTCTCTCTGCTGTAATAGGTTTTTGTCTCTTTTCCTGTAATGTAATTTACCCTTGTCTACCTCCTCCTTTCTCAGTACATTTTCTTAGATCAGATTAATCCACTTACTTGGATCCATTTAACCCACTTGATTAGATTTTTTTAAATCATTACATCAAAGTTAACTTATGTCCACCCCCTCTATATATACTCCTTTAACATGGTGTAATAACAATAAAGTTCTCAAGAGTTACAAGTGTCGTCTTCCCTTTTAGGGATGTAAACAGTTTGCCCTTATTAAAAACATGTTGTATCTTTCTGTCCCATTTACCTTTTTATGTCTCTCTTGAGTCTTGTATTTGAAGATTAAATTTTCTGTTGAGCTCTGGTCTTTTTATCAGGAAAGTTGGAAAGTCCTCTATTTCATTGAATATCCATCTCCTCCCCTGAAAATCATTCTCATTTTCACTGGGTATTTGATCCTTGGTTGTAATCCAAACTCCTTTGCCTTATGGAATATCATGTTCCATGTCCTATGGTCTTTTAATGTAGAAGCTGCAAGGTCCTATGTAATCCTGACTGTGGTTTCCATGATATTTAAATTGTTTCTTTCTGGCTGCATGCAATATTTTCTCTTTGACTTGCTAATTTTGGAATTTGGTTACTATATTCCTTGGCATTTTCAATTTGGGATCTCTTTCAGAAGGTGATCAACAGATTCTTTCTATGGCTATTTTACCCTCTGGTTCTAGGACCTCAGGGAAGTTTTCCATGATGATTTCCTGAAAGATACTGTCCAGGCTCTTTTTTTATCATGATTTTCAGGTAGACCAATAATTTTTAAATTGTCTCTCCTGGACTAATTTTCCAGGTCAGTTATTTGACCAATGAGGTATTTTATGTTTTCATCTATTTTTTCATTTTGTTGTTTCAGTTTGATTGATTCTTGCCCTCTCATAAAGTCATTAGCTTCCATTTGCCCAATTCTAATTTTTAACAAGTTGTTTTCTTCTATTAGATTTTGTACCTCCTTCCTCATTTGGCCAATTGTATTTTTTAGGGATTTATTTTCTTCAGTGTACTTTTTTTTTCCAGTTGGTCAATTGTATTTTTTAGGGATTTGTTTTCTCCAGTGTACTTATTTTACAGTTGGCCAATTGTATTTTTTAGGGACTCTTCTACCTCTCTCATTTGACTTTTAAAATCCTTCTTGAGCTCTTCTAAGAAGGCTTTTTGGGCTTCAGACCAGTTCATATTCCCTTTTGAGGTTCCAGATGTGGGTTTGTTGACAATGTTGTCCTCTTTAGAATTTCTGCCATGATCTTCACTGTTCTCATAGTATGAATCTATGGTATGTTTCTTTTTGCTCATAGTGTTTGCCTATTCCTTGGCTTTTAAAGAAATTGAACTCTCCTACTGGGGAGCAAAGGGCACTGAACCAAGCTCCTTGTGTTGGGAACTTAGGTCTTGGTCACCGGCTTTGTGTGCTGGGGTCTCCAATGTTGGCAATTGGATGCTGTAGGGTTCTGGCAGCTTACCTGATGTGGGCTGGAATCTGCAAGGCTGGAACTTTTGGGCAACTCTAGGTTGCTTGCTTTTCCTTTCCTTTTGCTTTCTTCAGCTCCTTTCAGATGGATGTTGCAGGGTGTTTATCTGTCTGGGACCCTTTGTAGTGCTGCTTCCCTTATTTTTACTGAGACACTGGGAGGCCCATTTGCTGTAGAATGCTGAGGCACCTGGTGGTTTTCTGAGCTGGTTTCCACCAGTTCCCATGTCTTCACTGAGTCACTCAGAGGTCCCAGTGTTGGTGTTTGCCTACTCCACAAACTGGGTTTCAGAATCTCCTCTTGGTGTACTAAAGTGGGGCTTTCTGCTAGCTTGCTGAGACACTTCCCATTCTGTACTGCTCCACTTCCCCCAGGGCAAAAGGGGCCTTTCCCATTAATCCCTCAAGCTACTGGACTGCTACTGCCCATCTTTCTTCTGGTTCAGCTGTTCCATGGTTTTTCCCGGGGCAATATTTTCTGGGCTTTCAGAGGTTGATAGGGAGGGTGAGAGGGACTATCTTTTTACTCCACCATCTTGGCTACTGGAAGTGGAAGTCTAAACATAACTTTTAATGGTATATATCCCCTCCTCTCTTTTTATACTGTCACCCCCTTGCTATAGGCCCTTATCCCCTCAGACCTGAAATATTGTAAAAAGTTTGTTTTCCTACCTCAAGTCTCTCCCTACTCCAGTCCACCTTCCACTGATCTTTCAAATTAATCTTCCCAAAGCACAGTCTGACTCTGTTACTTCACTTCAACCCCATTTAATAAACCCAGTGGCTCCAGATTATTTCTAGAATCAATTATAAAATCCTCTGTTCAGCATTCTAAGACTTTCACAACCTCTTCCTAATTTTTCAGGTTTTTTTATATTTTACTCACACAGATTCTGTGATCCACTTACATTTGTCTCTTGTTCTTCCTTCAATAAGACATTCTCTATCTCTTGAGTCTGGACATTTTCACTTGCTGTTCCCCATATCTACAATACTCTCCGTGCTTATCTCCTTCTCTGGGATTCCTTCAAGCTGCAGATAAAATTTAACCTTCTACAGGATGCTTTTCTTGGCATTTCTTAAAGCTATTGCCTTTCCTCTCTTAATTATCTCCAATTTATCTTGCATATATCTTGTTTTTATGGAGGTGTTTGCATGTTATCTCCCCTATTAGACTCTGAGCTCCTTGAGAACAGAAATCCTCAACACTTTGCACAATACCTAGCCCATAGTAGGTGCTTAATAAATGCTTGCTGATTGATTGACTGAGATATAGCCAGAAAGGAATGAGTTACCCTTACTAGCTGTGTGACCCTGAGCAAGTCACTTCATCCTATTTGTCTCAGTTTGTTCATCAGCAAAGCGAGCTACAGAAGGAATGGCAAACCACTTCAATATCTTTGTCAAGAAAATCCAAAATGGGGCCACCAAGAGTAAGACATGATCCACCACCAAGGAAGAGGAAATTAAAACAATAATTAGGAACCATTTTGCCCAACTGTATGCCAATAAATTTGGCAACCTTAGTGAAGTGGATTAATATTTACCAAAATATAAATTGCCCAGATTAACAGAAGAGGAAGTAAAATACTTAAATAACTCCTCTCAGAAAAAAGAAATTGAACAAGCCATCAATGAACTCCCTAGGAAAAAATCTCCAGGGCTAGATGGATTTGCAAGTGAATTCCATCAAACATTCAAAGAACAATTAATTTCAATACTATATAGACTAATTGGAAAAATAGGCAAAGAAAGAGTCTTAACAAATTCTTTTTATGATACAAATATGGTGCTGAAACCTAAACCATGAAGGGTCAAAAGGCAGAAAGAAAATTATAGACCAATTTCCCTAATGAATATAGATGCAAAAATTTTAAATATTAGCAAATAGATTACAGCAACTTATAGCAAGAATAATACACTATGACCAGGTAGGATTTATACCAGAAATGCAGGGTTGGTTCAATATTAGGGAAACTATCAGCATAATTGAGCATATCAGTAACAAAACTAACAGAAACCAGAAGATCATCTCAGTAGATGCAGAAAAAGCTTTTAACAAAATACAATACCCATTTAAACACTAGAGAGCATAGGAATAAACAGAGTCTTCTTTAAAATAATAAGTAGCATCTATCTAAAACCTTCAGCAAACATCATATATAATGGGACAAGATAGAAGCATTTTCAATAAGATCAGGGGTGAAACAAGGTTGTCCATTATGACTGCTGTTGTTCAATATCTTACTGGAAACTTTAGCTTTATCAATAAGAGAAAAAAATTGAAGGTATTAGGATAGTCAAAGAAGAGACAAAGCTATCACTCTTTGCAGATGATATGATGATATACTTAGAGCAGCCTAGAGAATCAAGTAAAAAAGTATTTGAAATAATAAACAACTTCAGCAAAATTGCAGGCTATAAAATAAACCCACATCAATTATTGGCATTCCTCTGTATTACCAACAAAGTCCAACAGCAAGAGATAGAAAGATAAATTCCATTTAAACTTGCTGTAGACATTATAAAATATTTAAGAGTCTACCTACTGAAACAAACCCAGGAACTATATGTACACAATTACAAAACACTTTCCACACAAATAAAGTCAGATCTAAATAATTAGAAAAACATTAGTTGCTCATGGGGAGGCTGAGCTAATATAAGAAAAATGACAATTCTACCTAAGCTAATTTACTTATTTAGCACCATACCCATCAAACTACCAAAAAAACACTTTGTAGAGCTAGAAAAAATAATAACAATATTCATTTGGAAGAACAAAATGTCCAGAATAACAAGGGAACTAATGAAAAGAAATGCAGGGGAAGGTGACCTAGCCATTCCAGATCTTAAATTGTATTATAAAGCAGCAATCATCAAAAATGGCTAAGAAATAGAGTGGTGGATCAGTGGAATGGGTTAAGTATATAAGACACAGTAGTCAATGACTATAGTAACCTACTATTTGATAAACCCAAAAACCTCAGCTTCTGGGATAAGAACTCACTATTTGACAAAAACTGCTGGGAAAACTGGAAAAGAGTATGGCAGAAACTAGGCAAAGACCAAAATTTCACACCATATACCAAAATAAAGTCAAGATGGGTTCATGATTTAGATATAAAGACTGATACTTTAAGCAAACTAGCAGAATAAGGAATAGTTTACCTTTCAGATCTGTTGAGAACAGAAGAGTTTATGACCAAACAAGAGATAGAGAACATTATGGAATGCAAAATGGATAATTTTGATTTCATTAAATTGAAAAGTTTTTGCACAAACAAAGCCAATGCAACCAAGATTGGAAGAGAAACAGAAAACAGAGAAAGAATTGTTACAACCAGTGTCCCTGATAAAGACCTCATTTCTAAAATATATAGAGAACTGAGTCAAATTTACATGATTTCAAGTCATTCCCCAACTGATAAATGATCACAGGATATGAACAGGCAGTTTTCAGATGAAGAAATTAAAGCTATGTATAATCATATGAAAAAATTCTCTAAATCATTATTAATTAGAGAAATGCAAATCAAAACAACTCTAAGGTACCACATCACACCTATCAGATTGGCTAACAAAACAGGAAAATGATGTGTTGGAGAAGATGTGGGAAAATTGGAACACTAATGCATTGTTGGTCGAGTTGTGAAATGATCCAACCATTTTGGAGAGCAATTTGGAACTATGGCCAAATGGCCATAAAAATGTGCATACCCTTTGACCCAGCAGTAGCACTTCCAGGGCTATATCCCAAAGAGATCATACAAATGGGGAAAATACCTACATGTACAACAATATTTATAGCAGCTTTTTATGTAGTGGCAAAGAATTGGAAATTAAGGGAATGCCCATTAATTGGGGAATGACTGAAAAAGTTGTGGTATATGAATGTAATGGAATATTATTGTTCTATAAGAAGTGATGAGTGGAAGGACTTCAGAAAAACCTGGAAAGACTTGTATGGACTGCTGCTGAGTGAAGTGAGCAGAATGAAGAGAACATTGTACACAGTAACAGCCACGTTGTGCAATGACTAATATTGATAGACTTAGCTCTTCTTAGCAATGCAAGGATCTAAGACATCTCTAAAGGTCTCATGATGGAAAATGCTATGCACATCCAAAGAAAGAACTATGGAGTTTGAATGCAGATCAAAGTATACTATTTGCTATTTTATTTCTTCTATTGTATTTTGTTTCCTCTTTTTGGTGGTTCTTTCTATTGTTTGTAATTCTTCCTCACAACATCACTAATGTGTAATGAGACTAGGAATGGTTCAAATAAAAGAAAAAACAACATGGGAACTAGTATTTAAACACGAAGTTCAGGTTGTGTCTAGATCAAAAGACTTGAAAAACAGATACAAAGTCTTTCAAAATAATTTACAAGGTTTTTCTCCTTTGTCAAAAGATAGGAATATGGGCTCCTGGTACTGACAGTTGACTTTCTCCTTTCCATGTGACTTCTGACTTCTCCATAGTTTCTCTTGCTTGCCAGTAATGGTTTCTAGACTGTGGCATCAAGAGCACACATATTCTAGAATAGTTTTAGAAGTGTTGCACAGAAAAGGAAGCATATGGGCAAAAAGAAATTATACGATGTGTTAATAAGTCCCTTCCGGGTAATGCAAACTAAGTAAATGTCAGCGAGGAAGTCATTAAACAGTTTCTTCACCAGGAAACCAGTAACACCTGTTGACCAAAAAGACATGTTTCAAGGAACTCTCTCTATAGACATAATTAAAGTTTTGCATACCTATAAACTATAACAGAAGAAATCAGAACCTGAGAATTCTCACTAGGTGGGCAACCTATGACAAGAACCTTATCCTAAATAAGTGAAACAACAAGCATTTATTAAATGCCAACTACATGTAATCACTGTGTTAGCCACTTACCGTAGAAATACAAATTGAGATTGTAACTATGTTCAAGAAGTTTACATTCTGTTGACTTTTCTACATTTCAAATCTATGAAAACAGGAAAGTTACAAAACAAATGTGTCAATAAAGCAAGAAAGAACTGAATGTCTTTCCAGCAAACTAGCAAAGATAATAATAAACAAATGGAAAAATCAGTGTTAGAGGAGCCTGAAGAAGATAGATACACATACATTTCTTTTAATTCTTTTTTTATTATGAACTTTAACTGTAAACAGGAAGATTCCAATAAGTAGAGAACAGAAAGAATGTGGTAGATGAATATAATGGAATATCATTGTGTAGTAAGAAATAACAGATATAAGGAACATGAAGAATAAAAGATTTGTATAGATTGATGCAGAACAAAAGAAGTAGAAGTAGGATCAATGTACAATGTAAAGTAAACAAAGCAATTGGAACAATTTCTAAAAGAAAAGTATACTCTAACTGTACAATCAATAATTATTATTATACATTACCTAATGAAACATAACACCTTCACAGCTGAGAGCTTCATACCTTGTCAGATGGAATTATGTTTCTCTTTCTTACATGAGAAAGTTAAATTCTGGGATGAAAGGAATGGAAAATTCAGAAATGATTTCCCTCTTTTATGTATTTCCTATTTGTCCTGTATATAGCTTGTTTTGTACGCATTTGTTTGCAGGTTGTCTCCTCCATTAGACTATAAACTGCTTGAAGACAGGGACTCTATTTTGCCTCTTTTGGTATTCCCAGGGCTTAGCCCAGTGCCTGAACATTGTAGGCACTTAGTAAAATTTTATTGAATTGAATTAAATATATAAACAAAAAGAGAAAATGAAACTTTTTTATGGAAGTTGGGGGAAAGAGGAAAGAAAAGTGAATGTTAGCAGTCCTCAGGATAGTCTAGACATAAATACTGAGAGAGAGAGAGAGAGAGAGAGAGAGAGAGAGAGAAATGTATTTTTATATGGGAGAATATATTAAACATTCCATTCTTCTATCTAACCTAACTAAAACCTCCTTTGCTGTACTACATCCTGCATATAGTAACAACAAATAGCAGAGGGGACTAAGTCTTCCCCTATCCCACACTCTTCACTTCTGCTCCCTTCTAATCATGGAGTGACTGGAATAACCTGTTTAGCCTTACTACTATGGATAGAGCCCTAGAGGCTGGGGCTGTGGGTAACAATAATTTCCCTGCTTCCTCAGACCTGTAACCCTGTGCCCACACAGATATAGTGTGGATTCACCAGGTTATGGAAAGCTGCAGGTCTGGGTGGTCAATGAAGAAGGTTCAGGATCAGAAGTCAATCACCACAATGGCTAGAATATCACACTAGAGATTATATTCAGTGAAGCTAGTTTGTACGTCCAACTGAGCTTTCATACTAACCTGGGGGATTTTGTTTGCTGTTATAGTTGTAGGACATGTCACTCCAGATTGGCAGAGAGAATGATGAATGTGACATGGTATTGAATACCTATGTAAATTGCAAAGTCAATGTTAGATGGTAGTTTTTGATTCTTGTTCAATTTTTTTCAGTTCCAAATTTTCTCCCTCCCCATTCCCCTTCTCCCACTTATTGAGAAGTCAAGAAAGAAGGATATGTAACTCATTACAAATATATAGATAGATAGATAGATAGATAGATAGATAGATAGATAGATGTATACACAGAGAGAGAGAGAGAGAGAGAAAGGCAGACACAGAGACAGAGAGACAGACACACACACAGAGCAGTGGGCACAATGGGGAGAATGGCATTTATATCCTGTCGAACAGCTAGCTTCTTTCTGCAGAAAGAAGGAATGGAGGGGAAGAAAAAAAAAAGGGTACATGCGTGTGTACGTCACGCACATGTATATTAGGAGAAGCCTTTAAAGAATGAATGACAGTTCTGCAGAAATGTTTCTGAAGAGAAACACAGGCAAGCCAGAGAAGGAAGAATTGGAGAGGAAGGAGACATGTTCCATCACGGGACCTGTGACAGAAGAGGCAAAGAAGATACTTCTCTCGCACCCATCCCTTCCCTGCACTATTTTTTACATCATTTTTTCAAGACAAAATAAATAGTCTGAAATGGAAATTCATGGTTTTTTTATTGAATCTTCTCTTAAAGTTCTGTTGTGTATATGGAAATGTTATCTATATTTTCTCTTTTTTATTTAAGTTTAAAAATGTGGAAGCATCCCTGAGATTAATATGTCCACTTTCTATGTTACCTTACCAGACAAGTCCACTGGATACAGAGGAAGACTGTCTGCTGAAAGCAGTCAATCAGAAGTTTGCAGTCACCCAAAGTCTTGCTCACTCCCAGACACACATGTTTGTGTTCTCTTGTTGACTTTGATAAGTTGTGGCCCCACAACCTGGCGCAAACCATCCTTGAGGTCAATGGTTTCTGCAAAACATTATGCCTCTGTGTCCCACATGTTCCTGAGAAAGACTGTCCATTCTTTTCCCCAAACAATCCTTGAACCTCCCCATGTGATATTTAAGCATAAATATCCCCTGCCTCTACTGGGCTATGGCTTCCTTTGCAGTTTATATAGGAGTTTCTCTGCATTGCTGTCTGATTTTCTTCCTAATAAAACTGTTCTGCTTTCAACTCAGCTTGGACTGCTCTGCAGTTTTGAAGGGTGAGCTTTCCCTGGTGGATATAATGAACAAAAACCTTTTTTAAAAATTGGAATTAAGGAGAAAGTGAGGAAAGATGACATGGAATAAAGAGCCCTGGAAAAAGGGAGAGGAAAGAGTTTGGGTGATTGACTTCTATTTCCTCATTAAGTTATGAGACAAGGGACTTTACAGAAATAGAGAGAGGAGGCTGTGGTGTGGCAGGCTTGAGGAGAGAAGAGAAGGTTGAGAACAGCTGCTCTGGGGAATGTAAAAGAGAGTTAATTTGAGAAAAGTAAAAGGATTGCTTTACTGTATTGAACACCCATTTGAAATTCACATACATTTGAATTGGACCCAGTCAACTTGGTCATGTAACTTCTTCTAGCAATAGCAGGTCAGTGGGAGTGAAGAAAAGAGACAGAAGGCTGAGGGCAGGGCAGTGACCAAGGGCTGGGATTTCATAAGACAAGGATAGTGATAAAATAAAGGAACAAGGCATTAGAAGTTAGAGTTGAACTGGCAGGGCTGAGATTAGGAAAGGAGGAAAATGAGTTCAGAGCAAGTGTGAGAGCCTGCAGAACACTGAGAGAAGGAGGGACTGGAGATCCCAGTGAATACAAAGAATGTTCTCCTCTCCACAGTTCCCCTCTTTCCAAATCAGGACATTTGTTCTTCCTCAGTACTGTAGGCACTCTTCTGTTCTGCACAATGTTTCAAAGATCAATGATGTAGTAATCCCATCTAATTCAACAATTTGACAAGTGTTGATTAGAGTTCTCCTATGGTAATAAAGTACAGAGAAAGATGGAATAATAATTGGTCATAGGTAGACATATTTTAGATTTTTTCAAAGAATGTTGTATTGATATTATTTCTTGTATTAGCATTATTTCTCAATCTGTCTTCTCTTCATTCCCCCATCCAGATAGCCATAGGGTTGATAGATAACTTGGAGCAGGATCTAGATTGAGGTATCAAGGAGGATAGAGTAGCCTTTAAAGGAGGAGAGTTCATGGACTGATGGCAGAGGAGGGTCTGAAATTTGCAATGTTGAATAGGGAGTGTGCCTCCTTCTGGTCCAGTGTGAGGAGAATATGAGAAGGTACAACCAGTAGGAGACAGGGAGGCCAGGGATACAGTGTCTCCTGGAAGTGTTCTGTGACTCCTAGAACATGAGAGGTGAAGGTGTAAAATGAAGGGAAATTTGTGAATGATCAAATGATAGAAAATTCCAGAAGGAATTAACAGCAGACAGAGTTGAATTGTGGGTTGAGAGGGGCCATCCTGGGGCAGGTGAGAATGAGAGAGTGGGGACAGGTAGCAAGGGAGAGAGATATTTTTATTTAGGCAGCTAATGTTTCTGTGTAACTGGGCTTGGGAGAGGAGGTGGTAGGAGCTGGCAGGTCACACAAGGTGGGGATGTATTTACTGGGGCTCTTGCCTTTAAAAGTTTGTAAATGGGTAGGAGGAAAGTTACAAGTACTAGGAAAGAAGTGATATTGAGCTTAGTGCTAGCAGCCCATAGATGAGGTACTAAGAGTAAGAAATCGGGTATCTGAGTCTTTCACCCTGACCCCTCAAGTAGAAGCCTGTTGTTGAAGACCATGATCCTGGAATGAAGGAATGTAGGGCCTAAGTCTATCAAATTTTGAGAGTATATAAAGCTGAGAAGAACAGATATACTCTTGCAAAGTTGAATCAGGATGAAAAGGACTTAAGATCTGAGACTATGAGTTTTTAAATTCACTTATTTCTGATTCTTGTTGTCTCATCTGTTGCACTGATATACCTTCAGGGTTTGCAATGTATATATACCTATAGGTATATATGTGTCTATATCTATCTATATACCTATCTATCTGTCTGTCTGTCTGTCTGTCTGCCTGCCTCTCTCTATCTACTCATTCAAACCTCACAACATTTACCTTTCTACTATGTAACCAGTACCAAATAATTTTGACAATTCCTATTTCATTATACAGTTGGAGGTCTGAAAATGCTATTCTTGTTTCATTTCTACCATTTAAAAATTATTTCTCTTGACATTTCAGATAATTTTCTTTCTCCAAGTTGTTTTTCTTATTTTGTCTGCATCTGTAAATCATCCCTTTGCTATTTTGGTTGGTATTTGACCATATCTGTATATTAAGATTCATAATATTTTCAGTTTTATTAAATATCCAAGGTGCAGATATGGACACTGAATATTTTGCAGAATAAAATTTCTAAGAAGAAATTTCAGCAAACTGTCATAATGTTGAGCAAAATGTATATAAACATATCAATATGTATATCTGCATAAGTTGAATTCAGGTGTGATTCTTGAATGTAATTAGTCTTTTCTTTTCAAACTTTATATTACATGGTTGCCTAATGAAGGTACACAAGTCTCCTTTTTAGTAGTTTCCACTGATTTCTGAAGAGAGACAGTTGACAGCCCCTGCCTGGTCAGGATTTTACCTTACACACATTTACTTTAAGATGTGGTCTCTGTACTTCTTTTTTCAAGAAATAAAGAATTTCTGTATTCGTGATATTAAATTGTCTCTTCATACCCAAACCTAAATATCATGAAGGATGATGTTATAAGTAGACAAGTTTCCTTTAAGTTTGAGTGTTCCTGGAAATCTAAAAACTGTAGCCAGAAACTAAACTATTATTAAACATTGTCTTTTAAACATTAGTTGCTTCACTCTGTACTGAATTTATTTTAGAAAATGATTTTTAAAAGAACAAATACAATATTTGATTTGATAAAGTTCCTTTAAAGGAAGAGGAATTATGATAAATTGAAGGACCTAAATATGCAGGCTATATAGATGGCAACCTTCAAGATATTTGGAAACTTTTCTTCCTTTACAATTTGGTTTCCACCTCAACCAGCAGAGAAAGGAGATAAAGCAATGAAAAAGTGAGCAAAACTATCCTTGGATAAATGTCCATTTTTGACATTCATGATATGGAGACATGGGGTAATATTTATAAATAGCAATTATCTATTTCAAAAAAGAAAAACAACATAAAAATCATCCTGATAGAAGTTTTAGCTTTGTAATTTTTAAAAAGAGGGTTGGGCTGTTGGATTTCAAAAGTTTCCACCAAGTCTGAAACTTCTTTGATTCTTAGTGTTGAGGCAACCAACAAATGAATCCATTATTCTATGCTCTGACCAAATTAGACTCTTTGGTGTCTGTGTTCTTCTCTGAATATCTACCATCTCTGTGTTTTAAAAAGGGTGGCAGGGGCAACTAGGTGGTGCAGTGAATAGAGTACCAGCCCTAGAGTCAGGAGAACCTGAGTTCAAACCCTGTCTCAGAAACATAACACTCACTAGCTGTGTGACTCTGGGCAAGTCACTTAACCCAAATTGCCTTACTAAAAAAAAATGGTTGTCCCCCAGGCACAGAGTTGTCACTCACCTCTTCCCTGCTATTTTTACCAAATAAAATCCCCCCTCTCTTTTAAGGTTCATCCCATGTCACCTCCTCCCTGTAGCATCTCAAGATCCATGCAAGTGAAAGTAATCTCAGTCTTCAAGTTTCAACTAATATTTTTTCTGTATGTCTCCTTTATATCTAACACATTTTGCCTTCTTTCATAAACATTTGAATACTTGTGCCAGTCGCGCCGTGCACTCTCTTCCTATAAGGAGCAGGCTGCCAAGGTCATACTTACCAGTCTTTGGAGCCCACCCGGATAAACACAGAGACGAGCCGATCAGGAGGTGCAAACACTCGAACTTTATTCAGAGGCCATCACAGCAAGGCCAAGCAGGAAAGCAAGAGCAAGAGAGCAGGAGCAAGAGAGAGTGAGCTCCGACCCCTACCGCCCCTATATACCTTCCTAGCCCCTCCTCCTCAGCCCGCCTACCAGTGAATGATTGTAGGATCAGATACCGGAAGGAGACGTCTGGGGTTAGTGCTGCACCTAGGGAGAGGACGTGACACAGGAGGCTAGGCCCGGATACAGGAAGGAGACATCTGGGGTTAGCGCTGCACCTAGGGAGAGGACTAGACAAAGGGAGCTCGTTCTCTGCCGTCCCACTCCCACGTGGCACAGCCCCCTGCCTCAGGAGCACATGCTCCGGCTACTTCCCCGTATCCTGTTGCTACCCCAGTTCACCACAACTCCACATGGCACAGCCCCCTGCCTCGGGAGCGTGAGCTCTGGTTACTTCCTAATATCTTGTCCCTGCCCCATCTTGCCACAACCACCACGTGGCACGTAGCCAACATCAGACAATCCCTCACAAATACTTGCCTTTTCCTTTCTATTTCGTTGCAAGCTTCTTGAAGATAGAGTTTATCTCAAGCATCTAGTACACTGCCATTGGTTATTAAAATGAATTTTACAAACTGTACCCACCAAACGCATTACCCAATGCTGAAGAAATCTATTCAAAACATATTAATAGTACCTGAAGGAGCATTCCTCTATCCTACACAACACCAGTCCCTATTATTATAGAGAATACCAGAATCCTCTTATTTACTCATGCTTTCAACCTACGAGCGAAATCTAACTCCTCACTCTATCTCATTCTCCATATCTAATCAACTGCCAAGACATCCATTTTCCACCCTGTAATATGTGTGTTCCCTAATCTATTCTGACACTTCCATCATCCAGGTGCAAGGTCTAATCGCCTCCTATCTGGATTATAACAACAGCCTTTTGGATGGTCTCCCTCCCGTAAATTTCTCCCCATCCCAGTTAATCCTCCATTCAACTCTACAAAGATCTTCCTAAGGCACAAATCTTATCTGGTCACCCCTTATCCAGTCAACAACTCCAGTGTTTCCAAATTACCTCCAGGATTAAATACAAAATCCCCTGTTGGTCATTTAAAGCCTTTTACAAGCTGGACCAAACCCACCTTTCCAATCTTGTTACATCTTACACTCCTACTGTACTCTACCATCCAGTGACATGAGTCTCTTAAATGTGCCTTGAACATGACACTCCATTTCTCAACTGCACACATTTTCTCTGGCTCTCTGCCTTTGCAAGAACTCTCTCCCTCCTCACTTTTGCCTCCTACCTTCTTTGACTTCCTTCAAGACTCATCTAAAGTCCAACTTTCTAAATACATTAAGATAAATTGCATCTAAGATCTAGATTGCATGAATCTAAATAATTCTTGTTGTGTGGAACTATTGACTTGAGTCCCATAATGGCCACTTATTGCCTATCAAACACCATTCAAACTCAGCCTGGATCACTATTCCCCCCGCCAACTGGTGCCTCCCAATTCTTTCAGTCTTATCTCATCATAGACAAATTGCCACAAGTGGTATACTTCTATTCTTTCCTGTTGCCTGTACATATCCTGTTTTTCCCATGCCTCCACTCTACTCAAGCTATTCCTGATACATAGAAGGTTGCATTTCTAACCAGCTGATTCCATCAATCTTTCCCTTAATGTCCAGTTCAACCACTATTTCTTTCTTTCTGTGAACTTCAGAATCAACAGTGACTTCTCCCTTTTGTACTTGGTTTGCATCTCACTTATGGACTTAAGGACAATTTTGAATTATAGATATATCATATACATACATACATACATACATACACATATATATATTTATATGTAGCATAAATATAGCTATATTTATGGAAAATCCAGCCCTTAGATCTTAAGCGCTATTAGGTTAGGGACTATGTCTTATTAAATCATTTTCTCTCTCTCACTACCTAGCACAACTCTGTGCACAGTAGGTACAAAATAAGTGCTCTTTTTAAACCTTCTAAGACCCCTGTAGTAATATCACATACCCTTTTGATTAAAATCTTAGGTCACTTGTGCTTCTGCTCATTATTCCATTCATGAATTATTGTTTTCCTTCAAGCCATGGAGATGACTCCTGGCCACAAAAACAGATTGGCAAAGGATTTTTAACCCAGAGAATTTGCAAATATTGCTTTCTCAGGTGAAATTCATGTCCTGCTACACTTCAGAGTGTGGGGGGGGAGTCACAGAAATTATAAAACAGAATAAGGGGTGCTATTCACACTTCAACAAGTCTAGTTTTGCATTTTCTTTCTTGCTTCTATTGACTTGATATTTTGGCTTCCAGGAAAGGAATGAAACAGAAAAGGAAGGCAAGGGAGTGGTCATGTGGACAGGAGAAATTAGGAGATCCCTGGAAAAAAAAGTTGGGGGTCCATAAAGAAACTACATGGGCATGGGATATATAGCACCATAAGTGGAATCCAGGAAAGGTCTCCATCAGAGAATAGAGATAGAGATCAAAAGCACTCAGGAGAAATGATCCTATGTTAATGAAACTTGCACTGATCATAAACCCTGTTGTGCTAGTGAGGGAGAAAGTGGATTTTTCTTTGAATCATGATTCTCAGATGGAGAGGGAATGCCCCTACCCTTGTTCTTTTCTGATGAGTGTGAGTGGGATTCCCCACAGCTGCACACATTTATGTGACAAGGTAATCAATTGGAAAGGATTGGAGATGAATAAATTGGGCTAGGTATTTTTTGCTTAATTCTGTATGAAATAAACTACATAATCATTTTATTTTAAGTCTCTGAATGAAGGAGTATAATGGGCAGTGAACTAGATTTAAAAACTCGAAAGTTTGGGGGCTCATGACATTCAATAGCCCAAAACATCATATTTTAACGTTTTGAACAATATTTCATTTCACACCGTTTTGAACCCTGCCAGCATGACCTCAATACTAGCTGCTTTGAGTATGACTAGAGTGTGGGCAGTGTAGCCTCAACATCTTCTCCTTCAGCCCCCTCTGGTGACCAGAATGAATACTGCAGCTTCTTAGCAAAGGACTATCTCCAGGAGCGCCCAAAAAAAAAGGACTTAAAAAGTCACTTGATTGGTGGCTCATGTAGAGGGCCTCCTTGTGGGCAATTCCAACATTGCACTTCCTTGTTCAATAATTATTACTATGATAAAATGTCCTTCTGTGCAATTAGGAAAGCAGCATCACACAACCCTAGGATTCTTATTAGGAGAGGTAGTGCTATTGAGTATTGTTTAAAAAATGATTGTTAATATGAATGTACTCTACCAACCCAGTTGATGTTATGTAATACACAAAAGAATTGACTTTATTTTATCTTTGAACATCCTCTCACACTGAACTTGCCCGTCACTGAAAGATGTGAATTATTATTTATAACGAATTAAAACATACCATGCCAGTAAACCTCCAACCTTCACTGCACAGTTTACTGCTTTAACGAGGTCATCTTCCAGAAGTTCTAAAAGAGAAAAGGAAGTAGACACAAGCAAGTTTCAAGTTCTTGTTATCTAAAAGAACCAATCTGACTTGTTCAGGCAGGAAAAACAATACTGTAAGATTCTTCTACTAAATGTCAGATAAATGGGACTGCAGTAGAGAAAGATCTGTTCTCTCATTTATTTCCTTTTAGACTTAAGTGGAACACAACACTTGAATCAAACTGACTGGAATTTCTATCAAGGCTTAGAAAGTTCTTTTCTTGGGGCAGCTAGGTAGCACAGTGGATAGGGCACCAGCCCAGAAGTAAGGAGGACCTGAGTTCAAATTCAGCCTCAGAACAAACACTTAACATTTACTAGCTGTGTGACCCTGGGCAAGTCACTTAACCCCAATTGCCTCAAAAAAAATGAAAATAAAAAAAATGCTTTTCTCTCCATAACCATTGGAAGCAGGCAGTTATTGCCATTTTTCAGATGAGAAGAATGAGAGGAGATGTGAATCATCCATAGTCAAACACGTAGTCAATGTTAATATCAGAACTTAAAGCCAAGTGTCTTGACTCCAGGCCCAGGGGGCAGGGTCCATGACAGCACGTTGAAGGTCATCTACTAAAAAATCAGAAACAAAGTCAGGCAAAAATGTAAATTTTTTTTCATTATTTTTTCTTTCAAACTAAAAAGGGCACTGAATTATTACTATTGTTATTATTATGGGGTTAAGTCATCCTTAAAACAAGCTATGATGAGAAAAAACTAGGGAACTGTCAGAATGAAGTGACTGGAACACAATCACTCAGCTGTCAAATCATGACAGATGAGGGGTTTAAACCCAGGTCTCCTTGCCACTAATCCCTGACTTCTAGTCAGTGCACCAAAATGACACAGAACAACAGCTTAGAAAGTCATAACAGCTCACTGGTCACAGAAAACAGTCAGGGCTAGAAGCAGCATAGCTACATGTCTTAGAGATTCTGGAGCTAAAGACCCAAATTCAAACCTCACATTGGACACTTCCTCCTCCTTGTATGACCTTGGACAAATCACTAGACTTCGCTGGACCTCACTTTAACCATCTCTGAAATATGGGTGATGAACTAGATGGCTTCTGAGATCTCATCTACATCTATGATTCTATAATGTGGACTAATGGGATCTGCCTCAATTGATGAAATTGCCATTACAGGCTTTCCCTAACCTAAGGGCATTTATTAGAGGAACCTAGCATAGTTAGCTACCTAAAATGAAAAGAAAATTTGAAGGGTTGTGTCCATTCCATCTGATTGATTACATTCCAGTCGAAAGGACTAAGAAATGACTCTCCTAAGAAAAGATAGCCTATTTTATCTTAGGAATGACGAGGCAGGAACTGGAAAGTTAATTAGAAATGAGGACTTTCTTATTAGCTTTCTGAAGCTTCTTCTCTTCTGTAAGGCTTTAATCTGCATAGCTATTTACCTTTTGGAGCAGTGTCATTATACCCTCAATCCATAAGGTTGCTCTTACCTGAGCAATTGACTCCACACCTATTCAATGAATTTGGTGTCTTGCCATCATCACACCAGTAGCGACTATTGATCTGAAATATCCCATAATCGGTGCTTTGATCTTTAGGGCTGTAGTGTGTAGCTGTGGTGTTCAAATTACTCAATGCTTCTACCAAGCACACCCCTGTGAATGATTTATTTTAATAGTGATTATTTCATATCCAATCATATTTATCCAGTAAAACCCATTCACCTGAATTGATGTAATCCTCTTGATCACTGATATCCTCTCAGCCCCCCACCCTATATTCTTCCATTCCTAGACATTGACATCTTTGCTCTTCCTTGAACAAGTTGTTCTGTGTCCTGACTCATCATACTCACTATCTGTTGCTCATGCCAGCAAGGAGATTATAGCAATATATCAGAAAGGTCATGCACTATGATCAGGGCAGATTTATACCAGAAATGCAAGGCTGGCTCAATATGAGGAAAACTGTCTGCATAATTCTGGTGAACAATTTGGAATTTTACCTCCAAAGCTGTTAGACAGAGATGGAAACCATCATCGCCAGCTAGTGTCCCTTAACACTGGAGGGCAGGAGCACTCCTGATGTGCTGTGCTCTGAGGCAGAAGGGTCTTTTTGGCCAGAATTTCTGGCTCTTGTCCAAAAACCTTGAAGTCTTTCCTAAGAGGTGTCACCTTCTCTAAGTGACTGCATCAACAGCAGGGAAAATCCTTCAGTTCATCAATCTTTTAAGACTTCAGTGAGTGTTGAAGTGGGGGAAGTTGCAATGGGTAGGGCATGGGAGCATGGTTAAGGACCTAACATAAAATGTGAACTCAGATTATGAAAACCCATAGGGAAATAAACATGCTAATTTAGGACAATGGTTTAGAAGGAGATATTAGGTCAAATTTTAAATTAAATGAGGCTTGAATTCCCTATCACCACCCCTGTCATCTTCCTCATGAAAATTTGGCTGCTGAGTCATCATGGTGATATTTACAAACTGAGAATTTTTCTTTCAAATTATATTAACACCTAAAAACTGAAAATATAAGAACAAATAGTGCATTCCTTTCAAGCTGTCACCCCCATTGTTAGCCTCCCCCTTCTAGTGTCTGTCGATATCAACAGGAGATCAGGAAAAAATCATGGAGTTTATCCACATGTAGCTGATGTATTCTTTTTACAAATTCACACCTTTCCATTTTCTTACCATGGACGGCCTTGGTGAGGAAAATGAACCCTAGATGAAGGACTACCTTCATGTTGCCTGTGTAGTTAAACTGTTTGGGATGAGATGTACCTTAGTATTTAACTTCTTTCTTAAATTCCTCTTCCTTCCTCCACACCATATCTATGTGGAAATCAATATTGATATACGGCTACATTTTCCCACTTCCCCTAAGGGCAGAAGACATAGTAGATGGCATGGCATGACAACTTTCTCTCTATTCCAAAGTCCAATTAGGGTGAGGAGAGGGGAGATAGCTTCTGGTTGCCTAGTGTTACACCAGCCTTACCTAACATTAATGCATCTGATTTCCCAGTGAATAAAAGTGTAATATAGGAAAATCAGGTTCAAATAATAGGCTAAAATTCACCTTCCTCAAGGCTAATCACAATTCAAAGTCAGAGGATCACAGAAATATTTAACAGGTGAAAGCCAAGGACAATCATGATCCACATATATAAAACACAAAAGAGTCAAAAATCATAGAATTTCAGAGCTGAAATGGAAATCAAACCATTCCCAACCTATATTCAACTGTAATATTCTCTGCAACCAAGTGATCAATAGTCATACAACCTCTGCTAGAATCCAAAATCTACTGACATTTTTAACAACTTTGATACTTTTATTCACTTCATCTGAAATAATCTATGTGAAGCAACTCATAAAGTTAAATCACTGTATAAATATCAGTTATTATAATTACTCATGGAGTGGAACAGAAGCTTGGATATTGCAATATGGTAAAACAATTAATAAGTACTTTATATTTGGCTTTGAAATGTTTTATAATCATTAAATATGAGAATTACAGTCATCAAGAAGAGATAGATTAGATTTTTCAGCCTCTGTAATGATAGCAGAGCTAGGAGCAATGGGTCGATATATAAACTAAGGCTAAACTAAGGACAAGGAGAATTAATGGACTTTATTAAAGTTGGTCAAGGTAGCTACACATCCCTGGAGATCAGTGATGGCTTCAAGGTGAGGCCAACTTTAATTGGGAAAGGTAATAATGCGTGAAGGCAATTCAGATAGGTCAATGTCAGCCAAACAGGCTGAGCCCGTCCATCTCAGGTAAAGGGAGAAGGTGGACTTGGCTTCCCTTTGCCTTTCCCAATGGAACCTCCACCAACACTGATTGACAATTTGTGCTGGGAACAATGGATCAGTGAGCCAACATAACTTTCAATGGTATACTCCCCCACCTCTTTTCTGATACTGTCACCTTCCCCCAACCCCACATAGTCCTTCATCACTGCACACCTGAACTATTATCCAATTTTCTTTCCCTGCCTCAAGTCTCTCCCTACTCCAGTCAACCTTCTTCTCATTTTTCAAATGTCACTTCACACCAACCACATTCTATAAACCCAATGGCTTGCTTTTACTTTTAAAATCATATATAAAATTATCTGTGTGGTATTCTAGCCCCTTCACAACCTGGCTCCTTCCTAATTTTCCAGTTTTGTTTTGTTTTTTTAAACCTTGGCCCAACATATTCTGTGGTCCATTTACATTTGCCTCTGCTCTCCCTTCAACAAGACACTCTATCTCTTGACTTTGGACATTTTCACTGGCTGTCCCCCACATTTACAATACTCTCCATGCTCATCTCCACCTCCTGGTTTCCTTCAAGCTGCATATAAAATTCCACCTTCTAAGGATGCTTTTCTTGACTCCTCTGAAAGGTATTACCTTTCATCTCTTAATCCTCACCAATTTATCCTGTATATATATTTTGTTTGAACATAAGTGTTTGCATGCTGTCTGTCCCATTAGACTCGGAACTCCTTGAAAACAGAGACTTTCTTTTGCCCAGCACTTTACACAATGCCTTGCCTTTAGTAGGTACTTGATGAATGCTTGTTGACTGATTGCCTAAGACATTGGATATATGTGGTGCAGCTGATAAAGTGCCATACCTAGAATCTGGAAGACTCATCTTCCTGAGCTCAAATCTGACCTCACACACTTACTTATTTGCTTAGCTCTAAAGTGATCTGGAGAAAGAAATCGCAAACCACTTTACTATCTTCACCAAGAAAACTCCAAAAGGGGGTCACCAAGAATCAGACACATCTGAAATGACTGAACAACACAAATGATTTCTCAATAGCTGAAGGTCTTGCCAGCAGAGGCTGTGTAATCGAAAGGATTACAGACTGAGAAGTACTTTCACTTTAGGTTTGGATCTTAAGACATAATGACACGTACTCAGTATAAACTTAACGATCACATTTATTTTACAATGATTAATAATGATTAAGGCAACACAAGCATATAAAGACAAGAATAACATTCAATGCAATAAGTATTAATCAAAATCAAGAAAAGGAGGAATAAGAAAAGAAAAGATACACACTCACTGACCAGGCAAGCTCAAATACCTACGAGACAGGGGAGACTGGAAAAGATCAAGAGGTCTGATCAGGAGGCTGAAAGAGCAGCGTCCTGCTCTTAAACAACAAGGACCATGCACGAGTTCCACCCTTGAACAACAACAGAGAATCGGTGTCCCTATCTCTGACATAAAAGAATTCCAAAGAACCCCCTTTCAGATGTCCCTTTTATATCTATGTAAATTAGGGAAAAACAACCTTAATATTTTGCTTTGTGTACATATCCTTGGTGAGCTCAGGTCCTGGATACACACACATTCTAAGAAAGGTGAGAGCTTGATCAGGGCCCCAAATACCTGTTTGTTGTGTAAGTCTCCAAGGAGTGATCAGGTCCTTGGAGAGTTACAAACCTCTCTCAAGAAAAATGTTCCTTGAGATCAGAATTGCTTTCCCAGGTAACATAGTTTGTTGTTTACTTAATGTTTCATCTCCATGATAACCTTGGCCATGCATGTTAACTTCACTGTACATTCTTTATGTCAGGTCATGACATAAAGGGGCTCACAAAGGGTTTCACAAAGGGGCTGGGGAAGATCTTCCTCAGTTTCCCTCACAGGCTGCTATAAATACTTTTGCACATATAAGTCCTTTTCCTTTTTGGTTTGTTTTTTTTTATCTTTTTTGCTTGCAGAACTAATAGTAGTATTGCTAGGTCAAAGGGTATGCATGGTTTTATAGCCCTTTGGGCCTAGTTCCACATTTCTCTACAGAATGGTTGAATCAATTCACAATTCCACCATCAGTGCATTAATGCCACATTTTTCCCACATCTCCTCCACCATTTGTCATTTTCCTTTTCTGTTCTATTAGCCAATCTATTAGGTATGAGGTAGTACCTCAGAATTATTTTAATTTGCATTTCTCCAATCAATAGTGAGTTAAAGTATTTTTACAAATGGTTATAGATAGTTTTGGTTACTTCATCTGAAAACTGTCCATATATTTTGATCATTTATCAGTTGGGGAATGGCTCTTACTCTTATAAATGTGACTCAGGTCTCTATATGTTTGAGAAATGGAGCCTTTATCAGAGAAATTTGCTTCAGATGTTTTTCAAAGTTACTATTGCTAACTGTACTTCCCTCCATCCAATCCCCACCTCGTTTATTCTCTTCTCTCTCTTCTTTCACCCTGTCCCTCCTCAAAATGTGTTTTGCTTCTGTCTACTCCCTCCACCAATCTGCCCTCCTTTCTATCACACCTCTCTCCTCTTATCCCCTTTGCCTTCTACTTTTCTGCAGGGTAAAATAGATTTCTATACACAAATGAGTGTGTATGTTGTTCCATCTTTGAAATGAAAAGGTTGGACTGAACCTTGCAGAAATGTTTTTCAGCTCGAATCTATTTTGTGTTGCCTCTACTTTCCCACCACTTTTCTACTCTTCCACCTCATACAATCTGCATTCTGATCCTGGCACTCCCTCTGCTGAAGCTGTTCCTGCAAGGATTGTTGGCTTCTTAGAGACCAAAACTAGTGACCCAGTGGCTGTTTCTTAGTGTGTGTCCTCACAGAGCTTGCTGGGGCCTCTGACATGGAGGGTGATGTGATGAATGAACTTAAAAAAGATATTCTGACCTTGCCTGCAACTTGACCCTGACTCTTTTTTTCCCTATTAATCTTAGTCCTAGCTAGACATTGAAGGACTGTTTATGGTATTTCCTCCACGGAAGGGCTGGCTACCCATCCTGGAAACAGACATTCATAAACAGGAATACTCTCAAGGATAGTTTTGAGAGCAGCTCCTTTCTTTTTTTTTTTCTTTTTTCTTGGCTAAGCAATGGGGTTATGTGACTTGCCCATGGTCACACAGCTAGTAAGAGGCCGGATTTGAACTCAGGTCCTCCTGAATCCAGGGTAAGTGCTCTATCCACTGTGTCACCTAGTTGCCTGAAGAGAGCAGCTCCTTTCCCCCAGATCACGCATTTTTTGGCTAATTGTCTTCTTTGATAGAAGGAACTACTAAAAGCAGGTTGCCCAACTTTATCTTTGGAGTCTCCCCCAAGGTGCAGATGTGTAGCAAGGGATTTTCTTATTGGGACTCTGGAGGCTGAAAACCAGGACTCCAGCCCATGTGATCCAGATGTAGATGGTTGCTGTGATGGTGATGGTTGATTGTGACAAGGTTGGATGCCCATTGAGACTTAAGTATGTTATTGTTACCTATTGGGACTTACTAACTCTTATTCTATTCTACTTACTAATCTTAATCTTATTTTACTATCTTAATGACAAATACTTTTACTATATACTTACATGTAAATCAAACTTGAGACTCTGTCATTTCTAAACCAATCTGAACCAAAACTAATTTAAACTGCATTAAATAAGGCTGCTAGGCAACACATTTTTTGGGAACATCATGAACAGGATTGGTTTTGAGATGCCATTGTTCTCAAGGAAAACAGCCCTGTTGACTGACAACATTCCAGGGTGGGAAGATGTGTTTTATGCCTTCTTAGATAAGGAATGGGCTGCGGGAACAGGCCCTTGTGAATATTGGGAAGGCAAATTGAAGAAAGCATAACCTGTGGATGTTTTACACTGTTTAGAGAGTATCTCTTTAAGAAGGGGGAGGGGGAGATCATTTGACAGTTTGCCAAAGAGGCTGGGCTCTCCTGGCTGCCCATCAGCTCATGCACTAGCAAAAGGACAAACTAGTGGGAAAAAAAAAACTCCAGCAGAAAAAAAATGTCTGATTTGTGTAAGGGATTTCTGAAAAGTCTCTCTGAGCTTTTGGATTCTCCCTGTCATGTTTTGTGTGTGTGTGTGTGTGTGTGTGTGTGTGTGTGTGTGTGTTGCTCTGTCTGTATTTGTTCAGTGTTAATGTCTCTGTGTGGTGTGAGTGAGTGTCTGTGTGTAATCTAATACCCTGTAAGATTTAAAAGGCAGCTTTCTCTTTTCTCCCTCTCTCCCTCACTCCCTGATTACAGCAGCCTCAGAGGAATGGGTGGATGAAAGAGGGAGAGAGAGAGAGAGAGAGAGAGAGAGAGAGAGAGAGAGAGAGAGACAGGGATACTTTATTATTTAGGTTATATGATTGGTAAAAGGGGACTTTATTCAAAGTCCACCAGAGGGATAAATAGATGGAAGGAAAGGCAAGAAAGTTTAAGCATGTAGAAATGAGAGGAGTACGGGTAAAAAGAAATGCATAATCTATTTACCCAAACTCTGTGGACGGAGGGTTTGAGAGTAACGGTTTGGTAACTTTTGGAAAATTGTAAAAATTGTAAACTTGTAAATTGTAAAAAATTATAAATTCAATTGTAAATTTAAAAAATTCTCTCTCTCCCTCTACATTCTAACTGGCCAAGTTTTGAATGTGGAGGAAGAGGCAAGAAAGAAAGAGAGAGAAACTTTTCTCCTCAGATCAAGGAGAGGCAGGTTGACTAGTACTTAATCTTTCCTGCCTCACGTAAAAGAAAAAAGTTTTTGTGTACCAGAACACAACCAAAAGGTAATTGAATTCATTCTGGTTGTATTTTAAATGAAATGTGTCACTTCTAATTTGATGCCTAAAATAAGTTAGAATTTATTATACTGTTTGACACTAAGGCAAATTGGGAAAAATGTATGGACCTGAAATTTGCTAAGTGGGTAACATTAAGCAAGTTACCTCAATATACTTCACATGATTGGAAGGTGCCTAACACAATGACTGGCAGAGGGCAGGTGCTATAAATGTTAATTATTATTATTATTATTAGTTCTTTAATCAGATATGACCAGTATACTATGCCTATGATGATGAGATACCGAATTTTCTATGTAAGGTAATTTGGAAATGCATTCAACAGTATTGGAGTCACCTGATTGGTAATGTGTTTCTTTCAAGTTTTAAACATCTAATATTGTTTTAAATTGGTAAGCTTTTGTATCAGTTATGTCAAGCAACTTTTGATAACTTAGATGCTATTAAAGTATGAACTGAAAAAATTAAACAATGGTTTAAAAAAAATCGTGTAAAACCAAGTATATTATTTTATCAGTCTTGCTAACCTTGTCTTACAATGTTTTATAATTGCTATTTAGCAAACCAGGTATTTCCACCTTTGCCTGTAGTTAAAGAGGTTATAGCTAAAACAATTTGGCCATCACTTATGAAAGTTGTAAGATTATTAACCAAGTTATTTGGAGTTACTGTTTTAATGCTAAAACCTAACATTGTTAATTGATTACTGTGTGTGTAAAGGAGGGGATTGAGAGAAAGCCTTATCTGGATTGTTTTGCCCATTCATTGGGGAATGGGGATTGGTGGGTAGGGGCACCAGGATCAGCCCCTCCTTGGGGTCCATGTCAATTCCCCTTATTTTGTAAGCTTACCAAGGACCCCAGGAACCAACTGTGTGGGCAAGGTCATCAGCCCTGGGAAAATAACTTGTTTGAGTTATGGAATTCCTAAACAATGAACCTGTCTTGCTTAGAATTTGCAAGTGTATGTACAATAGATAGAAAGGAATTCTAATGATTAGCTTTTACACCAAGACAAGTTTAAATTTGTAAAGGAAAGATGTTAAATGGAATCTTTTATGTATATGAGTCCTGATAAATTTTTATTGCTTATTACAACTCCATGAGAGTAAAAATAACTATATCTGGCTCTAAGCTGTGATTAGTGAAACTCGCTGTTTGAGGTAAAAGGCTCTTGGGACCCTAATTAATTTTGTTTTGAGTTTGAATTTGGATATAGTTGTCTGCATTAAATCAGTATCTGAGAGAACTGTCACAAGCTACTCAGAGGGAATGTGATCCTGTACTGTTAACAGGTAGAGGTCTGCATCTGGGAAAAAGCCAGGAGGACAATCTTAGCTTCAATCTAGAATGGGATCCTCCTGGCTCAGTTTCCCCATTGTGTTCCTTTGAAAAAAAGTGTTTCCCACCTGACTATTCCTGATTCTGGCTATCAGGTGGAATTGATACTGCATGGTTGGAGAACCGTGACATCTGAACTCAAACAGAGCTAAGGACGTTCTACCCTGTCATATTTCGTATGTCACATGTCTCTGCTTTTTTTCTTTTATAGCAAATTTCTATGATCAGAGCAAGTGGTCAGTAAGAGAAATGAGCACAATGTAAGTATGTGAGATCTTGCTCTTTTGATCTGAATTTGTAGTCATTCCATAGCCTAAACAAGAGTTAAAATTAGTATTTAAACTTGTGTTATGTAGAAGATTCAATTTCTAAAGTATCTCTTTCTTTCAGAGTGAATATTATTAGAAAAGGATAAATAAGCTTGTGAAACAAAGATGTGTGTCTATTTATTTGTGAGGTTAAAGTCAGGAACCTCTTTTGCTTAAAGCAATGCTGTTATGTTAATGAAGAGTGATAACTTACAAGTTATCTTGTCTTATGGTTGAAATATAAAGGAAAGTTAAGCAGTCTGCTTGATGAGTTCAAGAGATTTGGAGAGATGAATAAAGGTTTGATTGAAAATATGGAAGGAGACAAGAAGGTTTGGGGACAAATGGGCAACATCCAAGCTCTACCTGTCCCTAGAAAGTTGCTTTGCGTACCTTTGTGACAGTTTCAGATGGCTTAAGTATGCTGAGCGTGAGGAAGTTTGACAGTATTTTAGAAGAAAGGAAAATTATGTAGCTTGATTTGAAAAAATAATAGCTCAATCGAGTTTGAGATGGCCCTATCAGGAAGGATGCCAGCCCATATTTACCCCGCTTCTGGTTATTTTCCTCCTACTCCTTTTTGACCTTTGTTCGCTTAGCCTCCTTGCCAGATTTGTGTCCTCTAGGCTCAGTGCCTTCCACTTGCAAATGACCACTCAGGCTGGACATCACCCTTTGTCTGAGACCATGACCCATCACCCTCTGGACTTGAAGTCAGCTAAGTTCTGAGCACTGGCTGAAGAGCCAACCACTTGAACAGGACCTCAAGAGGCAGGGACAGCTCTCCGTCCATTCTAGGCAGGAAGCAGTTTCAGAAGCCAAGACCTACATCTCTTACTCTAAAAGATTTTGGGTCCCATTTATTTGAGGGAGGAATGATGGGGTACTGGTGCTCACACCCCAGCCCTCGGATCATGTCTCTCTTCAACCTTTATATGATATTATTATTATTTATTGTTTAATTATTCTTCAATTGTTATGTATTTTGGCATCTAAAACAAGCATACTCTCACGTTACATTTTGTTCCTCATGAACTTTGGGTAAAATGACACCCTAGTGATAGGCTGCCAAAAGTATTGCACAAGGCACCAATAACACTGTTTCTCTTATGTTTTACAGCTTCGTGTATGCTACCTTGCCATTATTAGTGGAACTCATATGGGATGCTATCATAGATTCCCCTTATTTTGTTTCTGGAGCTTCTTTCTACAATATTACATATAATCTTAGTAAGCATTATCGTCCTGTACTTATAAATATAGATATGCAAGCAATGGTAGGTCCCTTTACTTATACGTGTGTTACTTTTGATAATCTTACTGCTTTTCCAGAAAATATCCCTCATATTGCATGTATCTCTTGTACGACTAATAGGGTAGCCTTTAACAAGATGAGTGTTTGTATGTATCTACATAATAATTGCTCATATTGGCTTCCCAATGTTACTGTTTTATATCAAGGAGAAAGTTATAACAATGTTTTTTACATACCAAAGCCATATAAACCTCCTCCCTCATGGAAGACTTTAAATCATCTGTTGAAAACACCCCTTCACCCTTATTATGTATCCCAACGTAGCTATAGTACTTCTTGGTCTCAGCATGTGGTCTCTATGCTAAAGAACAGCCTTCATTCACGTTATTCGGTTTGTGCCCCTAAAAGATATACTTTTTTGTGTGGACATCATACTATCTTTGTGTATGAAACAGCCCAACCCTCAGACTGTCAAAAGAAATATGCTGTCCTATACTTGTCTTGGTTCCTACATTAGTTATGGAACATACACTCTGGGGTTGGTGAATCCAAGGATTGATGTACTTCTACCACTTATTTACTGTAAACTCAACATGGTTAAGAAAAGTCTTAGATCTGGAATTGATAAGTAAAGAATAACAGATTTAATTACATGAGCTAAATTGTGACATAAATGAGTAATGGAGATGACATTGAATTACAATAAATGACAAGACCACATGACAAGATTGTCAGCAAATGCCCCACTTATTTCAAGCAATGTTCAATAAAACTGAATTTCTGTAAGAAAATAATTTGTTCTAAGATTTTATCTACACTCCAGACAACAACCTGGAGTGACTGAAAGTATAAAAACTAAAAACATAAAATACTTCCATGACATATTAATGATTAGTATGTTACAAAATAGTTTTTTCTTAGAAATAATAAAAAATCTAAAAACATTTGAGTGTCTTGAGGAAGGCATTAAAGTCACTGATGATGAGCTTATCTGATCAAATTGAGATATTGGCACATTAGGTAAGATCAGAAGGTAGAGGCATTATATACATTAAGGAAGGATCGTGTCCTTTCCCACGCTGCCCTTTGGGCAAGACCTACATTAATGCTGGTGAACAGGAGCTTCACCAGCCAGCAACACATTCATTTATGGAAGAGCCAACTTCTAAACTCTGAAAATTCTACTGAGAGAAGTCTAAAAAGTTGGTGAGAACTACTAGGTAGGGCCTGACCACTTACAGCACACATCCTAAGATAAACATTGTCTTAGTACAGCAAATCCAACCCAGTTGGTCACATTATGAAGAAATTGTCCCCAGCTGCAAAAATTCAATTGAAATAATATTAAAAAACAAAAACAAAAAACAGCAAACTAAAACTCTTACAATGAAAAAGGAAGACAAGTAAACAATAGTATACATAATCAAAATGTGCTTTATATTTAATTCCCTAAAAATGCATTAATACTCCATTTATATAGCATGATAAAACTATATTAAAAATACTACAATAAGTTGTTAGTAGGCATTTACGGTAACTGTTTTCTTAAAGTTTTATAAGCCTTTAAAATATTTCTGAAGTAACTTTTAAAAGAAGTGGTAAGCTGTCATTGTTGGCAAAAAGAAAGTGATCTTAAGGGAAGAATCATATCAGCAGAGTTTCCTTCTTCTTCTGACTGTGCTTCTAGTGGGAGAGGAGGTTCCCCAGGGTCTCCAGGTCCGGGAAGGGGAGTTGAGGAGAAGACCCTATTTTCGGTTCTGCCTACATCTACAACAGGTAAATTCAACGAAGTATTGTTGGAATAAAAGGAGGCTCTGCTGCACTCTCCTGTTGTTTGGTAGACAACAGTGGCATCTCCGTCTTTCAGCTTGTCAGAGAAATTGCACTCATTAGAATCTAATCTAGACAGACCATTTGTTGCTCCAGGTGGGAGAGGCATATAGCTATGGTGCAGTCCTTTCGGGTGCTCAAGTTTGACCGTCTTTAGCTTCAGCGCTTCATCTGTGATCTTCTCTATCAGGAAGCTCTGTGTTTTCTCTCGTCGAATAGATTCAACCAGAGTGTCAAGTGCCTTAGGGTTTTCCTGTAAGTAGTCCAACAGCTTACCAGCTCTTTTTTCAATTTCTTCAGCGTCCTCTCTAGTGAGTGTTTTCTTTGCACGTAGGTGATCAACATGTCTCTCAGCTATGATTTTTTTTCACATAAATACACCCTCAGATTTTCTAAAGCATCTTTCTTTACTTCGGCCATGTCCTCCTCGGTCAGCGCTGGCGCGGCGGGACCCGTGGCGGAGGCTCCAGAACTCAGGCCGCGCCGCCCCCAGACTGAAGGACTCGAGACATCTCCTCCGCCCCACGCTGGTGATCCAAGGGGTGAGCGGAGCCCAGAGAACGGAGGGGCTCGGGGCCCAAGAGCGGAGCTGGAGCTTCCGGTTAAGGACTGATGTGTTTCAAACACGAAGCTACTAGCTGTTGAAGGAGGAGTATGTATGCTACTAAATACTTCATGTTGTGTGTATGTAAATCACTCTAGGCAAGTTGATACTGGGATTCACCACGTCCACAAGATTGCTCAATGGATTATATCTTATTCGACTGGTCTAATCCCTATTGATATATCAATTCTCATATTTTGGATGTTTTGGTCCATGCATTTTTAATTTGTTGTTACTTGGTTCCAAGCAATCTCTTCTTACAAATGAGCTCAGTAGAATGTAGGGCCAAATGTGATGAATGAATTCAAAAAAGACATTCTGACCTCACTCAGTATGCCTGTTGGTCATTTAAAGTCTTTTACAAGCTGGACCAAACCCGCCTTTCCAGTCCTGTTACTTCTTACACTCCTATGTACTCTACCATCCAGTGACATGGGTCTCCTAACTGTGCCTTGAACATGACACTCCATCCCTCAGCTGCACACATTTTCTCTGGCTCTCCCCCATGCCAGGAACTCTCTCCCTCCTCATTTTGCCTCCTAGCTTCTTTGACTTCCTTCAAGTCTCAGCTAAATCCCAACTTTCTGAATAAATTAAGATAAATTGCATCTAAGATCTAGGTTGCACGAATCTAAACAATTCTTGTTGTATTAGACTATTGACATGAGTCTCATAATGAGTACTTATTGCCTATCAAATACCATTCAAACTCAGCCTGGCTCAATATCAGGGCATGGAATGTATAGCACAAGTGAAGGCCAGCACAGCCAGGAGAGTTCTCCATCAGAGAACAGAGATAGGGATCTGAAGCAATCAGCAGAAATGATCCTATGTTAATGAAACTTGCACTGATCATAAACCCTGTTGTGCTAGTTAGGGAGAATGTAGATTTTTCTTTGGATCATAAGTCTCAGGTGGAGAGGGTATGCCCCTACCCTTGTTCCTTTCCCATGAGTGTGAGTGGATTCTCCCCAGCTGCACACAAACAAGTGGCAAGGCAATCAGTGGGAAAGGATTAGAGATGAATAAATTGGGCTAAGTATTGTTTTTGCTTCATTATGTACAAAATAAATTCCATAATCATTTGATTTTAAGTCTCTGAATGAAGGAGTCCAATGGGCAGTGAACTGGATTAACAAAACTCAACAAGTTTATGGGCTTATGAAGTTGTATAGGCCAAAAACATCATATTTT
>NW_020950098.1:64387-128352 GCF_900497805.2 Vombatus ursinus
ACTGAGGATTCCTGGAGACAGCTCTGGCCCTTTCAAAATCTGGAAATACAGCAAATCAGGGCTTGATACCAAAACATATGGGATGCAGCCAAAGCACTACTTAGGGGAAAATTGATTTCTTTAAATGCTTACATCAACAAAATGGAAAAAGAACAAATCAATGAATTGGGCATACAACTAAAAAAAAACTAGAAAAAGAATAAATTGAAATTCCTCAATTGAGCACCAAAATGGAAATCTTGAAAATCAAAAGTGAAATTAATATGATTGAAAGAAAGAAAAACTATTGTGCTAATAAATAAACCTAGGAACTGGCTTTATTGGGGGGGGGGAACAATAAGATAGATAAGTCATAGGTTAATTGGGTTTAAAAAAAGAAAGAATAAAATCAAATATCTAGTATCAAAAATTAAAAGAGTGAAATCACCACCAATGAAGAAGGACTTAAAGTAATCATTAGGAAATATTTTGCCCAATTATATGTCAATAAATCTGACAATCTGAGTGAAATTGATGAATATTTATGAGAATATAAATTACCAAGAATAACTGATTGGGAAATAGAATGCCTAAATAACCCCTTCTTAGAAAAAGAAATTGAACAAGCAAATAATGAACTTCCAAGAAAAAAATTCAGCACCAGATGGGTTCACAAGTGAATTCTACACAACATTTAAAGAACAATTAATCCCAATACCGTATAAATTATTTTGAAAAACAGGCAAACAAGGAGTCCTACCAAACTCCTTTTATGACACAAATATAATGCTGATACCTAAACCAGGAAGAGCCAAAACAAAGAAAGAAAATCTAGACCTATTTCCTTAATGAATATTGATGCAAAAAAATTGAACAAAATACTAACAAGGCAATTACCTCAATATATCACAAGGATTATACACTATGATCAAGTGGGATTTATGCCAGGAATGCAGGGTTAGTTTAATATTAGAAAACAATCAACATAATTGACCATATCAATAACAAAACCAACAAAAATCATACAATTTTCTCAATAAGTTCTCAAAAATCTTTTCACAAAATACAGCACTCATTCCTGTTAAGAATAATAGAGAGCATAGGAACAAAGGGAGCATTCCTTAAACTGATAAACAGTATATATCTAAAACCATTAGCAAGTAATGGGGATAAGCTAGAAGCTTTCACAATAAAATCAGGGGTAAAGCAAAGATGCCCATAATTACCACTATTATTCAATATAATGCTACAAATGTTAGCTATAGCAATAAAAGAAGAAAAAGAAATCTAAGGGATTAGAATAGGCAATGAGGAAACAAAATTATCACTCTTTGCAGATGATATGATGACAGACTTAGAGAACCCTAGAGTATCAACTAAAAACTATTTGAAATAATGAACAACTTTAGCAAAGTTGCAAGATATAAGATAAACCCACATAAATCATCAGAATTTTTTTTCCTATGACCAACAAAGCTCAGCAGCAAGAAACAGAACACAAAATTCCATTCTAAATAACTAGTAACAATATAAAATACTTGGGAGTCTCCCTTCCAAGACAAACTTCCTTCTTTCTTTCTTTTAATGCAATTTAACAACAGCTTGTTTATTTTATTAGTTTTTTTCATAAAACCAGCTTCTATGTTTATTTATTAACTTAATAGTATTTTTATTTTTACTTTCAATCATATTCATCTCACATTTGGTTTCTAGGATTTCCAATTTGATGCTCACTTGGGAATTTTTAATTTGTTCTTTTTCTAGTTTTTTTTACTTGCATACCCAATTCATTCATTTGTTCTTTTTCCATTTTGTTAATGTAAGAATTTAGAGAAATCAATTTTCCCTTAAGTACTTCTTTGACAGCATCCCATAAGTTTTGGTATGTTGTCTCATTGTTATCATTGTCTTGGATGAAATTATTGATTGTTTCTATGATTTGTTCTTTGACCCACTTGTTTGTTAAGATTAATTTATTTACTTTCCATTAATTTCTAATCTATCTTTCCACTGTTCTTTATTGACTATAATTTTTCTTGCATTATGATCCAAAAAGAATGCATTTAATATTTCTGCATTTTTACATTTGATTTTCAGGTTTTCATGCTCTATTACATGGTCAATTTTTGTGTAGGAGTCATGCTGTGCTGAGAAAAAGGTATATTCCTTTCTGTTCCCAGTCACTTTTCTACAGAGGTCCATCATATCTAAATTTTATAATATTTTATTTACACCCTTAGTTTCTTTCTTGTTTATTTTTTGTTTGGATTAATCAAAATCTGAGAGGGGACAGTTGAGGTCCCCTACCAGAATAGTTTTGCTGTCTATTTCTTACTATAACTCATTTAACTATCCTTTAAAGAATTTTGATGCTATACCACTTGGTTCATATATGTTTAGTATTGATATTGCTTCATTATCTATGGTAACTTTAGGCAAAATGTAGTTTCCTTCCTTATCTCTTTTAAATAGGTCTATTTTTGCTTTTATTTTCTCTGAGATCAGGATTGCTACCCTTGCTTTTTCTTTTTTTTACTTCAGCTGAAGCATAACAGATTCTGCTCCAGCTCCTTCATTTTATTTTGTGTGTTTCTCTCTGCTTCAACGGTGGAATTTTCATGATACCTGCACAAATGTTGTTGTAGGTGCCTGGGATCCCCAAAGGACTGACATACAGCTTAGAAAGGAGAAAAGTTGGGACTTTTCATAGCAGATGGAGCAGAATGGTGTGGGGTGTTGGAGGAAAAGGGTAAGTGTGGTTGTATTGGAGACAAGCCCAATAATTGGCTATCTCTACAAGGGCAGAATTCTCTCTTCCTACCTTCCCATTTGTTGATTGCCATAGTGGAACACCAGAGTACCTCCAGTATATGACCATGAAGAATGACAAATATAATGAGTCTGCAGAAATATAGAAAGATCTGTGTCACATAATGTGTCACATAAACTTAGGGTAAAAAAAAATAAAAATGAAAAGTATTCATATCTGTGTATAAATGCAAAATCACGAATTTCATAATGGGTTTTTAGTGGCTTGCCATTAATGTCTACACATTTAAGAATAGCTAAGTAATTTTGGTATAAAATTGACATGTGCAAAAAAGTTGAGAAATGAGATTAATTTCAAAAATAAAGTTTGCTAAACACAAGGGACTAGGGATGGTTCTGAAAAAAAAACAACAACAACATGAGAATTAGTGTTTAAATGTAAAGTTCACATTGCCTCTATATGGCTTGAAAAATAGATGCAAAATCTTACAAAATTATAAAGTTTTTCTCCCTTGTCAATAGACAAGGTTGCAGACTTCTGGTACTGATGGTTGACTTCTTCCTTTCCATGTGACATATGGCTTCTTCTCTTATTTGATAGCAGTGGGTTCTAGATGATAGCATCAAGGACCAAAATATTTCAAAACAGTTATGAAATTTGCATAGAGAAAAGAATGCACAAAGGAAAAAGAAACTACATGATATGTTAATAAGTCCTTTCCAGATAATGCAAACCAGGTAAATGTCAACAAGGAAATCATTAGATAATTTGTTCACCAGGAAACCAGTAAGATCTATTGTCTGAAGAGACCTATTACAAGGAACACTTTCATTAAATGTAATTAAAGTTTTGCATACCTATAAACTCTAATAAAAGAAATAAGAACTTGAGAATTCTCATTGGGTAGGAAACCAATGACAGGAAATCTGTACTAAATAAATGAATCAACAAGCATTTATTAAATGCCAACTACATGTCAATCTCAGTGTTAGCCACTAAAGACAGAAATATAAAAGTGAGACTGTCCCTGTGTTCAAGAAGTTTACATTCTGCTGGCTCTAATACATTTCAAATCTATTAAAATGAAAAAGATACAAAATGAATGGGTATCTAAAACAACAGAGATCTGAAAATCTAAGCTGTAAACTAGCAAAGATAATAACAAACAAATGGAGAAGTCAGTGTTGGAGGAGCTGGAAGAAGATAGATACACAATTTTTTAAATGCGTTTTTTATGAACTTAAACTTTGAACAGAAAGATTCCAATAAACAAAGAAGAGAAAGAATGTTATAGATGTTGTAGAATGAAATGTTGTAGATGAGATGTAGAAAAGAATGTTGTAGCTGAATATAATGGACAATAATTATGAAATAAAAAATGACAGACATAAGGAACATGAAGAAACAAGATTAGTATGGACTGCTGCAGAATAAAACAAGTAGAAGTAGGACCTATACCAATACAAAGTAAATGGAACAATTTCCAAAAGAAGGGTAGACTCTAAGTAACTGGAAAATCAATAATAAGTGTTGAAATTTGCTAATGAAACAGAAAATCTTCTTCATAGCTGAGAGCTAAATACCTTGTCAGATGGAATCATGTTTCTCATGTATGACAGAGTTCAATTCTGGGATGAGAGAGGGATGGAACATGCAGAAATGATTTCCCTCTTTTATTTATTTCCTATTTATCCTGTGTATAGCTTGCTGTATATAAAACTTTTTGCATGTTGTCTCCCCCATTAGATTGTAAGCTCCTTGAAGACAGAGATTGTCTTTCCCTGGCACATTGTAGGCACTTAGTAAATGTTTATTGCATGGAATTCAATATATAAATATATATATTACAGATTATTTTATATAAAACATAAAAGGCATCAATAAAACTTTCTTATCGGTAGGGGATGAGAAATACAGGAGAATGTTACCAATCTGAAGGACTAAAGTTTAGTCTGGACTCAAATTCTTTTTTTTTTCTTTTTGGTGAGGCAATTGAGGTTAAGTGACTTGCCCAGGGTCAGTAAGTGTTATGTGTCTGAGGCCAGATTCGAACTCAGATCTTCCTGACTTCAGGATCAGTGCTCTATCCATAGATCCAAATTCTTAAAAAAAAAAAAGGTAATCTTATATGGGAGAATATATTAGACATTTCATTCTTGATTGCATTGGCTTTGTGCAAAAAAACTTTTCAATTTAATGTTATCAAAATTATTCACTTTGCATTTCATAATGTTCTCTATTTCTTGTTTGGTCATAAATTCTTCTGTTCTCCATAAATCTGACAGATAAACTATTCCTTGCTCTCCCAGTTTGCTTATAGAATCAGCCTTTTTATCTAAATTGTGACTTTATTTTGGTATATGGTGTAAGATGTTGGTCTGTGCCTACTTTCTGCCATACTATTTTCCAGTTTCCCCAGCAGTTTTTGTCAAAGAGTGAGTTCTTATCACAGAAGCTGGGATCTTTCAGTTTATCAAACAGTAGATTACTACAGTCATTGGCTACTGTGTCTTATGTACCTAACCTATTCCACTGATCTACCATTCTTCTTCTTAGTCGGTACCAAGTAGTTTTGATGATTGCTGCTTTATAATACAATTTAAGATCTGGTAAGACCTTCCCTAGCATTTCTTTTCATTAGTTCCCTTGATATTCTAGACCTTTTGTCCTTCCAGATGAATCTTGTTATTTTTTCTAGCTCTATAAAATAATTTTTGGTAGCTTGATTGGTATGGCATTGAATAAGTACATTAATTTAGGTAGAATTGTCATTTTTATTATATTAGCTTGGCCTACCCATGAGCAACTGATGTTTTTCCAATTATTTAGATTTGATTTTATTTGTGTGAAAAAGTGTTTTGTAATTGTGTTCATATAATTCTTAGATTTGTTTTGGCAGGTAGATTTCTAAATATTTTATAATGTCTACAGTAACTTTAAATGGAATTTCTCCTTCTATCTCTTGCTATTGGACTTTGTTAGTAATATATAGAAATGCTGATGATTTATGTGAGTTTATTTTATATCCTTTAACTTTGCTAAATTTATTTATTATTTCAAGTAGTTTTTTTACGTGATTCTCTAGGATTCTCTAATTATATCATCATATCATCTGCAAAGAGTGAAAACTTTGTTTCTTCTTTGTCTATTCTAATACCTTCAATTTCTTTTTCTTCTCTTATTGCTAAAGCTAATGTCTCTAGTACCATAATGAATTAACAGTGGTGATAATAGACATCCTTGTTTCACCCCCAATCTTATTGGAAATGCTTTTAGCTTATCCTCATTACATATGATGCTTGCTGATGGTTTGCTTGCTGATGGATAAGTAGATGCTACTTAACATTTTAAGGAAGACTCCACTTATTCCTATACTCTCTAGTGTTTTTAATAGGAATGGGTGTTATATTTTGTCAAAAGCTTTTTCTGCTTCTATTGAGATAATCATGTAGTTTCTGTTAGTTTTGCTGTTGATATGATCAATTATGCTGATAGTTTTCCTAATATTGAACCAGCCCTGCATTCCTGGTATAAATCCTACCTGGTCATAGTGTATTATTCTCAAGATAAGTTGCTGTAATCTTTTTGCTAATATTTTGTTTAAAATTTTTGCATCTATATTCATTAGGGAAATTGGTCTATAATTGTCTTTCTCTGTTTTGACTCTTCCCTGTTTAGGTATTAGCACTATATTTATATCACAAAAAGAATATGTTAAGACTCCTTCTTTGCCTATTTTTCCAAATAGTCTATATAGAATTGCCAGAAAACTGAATTTTTACAAAAGGCTTCATTTCTAAAATATATAGAGAATTAAATCAAATTTTAAAGAATGCAAGTCATTCCCCAATTAATAAATAGTCAAAGGATATGAACAGGCATGGAAAATGCTCTAAATCACCTTTGATTAGAGAAATGAAAATCAAGATGATTATGAGGTACTACATTCCACCTATCAGATTAGCTAACATGACAAAACAGGAAAATGATAAATGTTGGAGAAGATGTCGGAAAATTGGAACACTAATGCATTGTTGATGGAGCTATGATCTGATCCAACCATTTTGGAAAGCAATTTGGAACTATGCCCAAAAGGCTGCAAAACTGTGCATACCCTTTGACGCAACAATATCCCTTCTAGGTCTGTATCCCAAAGAGATCATAAAAACAGGAAAAGGACCCATTTGTACAAAAATATTTATAGCAGCTCTTTCTGTGGTGGCCAAGAATTAGAAATTGAGGGAATGTTCATCAATTGGGGAATAGCTGAACAAGTTGTGATATATGAATATGATGGAATACTATTGTGTTATAAGAAATGATGAGCAGGCGGACTTCAGAGAAATCTGGATAGACTTGTATGGACTGATGCTGAGTGAAGTGAACAGAACCAGAAGAATATTGCACACAGTAACAGCCACGTTGTGCAATGACTAACTTTGATAGACTTAGCTCTTCTCAGCAATGCAAGGATGTAAGACATCTCCAAAAGACTCATGATGGAAAATGCTATCCACATCCAGGGAAAGAATTGTGGAGATTGAATGTAGATCAAATCATACTATTTGTTTTTTTTCTTCTGTTTTGTTTCTTCTTCCTTGTGGTTCCTCCTATTAGTTTTAATTCTTCTTTACAACATGAGGGAATATATATGTAGTGCCTATATCAGATCGTGTGCTGTCTTGGGTAAGGAGGACAGGAGGAATGGGAAGAAAATTTAAAACTCAAAAGCTTATGGAAGTGAATGTTGAAAACTAAAAATTAATTAATTAATTTAAAAAAATAAATAAATATAATTAAAACCTCATTGGCATGGTTCATCATGCCTGTACTTTTATTGTTTCATCACAGATAGTAGACTTCTGGAGGAAGGGAACTAAGAGGTCATTACCCTCTTGCAGGAAGCCTATCCCAGGAGCAAATACCCTATCAAGGAGCTCCAAGTACTACTACTCACTCAGTGGTCCCTACCTAGCCCAACAGTTGGGACCTCCCCTTATGTAGAAACCCGATAGGGAGATGGAGGGTAAAACACCAAATGTTTGCCCCCTTAGAGGCCCCAGTTGAGGAAAGGACTGCTTCTATTATTCAGGGCAGGCTGAATCGATAGTCTCCCTTCCCCACCAACAACAGAAATTTAGCTACCTCCCAAAAGCCACCCCTTGATCCTTTAAGTCATTCCTAGGAATGAGCTGTTGAATAGATGCTATAATATCATCAACAGGGAGGGTTCCATCAATGGTATGTTACAGTAAACCAAGGGCTACACTTGGCTTGCCTTTTCCAATGTCTATGGCAATGTTCATTCCCTTCAGGCCTGCATGACTGTCTACTCTGCTGCCAAGGAGCTAAGCCATAGGCCATCCCATTGTCTATTGCCCTTGGAATCCCCACCACTTCCAATTGCCACTAAGTTTCTCACTTTTCATTTTGCTGAGTCCAAGTAATGTCCCCAGTCCCTGCATTGTGCCTACCTACCAAAGTCCCCTAATCACAGAGGCATTACATGGGTAAAGTGGACAGAGTTCTGGCCCTGGAGTCAAAAGAAATGAGTTCAAATCCAACCTCAGTCACTTACTAACTGTTTGACCTTGAACAAGTCACTTAGCCTCTGTCTGCCTCAGTTTCCACATCTCTAACATGGGGACAATAACAGCACCAACTTCTGAGGGTTTGGGGGCGGGGATCAAATAAGATAAGATTTGTCAATCACTTAGCACAGTGCCTGGTGAGTAGTAAGTGTGTAATGAATGCTTCTTTCCCCTCTTCCTACTTTCTTTTCTTGGCCTGAGGTCGTTACCTCTGTGTCAATAGAGCAATGATGAAGAGTCTCCCTTTGCTGGGATGTAACCATGCTTTTATCCCATTGTGCCTGGCCAAGCACTGCTATGGGCTGTGCCAAAATTAGGACCTGGCATCTGCTCCCTTTGCCAGGGCTTAAGCACTGTCCAACTGTGTTTGACACCACTGTGCCTGCTTTTGTTTGAGTGATGCTACAGGCACAGGAGGCCTGTTTGAGTCTCAGTAATGACCCATGTTCTAAGATCCAACCAATATTAGGTCGGGATGTGAGAACTACACCAACGGTGGGGCCTGAGTGCTGCCCATGTCCCCTTCTGCCTGGCCCAGCCTCCTACCAGGTTCTACCACTCCTGTCATCTGAGCACTGCTACTTCTGCCAGGCTGAACCCCACTATGGGAGATGCTGCTGTCCCTTTAGTCCAAGACCTGCTCTATGAGGGGCTCGTCACTCACCACTCAATAGATATTCCAGAAAGAATTATAGTTCACTACAATGCAAAACTCTGTTTTAATTTTTGAAAATTGATATAACTTCTTCTTTTCTCAGAAAACCAACTAGGATGTCTTTGGCACAATTGCCCATACCCCAATTCCAGAAAGATCTCTAGGATTCGGGGAAGGATCAGGTATTTTCCTGTCAGATGCTTCCCCCTTTGCCTTGCCTCAAGGAATCCCACAAAGTCCAGTGGACTCCCAAATTCCACATAAAAGGTCCTAAGCAGTTCCTTTGGCACAATTCTGAGACAAGCCCCCAAACCCTGGCTTTAGGGACTGCCCCTGCCTACCACAGGGATGGACATGTCAATCATGATCACTGCCAATACAAAATTTATGAAAATTCAACAAAGAAGAATTTATATTATATATCATTTTAGGTATGACTCTTAAGGACATGGAGGATATGCAAATCTGTTCCTAGCTGCTAAATGCCCACAGTTTACTATCCAATCTAATTCCCTTAAGACAATTGGAACATCCTCCTAGTATGCAGCCAGCCCCAACAGAAAGAGGGAGGCTATCCAATCCATCAATAAAGATTTACTAAGTGCCTACATGGTGCCAAGCACTGTGCTAGTCCTTGAGTATTAAAAAAAAAAAAGAAAAAAAAGAAAGAAAGCAAAAGATAATCCCTCTCAAGGAGCTCATAATTCTTTCACTTTTGTACATTTATTGTTTGTACATTAATTATATTTTCAGTAACTAACACTCAGTTTTTTGCTATCTTTTAAGTAAATATGCCCTTGTCAAAGCTCATTGATGTTAACTGGTTATCAAGAGTATTGAGGAGGGGCAGCTAGGTGACACAGTAAATAGAGCTCCAGCCTTGGAGTCAGGAAGACCTGAGTTCAAATCTGGCCTCAGACACATGGCACTTACTAGCTGTATGACCCTGGGCAAGTCACTTAACCCCAATTGCCTCACTGAAAAAAAAAGAGAGAGAGAGAAAGAGAGAGTATTTAGGAACTATCAACTGGTTAAATTGATAGTGGGAAACTAATCAGTGCTGTGCGGCTAGTTGGTGCAGTGGATGGAGTGCTAGGCCGAGAGTCAGGAAGACCTGATTTTAAATCTGGCCTCAGACACTTACTAGCTATGTGACCCTGGGCAAGTCATTTAACCCTCTTTGTCTCTGTTTCCTCATCTGTAAAATGAGCTAGAGAAGGAAAGGGCAAACCAATCCAGTGTCTCTGCCAGGAAAACCCCAAATGGGGTTATGGTGAATCAACTAAACAACAACAACAACAAATCAATGGTGCTGGTTACAATAAGGAAGAAGTAACTGTTAGTGGACATTGATAGTGGAGGGACAGCCCACTAGAATAGAGACTTGTGATGAAAGCAGTAGAAAGACAGCTCCAAGCTCTCAGACAAGGTAGAGCTAGCCATCTTCTTTGGTCCTGCCAACTTGGTGTTGGAAAGTAGAAGAGGGGATGAGTTCATGGGTCTAAATAAATTCCGTGTTGGGTCTTGGCTAGGATGCCTGCTTCTCTCTCCAAAGGCTTAAGTCACATGTGTGGGTGTGGGTGTGTGAGTGTGTGTGTGTGTATGTGTGTGTTTACATGCACTCACACACACATATGTAAAATTTTTCTATTCATACTTGTATTTATCATTTCTTTCTCTGGATGCAGATAGTATCTTTCTTCATATATCCTTTATTTTTAATTTTTGAATTATAGTAGCCAAAATTACTTACTAACTTAAAGCCATTAAAACAATATTTCTGTTACTGTATACAATGTTCTTTTGGTTCTACTCACTTTGCCTTTTTCCATTTGATGCAAGTCTTTCCATGCTAAGATCATCATTTTGTATAGCACAGTAGTATTCTATCACAACTATACAACATAACTCGTTCAACTATTCTCCAGCTGATGGGGAACCCTGAAATTTCCAGTTTTTGACACTACAAAGAGTTACTATAAACATCCCATTCACAATCACAGTTATAATTACTATTTGTGAATTTCCCGCCATCTTATTTTTACTCACTGTTTTCTTTCTCAATCTCTCTTTTTACCCTATACCTGTAACTTTATCTTCTTCCTTCACCCCCTCACTCCCCATCCCACCCACATCTCAAAGAGTACCTTCTACCCTTTCCCCCACTTCCAATGAAATCCACACATCCCTCCAAAAGTCCATCCCCCATCTTTTCCCCTCACCCTCTCAAATACAAATCAATAGATCTCTTTCAACGTCCCTCCCCTCCTCAGTCCCCCATTTACTCAACTGTCTACACATTCAGAAGGCTTCTGTACTCTTCCAGATGTAGTTGTTGTTCAACTAAGATGAGAATAAGGTTCCAACATTACCAGCCCTCCACCTCCACCTGTTTCCTCTGTATTAGTTTTTCTTTTCAAGCCCAATTTATATAATAGAATTATTCCCTTTTACATTTTCCTAGCCAATTTTATATTTAGAATCACCCCATCATACACAACTCATCCCCAACCTTTTGTTCAGACTACCTTAATAATGATGACAGTTTTAAGGATACTGATAATATTTTCATACGTATATATATTTAAGAAGTAGTGAGTTTGACCTTAATGAGTCCCCTACAATTAGTCTTTAATACTTTTCTTATATTTCTTCTGGATCTTTTACATCAAATTTTCCACTGAGTTCTGGTCTTTTTGTTATAAATACCTGAAAGTCTTTCAGTTTGTCAAATGTCCCTTTTTCTTCATTCAGAACAATATTCAACTTTGTTGGGGACATTATTCTTGGATGCAGTTCCTGTTCTTTTTCTTTTCCAAATACAATGATCCAAGACCTAGAGTCTTTTAGTGTAGAAACTGCTAGGTCTTGTGAAATCCTGAATGTATTTCCAGTGTATTTAAATTGTTTTTTTTCTTGTTGCTTGCACTATTTTCTCCTTGACCTGGGAGTTTTGAAACTTGGCTATGACATTCCTATTAGCTTTTCTCTTAGGATCTCTTTCAGGTGGTGGAAAGTAGATTTTGGCTATTTCTACCTTGCCTTCTTGTTCTAGAACTTCAGGCAATTTTCCTTAATAATTTTTTGTAATATTGTATCCAGATTCTTTTTTCGATCATAATTTCCAGGAAGTCTGACAATTCTATACTGTCTCTCCCTAATGTGTTCTCCAGATCAGTTTTTTTTAAGGAGATGTTTCAGATTCTCTTCTATTTCTTTCCATTTTATTTGTTCTTGGTGTCTTCTAACGTCATTCAATTCCTCTTGCCAAAGTCTAATTTTGAAGAAGCTATTTTCTTCCTTATGATTTTATATCTTTTTTTTTTTTGCTTTTTGGTGAGGCAATTGGGATTAAGTGACTTGCCCAGGGTCACACAGCTAGTAAATTTCTGTAAGTATCTGAGGCCAGATTTGAACTCAGGTTCTCGTGACTCCAAGGCCGGAGTTCTATCCACTGCACCACCTAGCTGCTCCTAGACTTTGTATCTCTTTTCCCAAGTGATGAATTTTCTTTTCACATATTCATCTCTCTTTTCAAAATTTTAACTGTCCTCTGTTTGGTGTTCAAATCTTTTCACGTTCTCCTCTTCCCTCCTTTGCAGTCCTCTTATACCTTATAATCTCATCCCCAAATTCTAGAAATGATCATTGAAATGATGGTTTATGAGTACTCAGAAAAGGAGATGGTAATGGCTAGGATTCATCATGAGTTCATTAAGAGCAATTCATGCTAATTAATCTCAGATTTTGGTTCATTTCTTTTTGGGCAAGGAAATGCCACCTCCATAGAATTTAGGAATTTAGGCCATGTATGTAACAAAATGCTTCATGGTATCCTTATGAACACCATATGGAGATGTGAACTAGATGTTAAAGCTATTAGGAACCTCAGAATTGGAAAGTACCTCAGAAGGGACCTGTACCTGAACACATTCCATTTCCTTTGGCCATATTCTGGAGAAATGGTCATGCAGCATCTGTTTGCAGGAACTTCACTTACTTAGAACTTATTTTTGTCGTTCAGTCGTTTCAGTTGTGTCTGACTCTTAGTAACTCCTTTTGTGGTTTTCTTGGCAAAGATACGGGAGTGGTTTGCCATTTCCTTCTCCTGTTCACTTTGCAGATGAGAAAAGGGAGCCAAACAGGGTGAAGTGACTTGCCCAGAGTCACACAGCTAATAAGTGTCTGAGGCCAGATTTGAAGTCAGGAAGATAAGCCTTCCTGACTGTGCCTGGCACTCTATCCACTGCACCACCTAGCTGCCTGAGAAATCACTGCTTCCTGACAATGGCTTAGCCAGTCAGTCAACAAGCATTTATTAAGCACCTACTAAGGGCCAGGCATTGTGCAAAGTGCTGGGCAAAAAAGTGTCTCTGTTCTCAGGGAGCTGAGGGTTTAATAGGAGAGACGGCATGCAAACACCAGTGTAGAAACAAAATATATACAGAATGAATTGGAGATGATTAAGAGAGGAAAAGCAATAGCTTTCAGAGGGGTCTGAAGCATCCTGTCTGAAGGTAGAATTTTATCTGCAGCTTGAAGGAAGCCAGGAGGTAGATATGAGCATGGAGAGCATTCCAAATGTTGGGGACAGCCAGTGAAAATGCCCAGAGTAAAGAGATAAAGTGTCTTGTTGAAGGGAGAGCAGAGGCAACTGTAAGTGGACCACATAATATGTGGGGGTAAGGTTTAAAAAAAAACTGGAAAATTAGGAAGAAGCCAGGCTGTGAGGGGCTTAGAATGCCACACAGAGGATTTTATATCTGATTCTAGAAGTAAAAGGGAGCCAGTGGGTTTACTGAATGGGGTTGGAGTGAGGAGACATGTTCAGACTTGTGTTTTGGGATGTGTAATTTGAAAGATGAGTGGAGGGTAGAATGTAGTGGAGAGAGACTTGAGACAGGGGAACAGATATTTTACAATAATTCAGGTGTTAGGTGATGAGGGTCTATAACAATGAGGTGACTGTATCAGAAGAGAGGAGAGGTGTATACCATTAAAATTATGTTGACTTTGACACATTTTTTGAAGCCCAACTTGTCATTCAGAGTTGGGGGAGATTCTGTTGGGAAAGGCAAGGGGAAGCCAAGTCCACAGCTTTTCTCATTACCTGAGATGCAAGGGCTCAATCTCTTTTGCTGACATTGATCTGAATTGTCTTTCCTCATTATGAAAGTTCCCAATAACAACTGGCCCTCTCTGCTAATTAGACTTTAGAATAGAGAGTTACCAAGCCATGCCATGTGCTAGGTCTTCTACCTTCTGGGGAACTAAGGAAAATGTAGCGATAAATCGGTCTTGATTTCTACATAGCTAGGGTGTGGATCCCTCAAACAAAAAGGAAGAGGAATTTAAGAGAGAAGTTAAATACTGGGGCACATCTCAGCCTCAGCAGTTTGAGCAGATTGACTACTCAGTCAACATGAAGTTATACTTTCTTCTAGGGTTCGTCTTCCTCACCATGGTAGTCCATTGCAGGAAGATGGAAAGACGTGAATTTGCCAAAGCAATACATCAGCTACATCTGAATACCCACCATGATATGATCCTGACTAACTGTAAGTCTGATCTCCTGTGAATCTCCATGTACACTAGGAGAGGAGGGCTAAAAATGGGGGTGACAGTTTCAAAAGAATGAACAATCTGTTGTTCTTATTTTTTTCCATTTCTTTGGGTGTTGATATAATTTGAAATGAAAGTTCTCAGCTTAAAAATATTACCTGTATCACCCAGATGCCAAATTTTCATGAGTAAGAGGTAAGGGTGGGGATAGGGAATTCAAGCCTTATTTAACTTAAAACTCAACCAGTTCTCTCCTCACAAATCCACTGTAGCAAGTTTATTTCCTATCAGTTTGCATAATCTGAGTCCCCATACTTCACCCACACCTCTACTTCAACACTCACTGAAGCCTTACAGGATGGGAGAATGTAAAAACATTTCCTGTCATGGAGTAGTCACTTGGTATCTCTTGGAAGAGAGTTCAAGGTTTTTGGAGAACAGCTAGAAATTCTGGCCAAAAAGGCCCTTCTCAATGTACAGCTCATCAGAGGTGCTCCTGCACTCCAGTGCTGAGGGACCCAAGTTAGAGATCATCAATCCTGTCTCTGTCTAATAACTTTGGGGGTAAAGTTCCAGATTGTTCTCCAGAATTATGCTGGTAGTTTTCCTAACATTGAAACAGCCCTGGATTCCTGGAATAAATCCCACCTGGTCATAGTCTGTAGTCTTTGTGATATATTGCTATAATCTCCTTGCTGGCATGGGCAACAGCCTGTGAAAATGATCTGCCCAAAGACAGAATGTCTTGTTCAAGGAAGAGCAAAGATGTCAGTGTCAATGAATAGAAGAACATGGGTGACTGGGAGGAGTGGTGAGGAAGGTAGAGGGAACTGGAAAGGGAGAAGGGGGTCCAGTTTATGAAGGGCTTTGAAACAAACAGAGGATCTATACGAACCATAAGAGAAAAACAAGAACTAACATCTAAATAATGCTTTAAATTTATGTAGGACCCACTTTTAAGTTAAATCTGCACCATTAACATTTTCTGCATCAATTTCTGAAGCCTAGAAAATAAACAAAACAGTAGATTAGGCCTTGATTTGTTGTGTGTCATATTTCCAAAGCGTCAAAGCTCACAATGAAAACTTAACCGTCCGCTCCCTCCAGCAAAAGTAATACTTTATTGTTGTTGAGTCATTTCAATCGTGTCTGACTCTCGGCCACCCTTTTGGGGGATTTCTTGGCAAAGATATTGAGTGTCTGCCATTTCCTTCTACAGGTTCTTATTTGTTTTTGTTTTGTTTTGTTTTACATACGAGGAACAGAGGCAAGCAGAATTAAGTGATTTACCCAGGGTCACAGAGCTAGCACGTGTCTAAGGCCGAGTTTGACCTCAGGTCCTCCTAATTTCACGGCCAGTGCTATATCCACCTATAAACTATTTCAGAGATGAAGGAAGATTATATCAATTCATGTGTATTGACTTTCCTGGATAAATATGATTGGATATGAAGTAATCACTATTAAAATAAATTCTACACAGGGTTGTGTATTGTAGAGGTGATGAGAAATTTGAACACCAAAGCTACACACTACAAACCTAGAGATCAAAGCACTAATGGGATATTTCAGATTGACAGTCACTACTGGTGGGATGATGGCAAGATACCAAATACATTGAATGAGTGTAAAGTTAAGTGCTCAGGTAAGACCAACCTCATGGATTTAGGGCACAATGACCCTGCTCAACAAGATAGTTAGCTATGCAGATTAAAAATTTACTTACCCAAGGGATGAAGCTTTAGAAGATCAATAAGAAACTTTCTAATTCACTTTCCAGTCCCTGTCTCATCATTCCTAAGCCCAAAAAAGGCAATCTCTTCTTAGAAGAGTATCATTTCTTAGCCCTTTTGACTGGAACTTAATCAATCAGAAGGAATGGATACAGTCCTTCAAATTCTCTATTCATTTTATGTAGCTACCAAAACTAGCTTTCACCAATTAATGCCCTTTCACCAATTACAGCTAGGGAATGCCTGTAATGGAAATTTTTAGCAATTCTGACTGATCCTACTGGTCCAAGGAAATAAAGTGATTTGACCAAGGTCATATGGGGAGGAGAAAGTGTTCAAGGTGAGATATGAACCTGGGTTTTTTAGCTCCAGAATCTGTGCCTAGGAGGTATAGCTATGCTTTTTCTAGGCCTGACTGTTTTCTGCCAAGTGATGTTTTTTCCAAGCTGCTGTTCTGTGTGGTCAGTCACCTTGGTGCACTGGCTAGAGGGCTGGGATTGGTGGCAAGAAAACCTGGGTTTAAATCCTTCACCTGTCACTAGCTGACAGCTGAATGATCATGCATAACTTCACTCTAACAACTCCCTAGTCTTCATCTCCTCCTAGCTTGTTTTAAAGATGAGTTAACTAATAATAATAATAATAATAATAATAATTCACTGCCTTTTTTAATTTGAAAAAGGATTTCCATTCATACTTGATTTTGTTCCTGATTTTTTAAATGCATGACCCTCAACCTGCTGTCATGCAAACTCCACCCTGGGCCTGGAGTCGACACTTGGCTTTAAGTTCTGACATTAACATTGACTATGTATTTGAGTATGGATGATTCACATCTCTCTGAGTCTCAATTTTCTCATCTGAAAAATGGGGATAATTGTGTGTTTCATAAAATTATGGAGAGAGAAGCACTTTGTAAGCCTTAGAGTGACATAGAAATTCAAGTCAGTTTGATTAAAGTACTGTGTTCCACTTAGGTCTGGAATGAGATGAATGAGAGAGCAGGCCTTTCTCTACTGCAGTCCAATTTACCTGAAATTTAGGGGAATAATCTTACAATATTGTTTCTACTGCCTTGACAAGTAGAATTGGTTCTTTTAGATTAAATAAACTTGAAATTGCTTTCATTTATATTTCAGAACTTCTGGAAGATAACCTCAGAAAAGCAATAAACTGTGCGAAGAAGATTCTAGTTCAAGAAGGCCATAAGGCATGGCATGTTTTCAATCATTGTAAAGAATAATTCATTTCTCTCAGTGATGGGCATGCTCAGTGAGACAGGGTGTTAAATATAAAATCAAGTCCGTTTCTTTGTGTATTGTATTGCAACAACTAGGCTAGTAAGGTATATTCATATTAGCAATCATTTTTTAATGATACCTTATAGCACAATTTCTCCTAATAAGAATCCTAGGGTTATGTGGTGCTACTTTCTCAATTCTATGGATGGACAGTATAGCACTGTAATAATTATCTAGCAAGGAAGTACAATGTTGGAATTACCCACTAGGAAGCTCTCTACTTGAACCATCAATCAAGTGATTTTGTAAGTCTTTTTTCTGGGTTGTACTGGAGACAACCCTGTCCTAAGAGGCCGCGATATGCATGCTAATCACCAGAAGGACCTCAGCCAGAAGATATTGAGGCTACTCTTCCCTCCCTCCATGCATGGTCTGGCCATGTTTTTAGCACAAAGTTGCTAGCATTAAGCTCATGCTAGTAGGGTTCAAAAAAATGGTTTGAAATGAAATATTGTTCAAAATATTAAAATATGTGGTCTGAGGCCTATACTACTTCATGAGTCCCTAAAACTTTGGGGTTTTGATTTCCCAGTTCACTGCCCACTGGATTCATTGATTCAGATACTTGGACTCAAATTATGGAGTTTATTTTATATAAAATAAAGTGAGAAATATCTAGCCCAATTTATTCATCTCTAATCAATTCCAATTATCATACCTACCACCTATTTGGGTTCACTGGGGAGAATCCCAATCACACTCATGTCAAAGGATTAATGGTAGGAACATTCCCTCTCCATCTTAGAATCACGATCAAAAGAGAAATCTACTTTCTCCCTAACTAGTACAACAGGATTTAGGATAGTTGGAAGTCTCATTAACCCAGGATCATTTCTCAAGGTGTCTTGATCTATATCTGGCCACTGGACCCAGATGGCTCCCAAGGAAAAAGTGAGGTTGATGACTTTGCACTCCCTCCCTCACCTAAATCCAATTCACTTGCAATTTATGGCATCATCTTCCCGATGTTGTGGTGCTCTTCAAGAATGAAGGACAAATTACAACACATACGTCCCATGCTCAGAAAGTCTCTTCAGGGAGGACCAAATTTTTCCAGTACAACTCTGAATTTCTCTACCTATCCATGTGACCACTCCCTCACTCTAACTTCCTGTTTCCCACCTGTTTGGGAAGCCCAAATATCATGTCAACAGAAGGAAGAAAGAAAATGAAAAATAGACTTCTTGGTTTGTGAATAGTACCCCTTATCCAGTTTTATAGTTTCTTTGACCACCCACCAGCACTCCATGAAGGTTGCAGAGGGAATGAATTTCCTCTGTAAGAATACAGCAAGGAGTGTAAGGTATAAGAAAACTGGCAATGTGGGTTTGGTCCAACTTGTAAAAGGCTTTGAAAGCCCAACAGAGGAATTTGGATTTCATCCTGGAGGTTCTTGGAAACCACTGGAGTTGTTGATTGGGTAGAGGGTCACACAGTGAGATTTGTGCAATGGAGCATGGACTGGAATGGGGAGAAAGTTATGGGAGGGAGACAAACAAAAGGCTGTTGTTATAATCCAATTATAAGATGATAAGAATCTGCAACCAGATGATGGAAGTGTCAGAATAGAGAATGGAACATATATGAGAGATATTACAAGGGTGGCAAACACATCACTTGGCAACTGATTAGATATGGGGAATGAGATGAAGTGAGGAGTTAGAAATCACACCTAGGTTGAAACCGTGGGTAAATGGGATCATTGTGGTGTTCTCTACAATAACAAGAACAATGTTGGGTGGGATGGAGGGATGCTTCTCTAGGTACTATTAATATGTTTTGAATTGATATCTTCAGCCTTGGGTAGCATGTTTGGTAGTTACTGTTTATAAAATTCATTTCAGTAACAAAAGGCATTATATTAGATGATTGAGTTAAGCTCTACCTCCAAGAAACTTACAACCAAACAGGAAGGCAAACACAAATATTCAAATGTTTTTGAAACAAGGCAAAATGTGTTAGATGTAAAGCAGATATGAAGAAAAAAATATCAGTTGAAATTTGAAGAGAGAGATCACTTTCACTTGGGTGGTTCTTGAGAAGCTTCAGGGAAGAGGTGATATGGGATGAGCCTTGAAGGCATGGGGGGATTTTATGAGGTAAAAATGGCTGGGCACAAGTGAGTGGCCATGCTATGAATGGGGGACACCATTTTCAAAAGCACAGAGATAGTAGCTATTGGGATAAGAACTAGAGACACTAAAGAGTCTAGTTTGGTCAGAACATAGAACAGTGGATTCATTTATTGGTTTCCTCAACACTAAGAATTAGGGAAATTTAAGACCTGGTAGAAACTTTTGAAATCCAACAGTCTAGCCCTCTTTTTAAAAATAAAAAAGCCAAGGCTTAATAAATGACCTCTATTAGGACTTTCATGTGTTTTTTTCCTATTTTGAAATCATTAATTATATTTCATAAATATTACTACATGTCTCCATATTCAGGCAAATCTAAAATGAACATTTATCCAAGGCTAATTTTGCTCACTTTTTCATTGTTTCATCCCTCTTTCTCTGCAGGTGGGATTGGAAATACCACTGCACAAGAAAAGACCTGTCCAAATATCTTCCCAAAGGTTGCTGTCTGTAACTTAGCACCTTTAGGTCCTTCAACTCATTATGATTCCTCTGCCCATAAAGGAGCTCCTTCAAATCAAATATTGAATTTTTTTCTCTTAAAAATCATTTTCTCAAATAAAGTTGGCACAGAATGAAGCAATTAGTTTTCAAGAGACAATGTTTAATAATGGTTTAATGCCTGGCTACATTTTTAGATCTTCAGGAACATTCAAACTGAAAGGAAATGTGTCTGGTTATCACACAAACCCCCTTGATATTCAGGTTTAGGTGTGAAGTATCATAAACAAGGGTAAACACACTTGCAAACCTTCAAATGCTATCATAAATGCATAAATTCTTCAGTTCTAGAAAAACATGTTTCCAGAGACCACGTCTTAAAGTGAATGTGTGTAAGGTGAAATCCTGACCAGGCAGTGGCTGTCACCTCTATCTCTTCAGAAATCAGTGGAAACTACTAAAAAGAAGTGGGTTATCTTGATTAGGCAACTGCATAATGCAAAGTGTGAAAAGAACAGACTGATTATATTCAAGAATCACATGTGAATTCAATCTACAAAGGCATCTATATCTATATCTATATTTATATCTATATCTATATATCTATATTATATATATAAAATGTGAAAAATGTTTTTTCTTGGTAATTGTTTCTTGGAGACTCAGAGCTCCCAGCCCCCCATCTCTAAAGTTCTTCACAAGAACATTATGGATAATAAGCTTATCCTTGCCAAACTCCAATCTAGGCCTGAATTGCTTTAATTTGCCCAGATTCGGGTGGAGACAGATTCTTCTGCCTAGATAGCCCAAGACTAGGAGTGGTCTGATAGAACAGGTCAGGATTAAGTTACCTAAATCAGGTACTCAAGACCTCATTTTAAAATAGCCCACCTTCCAGTATGTTGACCAATCACAGTTGATTGGCATCCCTTGGGAACACCTACTCCTCAAAGGGCATATAATCCTGTACCCCCAAATCCCAAATTGAGCCAGTTTTGGACTGAACTCCCATGCAATACATGTCAAGCCAGCTAGAGCAAAATTAAAATGGTGACACATGCACCCTAATTTTGTCTGTTTCTTAGAACAGACTCTTTTTAAAATTGGGGTTCAACAATACATTTATATACATTTGGCTAAAAATTTTGACATTTTGCTCAAATTTCTTCTTCAAAATGTCATTATTCTGTAGAAATATTATGTGCCCATATCTAGTCAGTGTCTACATAATAAAAATGAAAATATTACCTACCTTAATATACAGATATGGTCAAATACCAATCAAAATACCAAAGGGATGATTTATCAATCCTGACAAAACAGTGACAAAATATGGAGAAGGAAAATAATCTAGAAGGTCAAGGGAAATAATTTTTAAATGGTAGGAATACAGCAAGAAAAGCACTACCAGACCTCCAACTGTACTTCCAAATAGGAATTATTGGAAATGTTTAGTTCTTGTGACAAAGTAGAAAAGTAAATGTTATGAAGTTTGAATGAGTAGATAGACAGATAAATATAGACATATGATGAGTTCAGAGCATACCCTAAGAATGTTGGGGTGCTACCTAACATGATGAGGAATAGATGGATGGGGTCCTAGTGTCTGAAGGAATTCACTCAGACAGTTTCCAAATTAAAGAAAGACATTTGTTGGGGGCAATGCACACAAGCAGGCCTGCTCCTCATGAGGCTGAGCCCCTACCCCACGTGGGGAGCAGAGCCTAGGTGGAGGGGCATGCTCACCTAAGGGAGGCAGCGTGGCCCTGCTTCCATTAGGAGGCAAAAGTGATTGGCCAGGTTAAAGGTCTGGTTTAAATACGATTTTATGGAATGGGGGAAGGAGGACAAGAGAATGGGAGGAGGGTCAGGCACAGCTCTGGAAAGCCAGGAATATCAGGTAATCCTGAGGTGCCTTTGTTACACAGATAGGCAAGAGGAACAGGAAAGGGGAGGGGAAGAGATGTCAGGTTAATTGGGGGTGCTTTGTGAAAGCACACAGGTAAGTCCACCATGGGGAGCTTCAATGCATAGTCTTCTTTGATCACTTTTCTGGCTGGTCACATACTACATCTTACCTCATTTCTCACATCCTGCATCCTGATTGCTCCATCTGCCTTGAGCACTCCTGTCTGCCTCTGGGATAGATATATACATTATAAATCTTAATAGTATATTAGTGGAACAGACAAGACAAGAAGAATCAGAAATAAGTGAACTCAAAAACTCACTTTCTAGGCTCTTAAGACCTTTTGAGGCTGATTCAATCATGCAAGATTATATGTATTCTTCTCAGCTTTCTAAACTCTAAACATGTGATGGGTTTAGAGCCTAAACTCCTTTATTCCAGGATCATAGCCTTCAACAACAGACCTCTACTTGACGGATCAGGGTGAAAGACTCAGGTGTCAGATTTCTTTCTTTAGTACCTTTCCTATGGACTGCTAAAACTAAGCTTGATATCATTTCTTTCCTAGCACTTGAAAGACAACAGAGTTTACTGCTAGCCATTTACAAACTCTTAAAGGCAAGAGTCCTGGTAAATATATCCCCACCTTGTATGACCTTCCAGCTCCCACTCCTCCTCTAGCAGTCCCAGTTCCACAGAATCCCTAGTTGCCTAAATAAAAACCACCCTCTCCCCTGCTACCTGTCCCCATTCTCATTCTCACCTGCCCCAGGATGCCCTCTCTCTACCCACAATCCAGCTCTGTCAGCTGTTTCCTAGTTCCTTCTGAATTTTCTTTCATTTGATCATTAACTGACTTCCCTTCATCTTAGACCTTCACCTCTCATACTCCTTCCATGTTCCAGGAGTCACAGAAGACTCCCAGAAGACGCTGCATCCGTGGCCTCCCTCTCTCTTACTGGATGTAACTTCTCCTATACTCCCCACACTAGACCAGAAGGAGGCATATTCCTTGTTCAAGATTGCCAGTTTCAGACCCTCCCTCTGCCATCACTCCACAAACCCTCCTGCTTTAAAGATTATTCTATGTTCATTGATCCCTGTACCTAGATGCTGTTCCAAGTTATCTATCAACCCCATGGTAGATGGAGGAATGAGGAGGAGACATATTAAGAAATAATGCAAAAACAAAAGATATCAATACAATATTCTTTGAAAAATTTCTAAAATATGTCAATCTAACTACGACAAGTTATCATTCTGTCTTTCCCTTTATTTTTTGCCATAAGAGATGTCTAACAAATGCTTGTCCAATTGTTGAATTAGATGTGATTACTATACCATTGATCTTTGAAAGATTGTGCAGAACAGAAGAGTGGCCGCAGTACCGAGGAAGAGCAAATGTCCTGATTTGGAAAGAGGACGATATGGGAGAGGCGAACATTCTTTGTCTTCACTGGGATCTCCAGTCCCTCCTTCTCTCAGTGTTCTGCAGGCTCTCACACTTGCTCTGACTCCATTTTCCTCCTTTCCCAATCCCACATCTTCCAGTTCAGCTCTATCTTCTAATGCCTTGTTCCATTGTTTTATCACTATTCACGCCTTGTGAAATCCCAACCCTGGGTCACTGCCCTGCCCTCAGCCTCCCAACTGTTTTCTTCACTCCTACTAACGTGCTATTGCTAGAGGAAGTTACATGGCCAAGTTGACTGGGCCCAATTCAAATGTATGTGATTGAATCTCAAGTGGGTGCTCATTAGAGTAAAGCAATCCTTTTGCCTTTATCAAATTAATTGTTTCACACTCCCCAGAGCAGCTATTCTAATCCTTCTCTTCTCTCCTCAAGCCTGTCACACCACCTCCTCTTCCCTCCATTTCAGTAAAGTATCTTGTCTCAAACTTTACTGAGAAAATGGAAGTCAATCACCACAAACTCTTTCTTTTCCCCTTTTCCATGTCTCAAAACTCCATGGCATCTTCCCTCACTTTCTTCTTTATTTCAATTTCTTTTTTTTTAATTTTTTTACTCATTATACAATCTGAGCAAAGTCCATGCCTCAAAATTGCAGAGGGGTTCAAGCTGAGTTGAAAGCAGAAAAGTTTTACCAGGCAGAAAAATCAGACACTAGTGCAGAGACACTTCAGTACAAAGTACAAAGGATCCCTCAGTCCAGTAGAGACAGAGGAGGTTTGTGCTTAAAATCACAAGGAGGAGATTCAGGGAGAAGAATGGATAGTCTTTCCCAGGAACAGGTGGGACACAGAAGCATATGTTTTACAGAACAGTTGGCCACAAGGCTGGTTTGGGCCGTTTTGGGGTGGGGGGGAGGAGGGGCAGTCAGAGCTAAGCAAGGTCAGCCAGAGAACAACAGCAAAGGCATCTGAGAGGGACCAAGACTTTGGCTCACTACCGGCTCCTGATTGGCTTCTCAGTAAACAGGCTTACCCTGAGTCCACTGTACCTGCTTGGTAAGGTAACTCATGGAAAACAGACCTATTAATCTCAGGGGTGCTTTCACAACTTTAAATTTAAATACAAAAAAAGAAAATATAGACAACATTTCCATGTACACAGCAGAACATAAAGAGAGGGTTCAGTAGAAAAGTGTGAATTTCCATTTCAGATTATTTTTTCTTTAAAAAATGATGTAATAAAAACTGCATATTATTTTCAAAGCTACCCAGACTTTCTGTGCTTCCTTCTAAGTGAGCTTTTGTTCTCTGAATTGTTCTTTTTTTTTCCTCCCTCCCTCCCTGCTCTGCCTTAGAGAAGATTACAAACTACACACAAATATATATACAGATCCACACACATATATGTAAGACTATACTATACATATTTCTATTTATCAGTTCTTTCTCCAGAGGTGGATAGCATCTTTCTTCATAGGTCCTTTTTAGTTGGTTTGAGTATTTATGATATTCAAGGTGAATTAGTCATTCTAAGTTGTCCTTAGGACAGTATTTCTGTTAACTTTGTACATCTTTCTCTTTATATTGCTTATTTCACTTTTCATTTTTTTCATGCAAGCCTTTCCATCTTTTTTTAAAATCAACCAGCTCATGATTTCTTATAGCACAGTGGTATCCCATCACAATCATATATCACAAGTTGTTTAGCCTTACCCCAATTGAAAGGCATCTATCATTTTAGGCAATCTAGTAAGTATAAGATGATATCTCAACATTGTTTTAATTTGCATTTCTCTAATCAATAATGATTTAGAATATTTTTTTCTATAGGACTATATATTGTTTTGATTTCTTCATTGAAAAACTCCCTATTCCTACTTTTTTTTTTTACCATTTATTGATTGGGGAATGACTCATATTCTTATACATTTGACTAAGTTCTTTATTTGAGAAATGAGAACTGTATCTGAGGGAGTGTCTGTGAAATTTTTCCCAAAATTTTCTGCTTTCCTTCTAATCTTGGCTTTTATTCCAATTTCTGATGAAAATGTGGATCTTTCCTTACAAATATCAAGCTCTTCATTTATATCCTTGATTCAATTCTCTCCCTTCTTCAATAGATCATTCTAACAATTATCCTCTCTCTCTCTAGGTCTCAATCTCTCCTTATCTATCAGCATCTTCCTGTTGGCTTCTTACCAGAGTCTTTCTCTCTCTCAGTGACTTCTCTTTGAAGAGTAGCTAGAAACCCATGTGCCTTCTCTCAAACTGGAAGGCAAAATACCAAGATCTCCCTTCTTTCCAGCTCTTGTCGACTACCTCTTACTACAGACATGGAGCACTGGGGAATCAGTCTCCACCAATGAACAGAATCTTATGCAAATGACCTTGATCCATGGTTATACTAAGATGAAGGCAAGTTATTTACTTATGGAGCAGGCATACCAGAGAACACAGTAGAAGGGGTGCCTTTGAACTAGGATTAGCCCTTTGGTAGACTTAGACTGTTATATCTTTTAACACTTAGCACAGAGCCTTGCATGTAGCGGGCATTTAATCGATGTGTATTAACTGACTATTTGTTGACTAACTTACCTGGGCCAAACCTCTACTATATTTTTGTTTGGAGGTCAGTCAGATCTATTGATGTTGGACTAGTTGGACTAGTGGCTAACACTCAAGAAGCAGAAACTGCTCCTCCCACTTTCATTCTACATTCAGGGGAAGAGGGAAACCGCCATGCCCTTCCATGTGCCAGGTCTCCTACCTTCAGGGGAAGGGACAACATAGATCTCTATTTCTACATAGCTAGGGAAATGGAGCCCTCAAACAAGGAAGAAGAGGAAGTTGAGAGAAATTAGTTATCAGGGTCCAGCTCAGGCTCAGCAGTTGGAACCGTTTGATTATTTGCACAATATGAAGGTCCTTATTCTGAGGTCTGTCTTCCTTCCCATGGTCATGAATTTTCTGAAGCTCCGAAAGATAATGACATGGGGAGTCACAATGAAATCAGTCTGGCTGAACGTAAGTCTGATCTTCTGTAGATCCTGCACAAAAGAGGAGGGCTAAGAATGGGAGTGACAGTTTCAAAGAAATGCAACATTTCTTGTTCTTGGCTTTTTTTTTTAATTTCTTGGGCTATTAATATAACTTCAACTAGAACTCCTCAGTTTAAATACATTAACTGAATCACCTAGGAACCAAATTTTAAAGAGTAAGGTTTTAGGGTTGGGGGAAAGGGAATTCAAGCCTTAATAACATTAAACATGATTTATTGTGTCCAAATCCAGTGAACAAAATCAACTATTTTATCTTCCTATGGAGCTGCATGATTTGAGTCTCAAATTTTCTATGAAATTCTTAGCACCTGGTCCCAGTTCCTTCATGGTCAACATTTAGGTCCTGAAGCCTTCTAGTATTGCTGAATGGGAGGTCTGAAGTGGGGGACGACTCCTTGTTTAAAGCATATTGAATTTGAGAAGGTGGTATCTCTTACAAGAGTTCAAGGTTTGTTTGTTTGTTTTTCACAAAACCCAGAAATTCTTGCCAAAAAGATCCTTCTGCCACTGTATACAGCTCATCAAAAGTGCTCCTACATTTCAGTGTAGAAGGGTCCAAGCCGGAGGTAACTGCCTCCATCCCTGTCTAATACTGTCATTACAATGTCACCAGAGTATTTATGTATGGATAGAGAGTCAACTTCAGGAGTACCCCCCCCCATATCTTTAAACTTCAACATTTTAGAAAAGGACTTTTGAACTGATTACTGAAATAACATAAAATTGAAACAGTACCAAGAAAAGGGGACCATTGAGGAGCTCCCTAAGAATGAACCCTTTTTTCTTGGTGAGGGATGGTCCTTACAAATGAGAGGGTAGGCAGTATACAGTCTAAATTTTGCCACTGGTTCTATTACCTAGAGAATATTCCAAAGAATATTCTCCATAGAACTACAACTGAAAGAGACCTTAGAGGTCATTCATTACCACCCCCTCATTTTTTACAAGTGAGGAAACTGAGGCCCCAGGAGGTGAAGTGAGTCACCCTAGGTCATACCAGTAGTAAGCTTCATCAGTGGTGTTAGTGTCTCTTCCAAGAAAAAACCAAATGGGATCATGGTGAATCAACTATACAACAACAACAAATCAATGGTATTGGTTATAATAAGGAGGAAATAACTGTTACTGGACATTGATAGTGGAGGGACAACCCACTAGAATAGAGGCTTGTGCTCAAAGCAGTAGAAAGACAACCCCAAGCTCTCGGAGGAGGTAGACTTTTCGTCCATCCAATTTGGTGTTGGCAAGTAAGAGTTGGGATTAAGGACACAGGTTTATGTAGGCTCCATGTGGGCTCTTGGCTAAGATCCCTGCTTCTCTCTATGGAGGCTGAAGTCCCACATCCCTCATGGATGCTATATTCAGTCTCACAGGCTCGGAGGTCTCTCAGTCAGTGTACTCAGCATCACAAAGCTGACCTTCATAGAGGTGTCCTACCTGCCTGTGCAGAACTGGGATACTGTTTTTAAAGCCCCTTTTGTTTTATTCATATTTCATCCCCCATCTGAGCTCACTCTGACCTTCAGCGATATTGACACCACTTGACAAGTCCATTCCATGGCATCATATCCATCGTCCAATTCCTACTCTTGCTTCTGGCTTTTATATCTATCTTTTTTCCATTTTAATTTATGCAATAAAACAAGCATTTCCATAACACAGTATAATAAAAAGATAATTTCACATGAAGCTACAAATCTGTTATGTAGAACTTGGTAATTCTTTTAAATATATAATAAAGTTATCGTGCACATTTCTTTTTTTCTTTTTCCTTTTTTTTCTTCCCTCCTCTCCCTTCCCAGGTTGTAGATGGCTACCATGAGACACAAGTAAGTATATATTTGTAAAATGTTTCTATACAACCTTCTACTCATCGATTCTTTCTCTGGATGAAGATAGTATCTTTCCTCATATGTCCTTTATTTTTAATTTGTGTATTTATCTTAGTCAAAACAACTTATCTGCTCAAAGTTGATCTTAAAACAATATTGCTGTTGCTGTATACAATGTTCTCTTGTTTCAGCTCACTTCACTCTTTTTTTGTGCAAGTCTTTCCACGACTTTCTGTGATTGCTGACCTCATCATTTCTTATAGCACAATAGTATTCCATCACAACTATACAACACAACGTGTTCAGAAATTCCTCAGCTGATGGGGATGCCTACAATTTCCAATTCTTTGCCACCACAAAGAGAGCTGCCATAAACTTCCCGTTCACATTCAAGTTAGAATGACTATTTATGATTTTCTCTCCATCTGATTTTTACTCACTGTTTTCTTTCTCAGTCTTTCTTTTTACCCTATTTCTGTTACCTTATCTTTCCTCTCACTCTCCCACTCCTAATCCTCCAAAAGTCCCTCCACCATTTTCTCCCTCACCCTTTCAAATCTCAATCTATAGATCCCTTTAAAAGTCACTCCCTCACCCTGTGCTCCAGTTTCCTCAACTGTCTTCGTGTTCAGAAGGCTTCAACGCTCTTCTAGATACACACATTGTTTCCTCTTCAACCCAGATGAGAATAAGGTTCCAACATCACCAGCCCTCCAACTCCCTGCTTCCTCTGTATTAGATCTTCCTTTCATACCCCATTTTTATAATGTAATTGCTCCCTTTTATTTTTTCTTACCTATTGTGGTTTTTTTTTAGAATCACCCCATCACAGACAGCTCAGCAGCAACCTTTCTTTAAAACTGCCTTAGTAGTGATGACAGTTTTTAAAATGCTGCTAACATTTTCATTCATAGAATAAGTTAAATAGGTTTGTCTGTAAAATTATGTAAAATGTGGATTAAGTCAAAAGGCCTCACTTAAGGATCTAGAAGGCCACACGTGGCCTGAAGGCCACAGATTCCTCACCCCTGAGTTATAGTGTTTATGTAATGAATGTTCAAGACACAGGGTACATTTGCACCTTTTCCTAGTTGCTCAATGCCCACAGACAGTTTATTATCCAATCAATACCCGTTGGGTTAATAGGAGCTTCCTAATGGAATGCAGCCAGCACCAACAGAAGTAGGAAGGCCTCCCAGGGGTCCCTTTCTCTGAATTTCCCCTTCTCCACTTAACTGTTTCCAATTAGCTGTTACCAGGACAAATACTGTAGGCCAGGCCTGATTTTTGCCTCTCCCAGTGGATCAGGTTCAAAATGTCAATGAAATGGGGCCCTTGTACTCCACTCAACAGTGACCGAAAGAAAGTATACTCAGTCATGTCAAGTCTGAAACCAAATGACCAAAAAGTCATGGGGGTTATGCAACTGCATTAACTCTAAAGATAGCCAAGAGATCACACAAGTCATTACAACCACAGTTAACTCAAATAAATAAATAAATAAATAATAAAAAAAATTAAAAATAGGGACAACAGTTATCGTAAGAGAAAATTTTCCTTTACTCCATTGGAGGAGGGAAACCAGACATATGTGTCCAGGCCTCCTATAGGAGGAGACTTCCTTTAGAGAGAGCAAATCTTAATACATATAGCAATGACTATGTATTGAGCTATAGCCCTGATAATGAGGGGTAACAGCAATAGTAATCAGACAAGTTTGACTCATAACAGAACTTCATGACCAGAACATGGGTCCTGCAGGTGCATGTCTGAGCTCAAAGACCACTTCTGTCTGGTGTGAAACAATTCTAGGATTTTACTGCAGTGGATCTCATCCAGATGTTGAGCAGAAAGGATTGTTGTTATGCCAAGCTCAGGGCACAGCTTGGTTGCTGGGACTTATCTCTGGAAAATGGTGTCTCCTAACAGATACATAGAGGAGTAAAGAGAGAGATGATCTTGGCATGGGGATCTTGACAGTCGTGTCAAAGAAATGATTGAATTGATTCTGTTGACCACAGTTTTCCTGCCACTGTGTTAGTCATGCTGGTATACTGGTCAAGCTTGAGACAGAGTCATCCACTGGCCTCCTTACTTTGGGGGTGATTTTTGTTTTAGACCATCAGGAAGCTAGGAGGAAGAGAGCTAAGAGGCCAAAACCTGCTTGCCTGTCCAAGGGGCAAGCTTGCTACCAAGAATCCATAACTACTACTTCTCCTACAATGCTTCCTAGCCCACCAGTCATGACCTCCCTTTCCTTAATATTCCCATAGGGGGTGGAAGATGAACTACCAAATCTTTACCCTTTTAGAGGCCTCAGCTGAGGCAGAGACTCCATTATTCAGGGCAGGCCAAATCAAGTCTCCTTCCCTACCATCACCAGAAAGCAAGCTACCTCCCAATAGCAACCCCTCCATCCTCTAAGCCCTTCCTAGGAAAGAGCTGTCCAATGGGTACCATAACAGCAGCAACATGGGGAAATTTTGTCAGTTGCAGATTACAGTAGGCTTGCCTTTTCAAATGTCTATGGCAATGTCCATTCCCCTGAGGCCTGCATGGCTGCTTACTCTGCTGCCAGCGGGGCCTGGAGCATGGGACATCTCATTTCCTGCTGCCCTTGGACCCCCCACCACCTCCAATTGCCACTAGGTTCCTCACTGTCCATTTTGCTGAGTCCAAGTAATATCCCAACACCCTGCATTGTGCCTACCCACCATTAGGGGACCACCAAGCCCCCTAATCACAGGGGTATTACATGGTGAGGTAGATAGAGTGCAGGGCCTGGAGTTAGAAAGAAAAGTGTTTGGAGCAGGTAGGTGGTGCAGATCCGGCCTCAGACACAACACTTACTAGCTGTGTGACCCTGGAAAAGTCACTTAACCCCATTGCCTAGCAAAAACCAAAAACCAAAAAAAAAAAGAAAGAAAGAAAGAAAGAAAGAAAAGTGTTCAAATCCAGCCTTATACACTTACTAGCTGTTTGACCCTGGACAAGTCCTTTTAACCTCTGTCTGCCTCAGTTTCCTCAACTATAAAATGGGCATAACAATAGCACCTACCTCTGAGGGTTGTGGAGGGGGATCAAATGAAATGCTATTTGTCAATCACTTAGCACAGTGTCTGGCAAGTATTAAATGTGTAATGAATGCTTCTTTCTTTCTTCTTTCCTTCTTTCTTTGGCTTGAGGTCTTTACCTCTGTGTCAGTAGAGCAATGATGAAGAATCTCCCCTTGCTGGGATATAATCATGCTCCTCCCCCACTGAACCTGGCCAAGCACTACTATTGGTGCTGCCACCATGGGGACCTGGCACCTCCTCCCTTTGCCAGGGCTTAAGCAATGCCCCGCTGTGCTTGACACCACTGTGGTCTGTTTTCCTTCGAGTGATGGCACTGGAGACCTGTTGGAGTCTCAATAGTGACCCCTGTCCTAAGACCTGACCAATACGAGGCCATACCACTGTTGGGACCCGAGAACTACCCAATGAGGAGGCCTGAGTGCTGTTAATGTCCTCTTCTCCCAGGGCCAAGCTCCTGCCAGGTTCTACCACTCTTGCATTCTGAGCACTGCCTCCCTCTGCCAGGCTGAGCCCCACTATAGATGTAGCTGCTGCCCTCCTATTCTAAGATTTGCTCTGGAAACCATCCCACAGGGGCTCCTCACTCACTCCTCAATAGAAATTCCAGAGAGAAAGAATTATAATTCACAAGAAAAAGGAAAACTCTCTTTTAAAATTTGAATAATGATGTAGCTTCTCCTTTTCTCAGCAAATCAAATGGGCTGTCTATGGCAATGTTTATCCATGCCCCTATTTCTGAAAGATCCTCGGGATTCTCTGAAAGGACCAGGTGTTTTCCTTTTAGATGCTCCCTCCATTGCTTTGCCCCAAGGTATCCCACAAAATCCACTGGACTCCAAAATTCCATGTAAAATGTCCTGAACAGTTCCTTTGGCACAATTCTGAGACGAGTCTCCAAATCTGGCTTTAGGGAGTGTCTGTGCCTACCACAAGGGATGGACATGTCAATCATTATCACTGCCAATACAAAATAGGTTAAAATTCACAACAAAAATTTATTTTATTTATCATTTTAGGTATGACTCTTAAGGACATGGAGTATATGCAAATCTGTTATGTTAATTATGTTAATATATGAAAATCTATGTGTTAATTGACACAATTTACTATCCAATCCAATCTCTTTGAGGTAATTGGAACTTCCTCCTAGTATGCAGCCAGCACCAACTGAAAGTGGGAAGCCCTCCAATCAATCAAGGAATAAACGTTTATTTAGCACTGACCAGATGTCAGGTGCTGTGCTTAGCCCTGAGTATACAAAATTAAGCAAACGATAATCCCTCTCAAGGAGTTCAGAATCCTTTCTCTTTTGTACATTGGGTTTTACTTTATATTTTTTCCATAAATAGTACTTTTTTTTTACTATTTTTTCAGTGGCTATCCCTCTGTAAAAGCTCGTTAATGTTAACTGTTTATCAAGGGTATTGAGAGAATATCAAGTGGTTTACTTGATAGTGAGATGCTAATTGCTTGTGGGCAGCTCGGTGGTGCTGTGGATAGAGTGCTGGGCCTGGAGTCAGGAAGGCCTAAATTCAAATCTGATCTCGAATCAGTTGTATGACCCTGGTCAAGCAATTTAACCCCATTTCCCTCCATTTCCTCATCAATAAAATGAGCCGGAGAAGGAAATGGCAAACTACTCCAGTGTCTCTGCCAAGAAAACCCCAAATGGGGTGATGTCGAATCAACTAAACAACAACAGATCAGTGGTATCAGTGACAATAATGAAGAAATAACTGTTATGGGATATTGATAGCAGAGGGGCAACCCACTAGAATGGTGGCTTGTGCAGAAAGCAGTAGCAAGACAACCTCAAATCCTCAGAGCAGGTAGGGCTCTAACCACCCTCTTTGACCCTGACAACTTTGTGTTGGGAAACAGGAGTTTGGATAAGGATGCGGCTCTATATAACCTCCATGTGGGGTCTTGGCTGGGATCCCTGTTTCTCTCTCTGAAGGCTGAAGTCCCACATCCCTCATGGATTCTACATTCATTGTCACGGGCTTAAAGGCCTATGTACTCTAGGCCAATGTACTCAGCCTCACAAGGCTCTCCTTCAAAGAATTGATCCACCTGCCTGGGCAGAAGTGGTATACTGTTTTTAAAGTTCTATTTTTTGTACTTATATTTCAACCCCCACCTTAGCTCCCTCTGAACTTCAGTGATCTGTATTCTTGACACCACTCTTACAAGTGCATTCCGTGGCATCATCTTCATCCTTTAATTCTACCTCTTGCTTCTGGCTTTTGTATCTATCTTTTTAAATTTTTTAATTTATGGAATAAAACAGGAATTTCCATCACACAGTATAATGAAAAGATAATTGCAAATCTATTATGTACAACTTGCTATTTTGTCAAATTTTATAATAATCATGGAAATTTCTTTTTTTCTTTTTCTTTTATTTTCTTCCCTCCCCTTCCTGCTGCCCTAGAGATCACAACAATTAGACAAAAAATAGGTCTATATGTATGTAAATTTTTTCTGCACATACTTCTATTTATCAGTTCTTTCTCTGGATGCAGATAGCATCTTTATTCATTTATCTTTTATTTTTAATTTGTGTATTTATAATAGTCAAAATGACTTAATCATTCAATGTCATTCTTAAAACAACATTGCTGTTACTGTATACAATGTTCTCTTGGTTTTGCTCACTTTGCTCTTTACCATTTCATGCATGTCTTTCCATGTTTTTAAGATCATTGAGCTCATCATCTCTTTTTTTTTCTTTGTTTGGGGGGGGGCTTTTTTTTGGTGAGGTAATTGGGGTCAAGTGACTTGTCCAGGGTCACACAGCTAGTAGGTGTCAAGAATCTGAGGCCAGATTTTTTTAACTCGAGTTCTGCTGACTCCAAGGCTAGAGCTCTATCTGCTGCACCACCTAACTGCACTGAGCTCATCATTTCTTACAGCACAGTAGTATCTGATAACAACCATACACCACAACTTGTTCAGTCATTTTCCAACTGATGGGGATCCCTACAATTTCCAGTTCTTTGCCACCAAAAAAGATAGCTATTATAAACATCTCATTCAAAGTTATAATTATTATTTATGAATTTCCCTTCATCTTTTTTTCCACTGTTTTCTTTCTTAGTCTCTCTTTTTACCCTATCCCTGTTACCTTATCTTCTCCCCACATCATCCCAAGTCCCAATCCTATTCCTCACTTGCGTGGCAGAGAAGATTCCACTGCAACATAGCTTGGGAATGGGTTAGACTCCATTCCAGCTCTGAAATTCTCTGAATCTCTGACTCTCTTATCTTGTATATACAGGGATTATGATTATCCATGGCTTTTCACTTGCTAAAGATTTCTATGCTCCTCTGACTTTGAATTGGCATTAGCTTAAGGAAGGTCGATTTTAGCCTGTTATTTAAACCTTATTTTCTCTCTCACTCTAACTGGACTTTGGGATAGAGGGAGAGTTATCATGTCATGCTATGTGCTCGGTCTTCTGCCTTCAGGGGAAGTGGGGAAATGCAGTCATATATGGGTTTTGTTTTCCGCATAACTAGAGTGTGGAACTGTCAAACAAGGAAGAGGAATTTAAGACAGAAGTTAAATACTGAGGCACATCTCAGCCTCCACAGTTTGATTACTCAGTCAACATAAAGGCACTCCTTCTTCTGGGGTTCATCTTCCTCACTACGGCAGTCCATGGTATCAAAATGGGAAGATGTGAATTTGTCAAAAGAATAGATTCACTATTCAAGGATAGCCTCCATGAAACCATCCTAGCTCACTGTAAGTCTGATCTCCTGTGGATCTCCACAGACACTAGGAGATGAGGGCTGAGAATGTGGGTGACAGTTTCAGAGGAATGCATGATTTGTTGTTCTTATTTTTTCAATTTCTTTGGTGTTAATATAATTTGAAACAAAAGTTTTCCATTTCAAAACATCACCAGGATGACCCAAAAGCCAAGTTTTCATGAATAAGATGTTCAGGGTAGGGATGGTAAATTGAAATCCTATTTAACTTAAAACTTGACCTACTGTTTCCTTCCAAATCTCTTATACTAAATCTGTAACTTTATTTTCCATAGGTTTGCATAATCCAAGTTCAAATTTTAGTTTAGATCCTTAGCCATGACCCCATTCCCCACCCATACCAACTTCCTCCACTTCAACACTAACAGAACCCTTACAGGATTATATAATTGGAGGGCATTCCCTGTCATAGTGCAGTCACTTAGAGAAGATGGTACCTCTTAGAAGAGAGTTCAAGGTTTTTGGACAAGAGCCAGAAATTCTGGCCAAAATGACTCTTCTGTCTCAGTGTTCAGCTCATAAGATGTGCTCCTGCACTCTAGTGCTGATGGACCTAAGCTAGAGATAATGGTTCCTGTCTCTGCATAATAGAGTTGAGGGTACAGTTTCAAATTGTTCTCCAGAATTATGCAGATAGTTTTCCTGATATTGAACCAGTCCTTCATTTCTGGTATAAAGCCCACATGGTCAGAGTGCATGATGTTTCTGATATATTGCTATAATCTCCTTTCTGGCATATGTGACAGGCAGTGAAAATGATCAGTCAGGAGACAGAAAGTCTCATTCAAGGAAAATCAAGAAAGTCAATATCAATGAATGGAAGAATATTGCAAGGAGGGCTAGGAGAATATCAGTGATAAAAGAGGATTACATTAATTCGGGTGTATGGATTTTCCTGGATAAGTATGACTGAATATGAAGTAATCACTATTAAAATGAATTCTTCACAGGGGTGTGTATAGCAGAGACACAGAGCAATTTGAACATCACAGCCACACACTACAATCCTAAAGATAAAAATACTAATTACGGAATATTTCAGATCAACAATCACTACTGGTGTGATGATAGCAAGACACCAAATTCATTGAATATCTGTGGAGTCAATTGCTCAGGTAAGAGCAACCTCATGGATTGAGCACAATAAAACTGCTCAACAAGCTATGCAGATTAAAAACTTACACAATGGAAGAAGCATTAGAATGCCAATAAGAAACTCTTACTTTCTCTTTTTTAATTTATTTATTCGTTTTTAGTTTTCAACATTCACTTCCACAAGATTTTGAGTTCCAAATTTTCTCCCCATCTCATCCCTCCCTCCACCCAAGATGGCATGAACTCTGTATACCCCTTTCCTCCAATCTGCCCTCTCTTCTATCTCACCCCCCTTTCTCTTATCCCCTTCCCCTTCTATTTTCCTATAGGACAGCATAGATTTCTATACCCCATTTCGTGTATTTCTTATTTACCAGTTGCATGTGAAAACAATTTTTTAACATGTGTTTTTAAGACTTTGGGTTCCAAATTTTATCCTCTCCTCCTTCCCCACCCACCCTAATTGAAAAGGCAAGCAACTCGATACAGGTTATACATGGGTAGTCATGCAAAACACTTCCATAGTAGTCATGTTGTAAAAAGCTAAGTATATTTCCCTTCATCCTATCCCACCCCCCATTTATTCTATTCTCTCTTTTGACCCTGTGCCTCCTCAGAAGTGTTTGCTTTTGATTACCCCCTCCCCCAATCTGCCTTCCCTTTCTCGTCCCCCTGCTCTCTTGTCTCCTTCTCCCCCCATTTTCCTGTAGAATAAGATAGATTTCCATACCCAACTGAGTGTTTATGTTATTCTCTCCTTAAACCAAATCCTGTGAGAATAAGATTCATTCTTTCCCTCTCACCTTCCCCCACTTTTCCTACATTGTAAGAGCCTTTTTTTTGCCTGTTTTATGGGAGATGATTTACCCTATTCTACCTCTCCCTTTCTCCTACCAGTATAATCCTCTCTTACCCCTTAATTTTATTCTCCAGATATCACCCCTTCATCTTCAACTCACCAAGTGCCCTCTATCTATCTATCTATCTATCTATACATATGTACATACATATATTTTTCCCCTCCAACTACCCTAATACTGACACTTGTTTTCTATTCAGCTCTGGTCTTTTCCTCAGGAATGCTTGAAAGTCCCCTATTTCATTGAATAACCATTTTTACCCTGAAGGATTATACTCAGTTTTGCTGGGCAGGTGATTCTTGCATGTAATCCTATCTCCTTTGCCCTCTGGAATATTGTATTCCAAACCCTGCAGTCCTTTAATGTAGAAGCTGCTAAATCTTGTGTTATCCTAATTGTGTTTCCATGATATTTGAATTGTTTCTTTCTGGCTGCTTGTAATATTTTCTCCTTGACCTGGGAACTCCAGAATTTGGCTACAATATTCCTAGGAGTTTTCCTTTGGGCATCTCTTTCAGGAGGTGATCAGTGAATTCTTTCCATTTCTATTTTGCCCTCTGGTTCTAAAATATCAGGGCAGGTTTCCTTGATGATTTCTTGACAGATGATGTCAAGGCTCTTTTTTATCATGGCTTTCAGATAGTCCAATAATTTTTAAATTCTCTCTCCTGGATCTATTTTCCAGGTCAGTTGTTTTTCCAATGAGATATTTCACATTGTTTTCTAATTTTTCATTCTTTTGGATTTGTTTTACAGTGTCTTGATTTCTCATAAAGTCACTAGCTTCCAATTACTCTGTTCTAATTTTTAAGGAAGTATTTTCTTCAGTAAGCTTTTGGACTTCCTTTTCCATTTGGCTAATTTTGCTTTTTAGGGCATTCTTCTTCTCAGCTTTTTGGACCTCTTTTGCCATTTGGGTTAGGCTATATTTTAAGGTGTTATTTTCTTCAGTATTTTTTTGGGTCTCCTTTAGCAAGCTGTTCACTTGTTTTTCATGATTTTCTTGCATCACTCTCATTTGTCTTCCTGGTTTTTCCTCTACTTCTCTTACTTGCTTCTCAAAATCCCTTTTGAGTTCGTCCATGGCCTGGGACTAATTCATATTTTTCTTGGAGGCTTTGGATGTAGGAGCTTTGACTTTGTTGTCCTCTCCTGGTTGTATGTTTTGATCTTCTTTGTTACCAAAGAAAGATTCTGTAGTCTGACTTTTTTTTGGACCTTTGTTTATTCATGATCCTAGCCAATTACTTGAGTTTTAAACTCTTTGTTAAGGTAAGAGTCTGCTTCCAGTGTGGAGAATGTACTATCCCAAGCTTCAGGGGTTTTGTGCAGCTGTTTTCAGAGATACTTCTAAGGACCTGTAAATTTTCAGTTCTTTTAAGGTGGTAAGATAAGGGGCAAGGTGTTTACTCCTTTCCTGGCCTGTTCTCTGGTCTATGAGTAACCACAAGCCCTCTTTCCTGTATTGGAACTGTGAGGAGAATTTCCTCTCCACAGCCCCTACAAGCACCACCACACCAGCACTCCTTCTCACCCCACGACTGCCACCCAGAACTGTGACCCAGATCCAAGCATACGCAAATCCTGCACCAGCAGAGAGATCCCTGCAGAGATCCCTCTGATCAGCCACTGGAATCCCCCTCAGTCTGTGGGCTGGAAGCTCCAGAAGCAGCCACCACCGCAGGGCCTCACACGAGGACCGGGGCTGGGACCGCACTTCTCTCTCTCACTGCAGACACAGACTTTTCCCACTGACCTTCCAAGTTGTCTTTGGCATTCCTGGGTTGAGAAGTCTGGAAACCACTACAGCTGCCCGTGATTTAGTCCTCTGAGGCCTGCTCCAGGTTCACTGAGGCCTGCCTTCCCTGAGCACGCACGCCGAACTGCGCTCCTCTCCCAGCCCAGCATGATATACCTTTCTGATCAACCATCCAGGCTGTCTTGGGCTGTAAATTTGTTTCACTCTGTCTTTTTGTGGGTTCTGCTGCTCTAGAATTTGTTTAGAGCCATTTTTTATAGGTATTTGGAGGGCTTTGGGGGAGAGCTCAAGCGAGTCACTGCTTTTACTCCGCCATCTTGATTCGCTCCCCCCCCCCCGAAACTCCTACTTTCCAATAAAGTTTCCAGTCCCTGTCTCATCATTCCCATGCAAAAAGGCTAACTCTTCTTAGGAGACTATCATTTCTTAGTCTTTTTGACTAGAACATGATCAAAGGAATGAACACAAACCTTCAACCTAAAATGGTAGCTACCATTCATTCCACCAATAAATGCTCTTAAACTACTTTATAATACATGTAATGGAAATTTTCATCAATTCAAGCTGATCCAATTAGTCCACATCGTAGGATCATAGATGTAAAGATCTCAGAAGCCATCTAGTCCATCACCTTCACTTCCTAGATGGCTAAAGTAAGGTTCAGGGAAGTAAAGTGATTTGACCAAAGTCATAAAGGAAGGAGGAAATGTTCAGGGTGAGATTTGAACCTGGGTCTTTCAGCTCTAGAATCTCTGCCTGGGATGTGTAGCTATGCTACTTCTAGCCCTGATTGTTTTCTGTGACCAGTGAGCAAAGTTATATTTTTTCCAAACTGCTGTTCTATGTGGTCAATCACCTTGGTGCACTGATTAGAAGGCTAGATTTGGTGACAGAAGACCTACATTTATTAGCTGACAACTCCATGATCATGCCCAAGTCATTTTACTCTGACAACTCCCTAGTCTTCATTACCTCTTAACTTGTTTCAAGGTTGAATTAACCTAATAATAATAACAATAATAATTCACTGTTCTTTTTAATTTGAAAAAAAAAATAATGCAAAAGGATTTCCATTCCTGCCTGATTTTGTTCCTGATTTTTTAAGTGGATGACACTCAACCTGGTGTCATGGACCCTCTACCCTGGGCCTAGAGTCAAGACACCTGGCTTTAAGTTCAGACATTAACATTGACTATGTCTTTGACCATGGACAATTCACATTTCCTCTCTGAGTCTCAATTTTATCATATGAAAAATGGGAATACCTGACTACCTGCCTGCTTCATAGGGTTATGGAGAGAAAAGCACTTTGTAAGCCTTAGAGTGACATAGAAATTCAAGTCAGTTTGATTAAAATGCTGTGTTCCATTGAAGTCTGGAAGGAGATGAATGAGAGAGCAAGCCTTCCTCTACTGCAGTCCCATTTACTTGAAATTTAGGGCAATAATCTTACAATATTGTTTCTACTACCTTGATAGGTAGGATTGGTTCTTTTAGATAAAATGAACTTGAAACTTATGTCTTCTTTCATTTCTCTTTCAGAACTTCTGGAAGAAAACCTCGTTAAAGCAGTAACTGTGTGAAGAAGATTTTAGCTAAACAAGCCATGAAAGCATGGTATGTTTTCAATCACTATAAACAAGAATTCATTTCTTTCAGTGATGGGCATGTTCAGTGGGAGAGAGTGTTCAAAGATAAAATCAAGTCCATTCTTTTGTGTATTATATAGCACCAATTAGTCTGGTAGAATATATTCATATTAGCAATCATTTTTTAACCATACTCTATAACACAATCTCTCCTAATAAGAATCCTAAGGTTGTGTGGTGCTGCCTTCTTAATTCTACAGAAGGATAATATATCACTGTAATAATTATCTTTCAAGGAAGTACAATATTGAAATTGCCCGCTAGGAGGCTCTCTACTTGAACTACCAATCATGAGATCTTGAAAATACTTTTTCTGGGCCCTACTGGAGACAGCCCTTTCCTAAGAGGCTTCAATATGCTTTCTGGTCACCAGAGGGTGCTCAAGTAGAAGATGTTGAGGCTACTCTGCCCACCCTCCAGTCATGCTCTGGCTATGTTCTTAGCACAAAGCAGCTAGTATTAAACTCATGCTAGGGTTCAAAACAAGGTCTGAAATGAAACATTGTTCAAAATATTAAAATATGAGGTCTGTGGACTATACTACTTTCAGGAACTCCTAAACCTTTTGGGTTTTGTTAACCCAATTTACAGCCCGCTGCATTCATGGATTCAGAGACTTAGAATCAAATGATTATGAAGTTTATTTTGTATAGAATAAAGCAAGAAATACCTAGGCCAATTTATTCATCTCTGATCATTTCTGATTATTGTCCCTGCCACCTCTTTGGGTTCATCTGGGGAGAATCTCAATCACACTCTGGTCAAAGAAATAATGGTGGGAGCACTCCCTCTCCATCTGAGAATCATGATCAAAAGAGAAAGCTACTTTCTCCCTCACTAGCTCAACAGGATTTATGATACTTGGAAGGCTCATTAACATAGCATCATTTTTCCTGATTTCTTTGAATCTCTATCTCTGTTCTCTGATGGAGACCTCTCCTGGCTGTACTGGCCTCCACTTGTTTTAATACATGACTCATGCTAGATAGTAACTTTATGGAGCCAAACTTTGTTCCAGAGCAGATCCAAATTTCTTTACCTGTCCATGTGACAGCTCCCTTGCTCTCCCTTCCTCTTTACCTCCTGCCCTGGAAGCCCAAATATCAAGACAACAGAAGGAAGAAAGAAAATGAAAAATAGACTTCTTCATGTATGAATACCCCTTATCCTGTTTCTTATTTCTGTGATCTCCCACCTCCAGTACATGAAGGGTGGTGGGCAATGGATTTCCCCTGTGAAAGTAATATCTGAAAATCCTCTGGGGTAAAAAATCCTCTGCCAATCTATTTTTGTGGCCAGGAGTCATCTCTCCATGGCTTGAAGGAAAACAATAATTCAGAGATGGAATAATGGGCAGAAGCATAAGTTACATAAAAATTTAATCAAAAGAGTGTGCAACATGACTATATGGGTCTTCCAACCCTTAGAAAGAGTGCTTGTTATATACTTGCTATGTATAGAGTACTGTGTTAGGTGATAAGAGAGAGAAAAGATCCAATAAGACAGTCCCTGACCTAATGGAGCTTAGGATCTAGGAGCTGGATTTGTCATAAATCCATATAGCTATAATTCAAAATGTTCCCTAGGTCCATAAGTGAGATGCAAACCAAGTACAAAAGGGAGAAATAGTTTTTGATTCTGGAGTTCACTGAAAGAAAGAAATGGTGGTTGAGCTGGACCTTAAAGGAAGGATTGATGGGATCAAATGGTTAGAAATGGGCCATTCTATGCATCAGGAATAGTGTGAGTAGAGTGGGGGCAGGACAGAAACAGAGTATGTACAGGGGAAAGGAAGGAATAGAGGTGTACCCCTTGAGGAAAGTTGTCTATGATGAGATAAGGCTGAAAGAATTTTGAGGTACCAGTTGGGAGGGAATAGAGATCCAGGCTGAGTTTGAATGTTATTTGCAAGGCAATAAATAGTCATTATGGGACTCGTGTCAGTAGTTCCGTATAACAAGAACTACTTAGATTCATGTAAGCTAGAGCTTAGGTGCAATTTGTCTTAATGTATTCAGAAGGTAGAACTTTAGCCGAAACTTGAAGGAAGTCAGAGAGGCCAGGAGGCAGAAATGAAGAGGGAGAGTTTCTGGCATGAGGGAGAGGAAGAGAAAGTGCTATGCAGTTGAGTGATGGAGTGTCTTGTTCAAGGCATGGTTAGGAGGTCTATGTCACTGGATGGTAGAGTATAGCAAGGAGGGTAAGGTGTAAGACTGGAAAGGGTTTTGTTCAGGTTATAAAAGGTTTTGAGTGCCCAACAGAGGAATTTGGATTTAATCCTAGAGGTAATTTGGAACCACTGGAGTTGTTGATTGGATAGGGAGTGACAAGTAAAGATTTGTGTTTTAGGAAGATCTTTTTCACAGATGAATGAAGCATGGACTGAAATGGGGAGAAACTTATGGGATGGAGAACAACTAAAGGGATAATGTTATAATCCAAGTGTGAGGTAATAAGAACCTGCAGTGGATGATGGATCTATCAGAATAGATTAGGGAACATACACGAGACATATTACAAGGTTGGAAAATGGATGTCATGTCAACTGATTAGATATGGGGAATGAGAAGGAGTGAGGAGTTAGAAATCACTCCTAGGTTGAAAGCATGTGTAAATTGGGAGGATGGTGGTATCTTCTACAATAATAAGGGCTTCAGCTGGGTAAGGTGTAGGAACACTCATTCATATATTTTGAATAGTTTTCTTCAGCATTGGGGAATGTGTTCAGTAGATACAGTTTATAAAATTCATTTCAGTAACAAATGGCAGTGCATTAGATGCTTGAGATAAACTCTGTCTCCCAGAAGCTTACAACCAAATAGCAAGGAAAAGACAAGCATCCAAATGTTTTTGAAACAAGGCAAAATGAGTTAGAAGCAAAAGAGACATGCAAAAAAAAATATTGGTTGAAATTTGAAGATTACTTTCACTTGGGTGGATCTTGAGAAACTTCAGGGAAGGGATGACATGGGATAAACTTTGAAGGAGAGGGAGTATTTTATATGATGAAAATGGCAGGGCAGAGGTAAGTGACATTTTCAAAAGCACAGAGATAGTAGACATTGGGACAAGAACAAGAGACACTAAAGAGTCTAGTTTGGTCACAGCATAGAACAGTAGATTCATTTGTTGGTTGCCTCAACACTAAGAATCAAAGAAGCTTCAGACTTGGTAGAAACTTTTGAAATCCAACAGCCCAATCCTCTTTTTAAAAATTAGAAAGCAAAGGCCAAATGAATGAGTTTTATTAAGAAGTCTTTATTTTCTGTTTATTTTTCTGTTTTGAAATAGATAATTGCATTTCATAAATATTAGTACATGTCTCCATATTCAGGCAAAACAAAAATGAACATTTATCCAACAGTAGTTTTGCTCAGTTTTTCATTGCTTCATCTCCCTTTCTCTGCAGGTCGGACTATATGTACAATTGTTTAATAAAAGATGCATCCCAATATCTCAAAGGTTGCCATCTGTAACCTGCCACTTTCAGGCCCCTCAACTCATCATGATTCCTCTGCCTAAAAAGAAGCTTCTTCAAATCAAATACTGTATTTTTTTCTCCTAAAATCATTTTCTCAAATAAAAGTTTGCACAGAATGAAGCAACTAGTTTTCAAAAGATAACGTTTAATAATGGTTTAATGCCTGGCTACATTTTTTGGGTATCCAGTAACACTCAAACTGAAAGAAAACTTGCCTCATTATCACATAAATCTGCATAATATTTAGGTTTGGATGTGAAGAGACAATTTAGTATCATGAATGCAGAAATTCTTCGATTCTTAAAAAAGCATGTTTTCAGAGATGACATCTTGAAGTGAATATGTGTAAGGTGAATTCCTGACCTGGCGAGTGCTGTCACCTCTATCTCTTCAGAAATCAACAGAAACCACTAAAAAGCGGGTGTATTTTAATGAGGCAACTACATTAGGCAAAGTATGAAAGGAAGAGGCTGATTATTTTCAAGAATCACATGTACTAATAATTCAATCTATAGAGATATAGATTTATATATGTATACTTATATATAAATTTATAGATTGAACATATAAATGTAGATATGTTTATATACATTTTGCTCAAAATTATGATATTTTGCTGAAATTTCTTCTTAGAAATGATGTTATTCTGGAGAAATATTCAGTGCCCATGTCTGGGCCTGGTCTACTTAATTAAACTGAAAATATTACAAAACTTAATATATAGATATGGTCAAATACCAGTCAGAATACCAAAAGAATGATTTACAGATACAGACAAAATAATTTTAAGAATTGACTTGGAGAAAAAAATAATCTAGAATGTCAAGGAAAATAATTTTTAAATAGTAGTAATGAAGCAAGAATAGCAAGCACTTCCAGACCTCCAACTATAATAGGAAATAGGAATTGTCAAAAGTATTTGGTACTGGTGACATAATAGAAGTAAACGTGAGGTTTGAATGAGTAGATAGATAATGACGTAGATAGAGACATAAATAGAGAAAAAGACATAAATATAGTGTTGTATACATATATATGTACATATATATATACATATATATATATATATGTTGCAAACCTTAAAAGTACATGAGTGGAACAGAGAAGACAAGAAGAATCAGAAACAAGTGAACTCAACAACTCACATTCTACGACCTTTTGACCCTAATTCAATCATTCCAGATTTTATCTATTCTTGTCAACTTTGCATTCTTTAAAAATTTGACAGGTTTAGGGCTTAAACACCTTATTGCCAGGATCATAGCCTTCCACAAAAGGCCTCTACTTGAGGGATTAGAGTAAAAGACTCAGATGTCAGATTTCTTGTCCTTAGTACTTCTCCTATGGGCTGCTAGCACTAAGTTTAATATCACTTCTTTGCTAGTACTTGAAAGACAGGAGACTTTACTCTTAGAATAAACTCTTAAAGACAAATATCCCAGTAAGAACATCTCCACTTCTTATGACCTGCCAGCTCCCACCTCTTCCTCCCCGAGTCCCAGTTACATAGAATCCCTAGCTTCCTCTCCTCTGCTACTTGTCCCCATTCTCTCATCCTCACCTACCCCAGGATGTCCTCTCTCAACCCCACAATCCAGCTGTCAGATGTTTCCTAGTTCTTTCTTGAATTTTCTTTCATTTGCTCATTCATGAACTTTCCTTCATCTTACACCAAATCTCTCATACTCTTTCCAGGAGTCACAGAGAACTCCCAGAAGACACTGCATCCCTAGCCTCCCTCTTTCCTAATGGATGCACCTTCTCATATACTCCCCATAGTAGATCAGAAGGAAGCATACTCCTTGTTCAACATTGCCAGTTACAGACCCTTCCTCCACCATTACTCCATGAACCCTCCTCCTTTAAAGTTACTCTATGTTCATCGATCCCTTTCTCTAGATCCTGCTCCTAGTTATCTACCAACCCAGTGGCTGTCTGGATGGGGGAATGAGGAGGAGACATATTGAGAAATAATGCAGAAATAAAAGATATCAATACAAAATTCTTTGAAAAAATTTTAAAATATGTCTAACCATGACCCATCATCATTCCATTCTTCCTTGTACTTCATTAACATAGATGTCCAATAAATGCTTGTCAAGTTGATAAATTAGATGTGATTACTATGCCATTGATCTGTGAAAGACTGTGCAGAACAGAAGAGTGGTCACAGTACTGAGGAAGAGCAAATGTCCTGATTTTGAAAGGGTGGAATATGGGAGAGGCAAATATTCTCTGTCTTTACTAGGATCTCCAGTCCCCCTTCTCTCAGTGTTCTGCAGGCTCTTTCACTTGTTCTAACTTCATTTTCCTCCTTTCCCAATCTCAACCCTGCCAGTTCAACTCTAGCTTCTCATACTTTGTTCCCTTATGTTATCACTATTCACACCTTGTGAAATCCCAACCCTGGGTCACTGTCCTGCCTTCAGCCTCCCATTTGTTTTCTTCATTTCTGCTGACATGCTTTTACTAGAGGAAGTTTCATGACCAAGTTGGCTGGGTCCAATTCAAATGTATGTGATTGAATCTCAAGTAGGTGCTCATTACAATAAAGCAATCCTTTTACCCTTATCAAATTAATTCTCTTTCACATTCCTCAGAGCATCTGTTCTAAAAGTTCTCTTTTCAACTCAAGCCACTCACACCACCACCTCCTCCTTTTATTTCAGGAGAGTCCCTTGTCTCATACTTTACCGAGAAAATAGAATTTAATCACACAAACTCTTCTCTTCTTTTCCATGTCTCAAAACTTCATGTTATCTTCCCTCACTTTCTCCCTTATTCCAATTTCTTTTTTTTTTAATTTTTTATTCATTATATCAACTGAGCAAAGTCCACCCCTCAAAACTGCAGAGTCCAAGCTGAGTTGAAAACAGAAAAGTTTTATTAGGAAGAAAATCAGACACTAGTGCAGAGGTACCCTAATACAAAGTGCAAAGGATTCCACAGCCCACTAGAGGAAGGGGAGATTTCTGCTTAAAAACCACAAATGAGAGGTTTATGGAGAGATGGGGGGGGGGGGGAATGGACAGTCCTTGTTAGAAACAGTTTGGACACAGAAGCAGGATGTTTTGTAAGAACAATTGACCACAAGACTGGTTTGGGCCAGGTTGGGTTTGTGTGGGGGGCACAGCTCAGCAAGGTCAGCCAGAGAACATTAGCAAAGTCTTCTGGGAGCAAACAAGACTTTGGCTCACTGCAGGCTCCAGATTGGTGCCTTTCAGCAAACAGGCTTGTTCTGTCCCATGCACATGCCTGATAAGGTAACTCACAGAAAACAAACATATTAATCTCAAGGGTATTCCACATGTTTTTAATTTAAATTTTAAACTTAAATACAGAAAAGGAAAATATAGTCAACATTTCCATGTATACAACAGAACATAAGGAGAATGGGAAACCATGAATTTCCATTTGAGATTATTTACTTTTTCTTAAAAAAATGATGGGATAAACACTGCACATTGTTTTTGAAGCTACCCAACTTTTCTGTGCATCCTTCTAAGTGTTCCTTTGTTCTCTGCTGTGTACTTTTTCTTGTCCCTCCCTTACCATTCTCCCTTAGAGAAGACTGCAAACTACATACAAATAAATATACATATATAATTATATATGTATGTATGTATAGATGTATAGATATACACATATACACACATATGTATGAAACTATACGATACATAATTCTGTTTATCAGTTCTTTCTCTGGAGGTGGATAACAATCTTCCTTCGTAGATCCTTTTTAGATGGTTTGAGTATTTATGATACTCAAGATACTCAAGTCATTCAAAGTTGTTCCTAGGACAGTATTTCTGTTACTACATATATGTTTCTCTTTCTACAGCACATTTCACTTTTCATTTTTTCATGCAAGCCTTTCCATGTTTTTCTAAAATCAACCAGACCTCCTAATATTGAACCAGCCCTGCATTCTTGGTATAAATCTTACCTGGTCATGTGTATTATTCTCATGATAAGTTGTAATCTTTTTACTAATATTTTATTTAAAATTTTTGCATCTATATTCATTAAGAAATTAGTCTATAATTTTCATTCTCTGTTTTGACTTTTCCTAGTTTAAGTATCAGCACCATATTTGTATCATAACAAGATTTTGGTAAGACTCCTTCTTTGCCTATTTTCCCAAATAGTCTATATAGTATTGGAATTAATTGTTCTTTAAATGTTTGATAGAATTCACTTGTAAATCCATTGGGCCCTGGAGATTTTTTCCTAGGGAATTCATTGATGGCTTGTTTAATTTCCTTTTCTGAGATGGAGTTATGTAAGCATTTTACTTCTTCTTCTGTTAATCTGAACAATTTATATTTTTGTAAACATTCATCCATTTCACTAAGATTGTGAAATTTATTGGCATACAGTTGGGAAAAATAGTTCCTAATTACTGTTTGAATTTCCTCTTCATTGGTGGTGAATTCACCCTTTTCATTTTTTATACTGGTAATTTCATTTTCTTCCTTCTTTTTTTTAAATTAAATTAACCAAATGTTTATCTATTGTATTGTTGTTTTTTTCATAAAGTCAGCTCTTAGTTTTATTTATTAGTTCAATAGTTTTCTTAATTTCAATTTTATTAATCTCTCCTTTGGTTTTCAGTATTTCTAATTTGGTATTTAATTAGGGATTTTTAATTTGTTATTTTTTTCTTTAGCAGAAAAAGCTTTTGACAAAATACAATATTCATTTCTATTAAAAACACCAGAGAGGATAGGAATAAATGGAGTTTTCCTTAAAATGTTAAGTAACATCTACCTAAAACCTTCAACAAGCATTATATGTAATGGGGATAAACTAGAAGTATTTCCAGTAAGATCAGGGGTGAAAAAAGGATGCCCATTATCACCACTGTTATTCAATATGGTACTAGAAATGTTACTTTTAGCAATAAGAGAAGAAAAGGAAATTGAAGGAATTAAAATAGGCAAAAAAAAGAAATAAAGCTAGGTCCTCCTACTTGCAGGGTGAGAGCTCCATCCACTGCAGCACCTATAAACTATATTAGTGCTGAAGAAGGATCTCATTAGTTCAGACCTATTAACTTTCCTGGATAAATATGATTAGATATGAAATAATCACTATTAAAATAAATTCATCACAGTGGTGTGCTTGGTGGAGAGTGATTTGAACACCACAGCTACACACTATAATCCTGGAGATCAAAGCACTAATTATGGGATATTTCAGATAAATAGTCACTACTGGTGTGATGATGGCAAGACACCAAACACAAGGTGTGAAGTTACTTGCTCAGGTAAGAGCAACCTCGTGGATTTAGGGCACAAGCTATGCAGATTAAAAATCTACACAAGGGAAGAAGCTTTCCAAGGCCAATAAGAAACTCCTACTTTCTAATTAACCTTCTAGTCCCTGTCTCATCACTCCCAAGCCCAAAAAGGCAATCTGTTCTTAGGAGAGTATAATTTTTTAATCCTTTTGACTGGAACTTAATCAATCAGGAGCAATGAACACAGTCCTTCAGATTCACTTTTCATTTTAAGTAGCTACCTAAACTAGTTTCCAGCAATAAATGCCCTTAGGCTAGGGAATGTCGATAATGGAAATTTTTAACAATTCAGGCTAATCCCATTAGTCCACCTTAGAGGATCATAGATGTAGAAGAGATGTAAGAAGCCATGTAGTACATCACCCTCTCTTCACAGATGGTTGAAGTGAGGTCCAGGGAAGTAAAGTGATTTGTCTAAGGTCATACAGAGAGGAGGAAGTGTCCAAGGTGAGATTTGAACCTTAGTCTTTCAGCTCCAGAATTTGTGTTTGCAAGGTGTGGCTATGCTACTTCTAGCCCTGACTGTTTTCTATGACCAGTGAGCAAAGTTATGTATTTTTCCAAGCTTCTGTTCTGTGTGGTCAGTCAACTTGGTACAGTGGTAGAGGGCTAGCACTGGTGGTCAAAAGACTCAGGTTTAAATTTTTCATCTGTCACTAGCTGACAGCTGAGTGATCACGCACAAGTCACTTCACTCTGACAACTCCCTACTCTTCATCTCCTCTTGGCTTGTTTTAAAGATGAGTTAAGTAATGTGGAACCCCAAGAAGCCCGATATAAAACCAAGTCTGCTCTAAGAAAGAGACAAACAAATCAGAGCGCATGTGTCCACAGTTTAATTTCTCTCAAGCTGGCTTGGCATGCATTGCATGGCAGTTTAGAAATGGCTGGGTTCAGGATTTGGGGTTACAGAGTTATAAGCCTTCAAACAATAGGTGTTCCCAAAGGATGTCAATCAACTCTGGGAGGTGGGCTATATTAAAATGAGGATCTTTTGAGTAGTGATCCAGGTCACTCAACCCTGGTCAAAGAGACATGAATTTCCATATCACCTGTCTTGATAATAGGGAGGAATCAACATTTTCCCAGATTTGTCTAGGCAACATAATGAAGAAGGACTGAACTTTGAAAGAAAGGGGGATGGGGAAGCTCTGAGTTTCCAAGATAACGATTACTAAGAAAAATCATTTTTCACACTAATAATAATAATAATAATAATTCACTGCCTTTTTTAATTTGAAAGAAAAAAATAATGAAAAAGGATTTCCATTCATTCCTGACTTTGTTCCTGATCATTTAAATGGATGATCTTAAACCTTCTATCATGCACCCTTCACCCAGGACCTGGCTTTAAGTTCTGACATTAACATTGACTATGTGTTTGACTCTTGGATGATTCACATCTCCTCTCTTAGTCTCAATTTTCTCATCTGAAAAATGGGGATAACTGCCTGCTTCATAGGGTTATAGAGAAAAAAAGCCCTTTGTAAGCTTTAAAGTGATATATAAATTCAAGTCATTTTGATTAAAGTGCTGCATTACACTTAGGTCTGGAAGGAGATGAATGAGAGAACGGACCTTTCTCTACGGCAGCCTTATGTATCTGAAATTAGGGAGAATAATCTTCCAATATTGTTTCTGCCGCCATAATAATTAGGATTTGTTCTTTTAGATAAAATGAACTTGAAACTTGCTTGTGTCTTCTTTCATTTTTCTTTCAGAAATTCAGAAAGATAACTTTGTTAAAGCAGTAAACTGTGAGAAGAAGATTGAAGCTTGGCATGGCATGCAGGCATGGTATGTTTCCAGTCACTATAAATAATTCATTGCTTTTAATGGTGAGCATGTTTAGTGAAAGAAGGCGTTTAAAGATAAAATAAAGTCCATTCTGCTGCGTATTGTATAGCAGCATCTAGGCTGGTAGGGTATATTTATATTAGCAATCATCTTTTAACAATACTCTATAGCCCAACCTCTCCTAATAAGAATCTTAGGGCTATGTGCTGCTGCTTTCCTAATTCTACAGCAAGATAATATATGACTGTAACAATTCTCTAGCAAGGAAGTACAATGTTGGAATTGCCCATTAGGAGCCTCTCTACATGAACCACCAATCAAGTGATCATGTAAATCCTTTTTCTGGGCTCTACTGCAGATAGCCCTTTCCTAAGAGGCTGCAATGTGCATTCTGGTCATCAGAGGGAGCTCAGCCAGAAGAAGTTAAGGCTACTCTGCCTCCAGTGAGGCTCTGATTGTGTTCTTAGAACAGAGCAGCTAGCACTAAGCTCATGCTGGCAGGGTTCAAAAAAGCATCTGAAATTAAATATTGTTTAAAATATTAAAATATGAGGTCTGCTTCCTGAACCCCTAAATTTTGTTCTCCCAGTTCATTGCCCAATGCATTCCTTGATTCAGAGACTTAGAATCAAATGATTATAGAATTTATTTTGTATAGAACAGGAATAAGGGTAGGGGCATTCCCTCTCTATCTGAGAATCATAATCAAAAGAGAAACCGACTTTCTCTCTGACTACCATGCCAGGATTTAGGATAAATGGAAGTCTCATTAACCCAGGATCATTTCTCCTGATTGCTTCATATCTCTCTGATCTGTGATGGAGACTGTCCTGGATGTGATGGCTTCTACTTGTTTTGCTATATGTTCCGTGCTCAGAAAGTCTCCTCATGGAGCCCCAGCTTTTTTCCAGTAGAATTCCTAATTCCTCTACCTATCCAGGTGGCCACTCCCTCATTCTCCCTTCCTATTCCCCTCCTTTTCAGGAAGCCCAAATAGCAAGTCAACAGAACGAAGAAACAAAATGAAAAAGAGACTTCTTGGGTGTGAACAGCACACTGGCTCTCACTGACTGGCCAGCAGTAGGTCCTTACCCAAGTACCACTTAATGGTTATTGTTTGGACCAGGATGGCTCAAAGTGAATGTAAATAGTAATTGTTTCTCTTTTAACAAAAAACCCAGAGGGTCTTCCCCTCCCAGTTTGATTATTTTTATTTTGGATTAAAGTGACCAACCCTTGGCTCAGCTCTTAAACAGCTCTACTCACTGAATGGCATAACCTTAGTCAAAGTGAGAACTCCTTTCACAAACTATTTTGATTAAATTTTTATGTAACTTGTGCTTCTGCCTGCTATTCCATCTCCGAATCATTATTTTCCTCTATCAGAGGGCAGAGATAGAGATTCAAAGCAATCAGGAGAAATGATCCTGTGTTAAAGAAACTTCAACCTATCATAAATCCTGTTTTGTTAATGAGGGGAAAAGTGGATTTCTCTTTTGATCATAATTCTCAGATGGAGAGGAAATGCCCCTACCATTGTTCCTTTCCCATTTTCCCTCTTCCCTGCTGTACCCATATAGGTGGTAGAGAAATCAGTTGGAAATGATTAGAGATGAATAAATTTGGCTAGGTATTGTTTGCTTTATTCTATACTAAATAAATTCTATTATCATTTGATTCTAAGTCTGAATCAATGAATCCAGTGGGCAGTGAACTGAAAGAAGAAAACCCAAAAGGTTTAGGAGCACATGAAGTAATATAGGCCACAGACTTCATATTTTAATATCTTAAACAATATTTCATTTCAGACCCTATTTTGAACCCTGCCGGCATGAGCGTAGTGCTAGCTACCTTGTGCTGAGAACATAGTCACAACATGAGCGGAGGTGGGGAGAGCAGCCTCATCTTGTGTCTGAGCACTCTCTAGTGATCAGAATGCATATTGCGGCCTCTTTGGAAAGAGCTATCTTTCTGAGTTGCGAAATTTCCTCTTGAGGAAAAACTCCTCTGCCAATCTGTTTTTGTGGCCAAGAATCATCTCTCCACAGCCCAGAGGAAAATAATAATCCAGAGATGGAATAACAGGCAGAAGCACAAGTTATATAAAAATTTAATCAAAATAGTTTGAGACATGACTATCTGGGTCTTCAGACTTTTAAAAAGAGCACTTACTATATACCTGCTATGTATAGAGCACTGTGATAGGTGTTGATAAAGAGAAAAAATTCAATAAGATATGGTCCTGCCCTCTTGGAGTTTAGGATCTATGAGCTGGTTTTGCCATAAACTGAGATAGCTATAACTCAAAATGATCCCTAAGACCATGAGTGAGATGTAAACCAAGTACAAAAGGGAGAAATCATTGTTGAGTCTGGAGTTCATTGAAAGAAAGAAATGGTGGTTAAGCTGGAGCTTAAGGGAAGGGTGGATAGGATCAACTGGTTAGAAACAGACCATTCAATGCATAAGGAATAGTCTGAGTAGAGTGGGGGCAGGACAGCAACAGGATATGTATGGGGTTCAGGAAGGAATGGAAATGTACCACTTGAGGAAAGATGTCTATAAGATAAGACTGAATGAACTGAGAGGTACCAGTTCAGAAAGAATAGGGAGCCAGGCTGAGTTCGAATGTTATTTGTCAGCAATAAGTAGTATTTATCGGACTCATGTCAATAGTCTCATACAACAAGAACTACTTAGATTCATGCAACCTAGAGCTCAGGTGTAATTTCTCTTAATGTATTGAGAAGGTAAGACTTTAGCTGAGACTTGAAGGAAGTCAGAGAAGCCAGGAGGCAGAAATGAGGAGGAAGAGAGCTCCTGGCATGTGAGAGAGGCAAAGAAATGCTGTTGAGAGATGAAGTGTCTTGTTCAAGGCACAGTTAGGAAGCCAGTGTCACTGAATTGTGGAGTACAGCATGGAGCGTAAGGCCAGAAGACTGGCAAGGTGGGTTTGGTCCAGCATGTAAAAGGCTTTGAATGCCCAACAGAGGATTTTGGATTTGATCCTGGAGGTAATTTGTAATCACTGGAGTTGTTGATTGGATAGGAGGTGACATGGTGAGATTTGTGTTTTTGAAGATCTTTTTGACAGTTGAATGGAGGATGGACTGGAATGGGGAGAAATTCATGGGAGAGAGACCAACCGAAAGGTTGCTGTTATAATCCAGGTATGAGGCGATAAGAACCTATACCAAGATGACAGAAGTGTCCGAATAGATTAGGGAACATATATGAGAGGTATTGCAAGGGTATAAAATGGATGTCTTGGTTAGATATGGGGATTAGATATGTGGAATGAGAGGAAGTGAAGAATCAGAAATCACTCCATGGGTAAATGGGAGTATTGTGATATTTTCTACAATAATAAGGTCTGGTGTTGGATGGGGTGGAGGAATGTTCTATTAAGGACTATTAATATGTTTTGAATTGATTTCTTCAGCACTGGGTAGTGTATTTGGTAGTTGCTCTTCATAAAATTCATTTCAATAACCAAAGGCCCTCTATTAGATGCTTGAGTTAAACTCTTTCTCCAAGAAGCTTACAACCAAATAGGAAGGCAAAGAGAAGTATTCAAATGGTTATGAAACAAGGCAAAATGTCTTAGATGTAAAGCAGACATTCAGAAAAAAAATATCAGTTGAAATTAGAAGAGAGAGATCACTTTCATTGGGTGATTCTTGAGAAGCTTCATGGAGGAGGTGACAGGGGATGAGCCTTGAAGGAGAGGGGGAATTTTATGTGGTGAAAATGGCAAGGCAGAGGGGAGTGACCATTCTATGCATGGGGGACACTTTCAAAAGCACAGAGATGGTAGACATTGGGACAAGAACAGGAGACACTAAAGAGTCTAGTTAGGTGAGAACATAAAATAATGGATTCATTTATTGGTTGTCTCAACATTAAGAATCACAGAAGTTTCAGAACTGGTAGAAACTTTTGAAATCTAATAGCCAGATCTTCTTTCTAAAATAAAAAAGTCAAAGTCTAATGAATGACTTCTATTAGGACTATTTGGGTTTTTTTTTTGTTGGTTTGTTTTTCTATTTTGAAATAGATAATTGCATTTCATAAATATTACTACATGTCTCCATATTCATGCAAATCAAAAATGAATATTTATCCAAGGGTAGTTTTGCTCACTTTTCCATTGCTTTATCTCCCTTTCTCTGCAGGTTAGGCTGGCAAAACAATTGCACAGGAAGAATTGTTTCCAAGTATCTTGAAGGTTGTCATCTATAACCTGACATTTTTAGGTCCTCCAGCTCATCACAATTCCTTTGTTTATAAAGGAGCTTTTACAAATCAAATATTGTATTTTTCCCTTAAAAATCATTTTCTCTAATAAAGTTGGCACAGAACAAAGCAACTAGTTTTCAAAAGACAATGTTTAATAATGATTTAATGCCTGGCTACATTTTTTAGATTTTCAGGAACACTCAAACTGAAAGGAAACTTGTCTGGTTATCACACAAAACTGCATGATATTCAGGTTTGAGTATGAAGTATCATAAATACAGAAATTCTTCAGTTCTACAAAAAACATGTTTCCAGAGACAACATTTTAAAGTGAATTGTGCAAGGCGAAATCTTGACCCATTGGTGGCTATCACATCAAGTGGCTAACGTGAGGGCAGGAAAGTAAAGTGATTTGTCCAAGGTCATAGAGGGAGAAGGAAGTGCCCAAGGTGAGATTTGAACCTGAGTCTTTCAGCTCCAGAATCTGTGCCTTAAAGGTGTAGCTATACTACTTCTAATCCTGACTGGTTTTTTTTTGTGACCAGTGAGCCAAGTTATGTTTTTTCCCAAGCTGCTGTTCTATGTGATCAGTCAACTTGGTGCACTGGCTAGAAGGCTGGAATTGGTGGAAGGAAGATCTGGGTTCAAATTCTGCATCTGTCACAGCTGACAGCCGAGTGATCTTGCACTAGTCACTTCATTCTGACAACCCCCTAATCTTCATCTCCTCTTAGTTTACTTTAAGGATGTGTTAAACAAAATAATAATAATAATAATTCATTGCTCTTTTTAATTGGAAAGAAAAACATAATGAAAAAGGATTTCCATTCCTTCCTGATTTTGTTCCTGACTTTTTAATTTTTTTAATTTTTTTTTTATTTTTAGGCAATTGGGGTTAAGTGACTTGCCCAGGGTCACACAGCTAGTAAGTGTCAAGTGTTTGGTCTGAGGCCGGATTTGAACTCAGGTCCTCCTGACTTCAGGGCCAGTGCTCTATCCACTGCACCACCTAGCTGCCCCCAATTTTTTAAATTTTTTTTTTTATTTCCTGATTTTTTAAATGGATAACCCTCAACCTACTGTCATGCATCCTGCACCCTGGGCTTGGAGTCGAGACACCTGGTTTTAAGTTCTGACATTAATATTGATTATGTGTTTGACTATGGATGATTCACATCTCCTCTCTTAGTCTCAATTTTCTCATCTGAAAAATAGGGATAACTGTCTACTTTACAGTGTTACGGAGAGAAAAGTACTTGGTAAGCCTTAATATAGAAATTCAAGTCAGTTTGATTAAAGTGCTGTGTTCCACTTAGGTCTGCAAGGAGATGAATGAGAAAACAGACCTTTCTCTACTGTAGTCCCATTTATCTGAAATTTAGAAGAACAATCTTACAAAATTGTTTCTACTGCCTTAACAAGTAAAATTGATGCTTTTAGATAAAATGAACTTGAAACTTGCTCATGTCTTCTTTCATTTCTCTTTCAAAATTTCTGGAAGATAACCTCATCAAAGCAATAAATTGTGTGAAGATTTTAGCTCAACAAATGTTAAGGCATGGTATGTTTTCAGTAACTATAAAGAATAATTAATTTCTTTCAGTGATGGGCATGTTCAGTAAGAGAAGGTGTTCAAAGATAAAATTAAGTCCTTTCTGTTTTGTATTTAGCACCAACTAGGCTAGCAGGGTATATTCATATTAGCAATCATCTTTTAACCATACTCTATAGCCCAGCCTCTCCTAATAAGAATCCTAGGGCTATATGCTACTGCTTTCCTAATTCTACAGAAAGATAATATATGACTATAATAATTATCCTGCAAGGAAGTACAATGTTGGAATTGACCACTAGGAGGCTCTCTACTTGAACCACCAATCAAATGATCTTACAAATCCTTTTTCTGGGCTGTACTGGAGCCTTTCCTAAGAGGCTGCAATATGCATTCTGGTCACCAGAGGGGGCTCAGCCACAAGATGTTGAGGCTACTCTGCCCACCCTCCAGGCTGTGTTCTCAGCACAAAGCAGCTAGTATTAAGCTCATGCAGGCAGGGCTCAAAACAAGGTCTGAAATGAAATATAGTTCAAAATATTAAACTATGTGGTCTGTGGCCTATACTACTTCATGAGCCCCTAAACATTTTGGGTTCTGTTCTCCTGGGTCACTGCCCACTGCATTCCTTGAATCAGAAACTTAGAATCATATGATTAAGGAGGTTACTTTGTGTAGAATAAAGTGAAAAAGGAGTAGCCCAATTTATTCATCTGTAATCATTTCCTACTGGTTGACCTGTCACTTATATGAGTGCAGCTAGGGAGAATCCCAATCACAGTCACAGGGAAAAGAAGAATGGTAGGGGCATTGCCTCTCCACCTGGGAATCAGGATCAAAAGAAAAATCTACTTTCTCCCCAATTAGCACAACTGGATTTAGGATAGGTGGAAGTTTCATTAACACAGGATCATTTCTCCTGATTGCTTCAAATCTCTATCTCTGCTCTCTGATGGAGACCTCTCCTGGCTGTGTTGGCCTCCACTTGTTTTGCTATGTGTCCCATGCTCAGATAATCTCCTTATAGAGCCCCAACTTTATTCCAGCGCAGCTCCTAATTTCTCTACCTGTCCATGTGACAGCTCCCTTACTCTCCCTTCCTGTTTTCCTACTTTCTTGGTAGCCCAAATATCAAGTCAACAGAAGGAAGAAAGAAAATGAAAAAGAGATTTCTGGGTATGTGAATAACATCCCTTATCCTGTTTTATAATTTCTGTGACCACTCACCCACACCCATGAAGGGGGAGGAGGCCAAAGAATTTCCCCTGTTAGAATAACAGGGGATTTTCCCCTTGGGGGAAAATCCTCTGCCAATTGGTTTTTGTGGCCAGGAATCATCTCCCCACGGCCCAAAGGAAAACCATAATTCAGAGATGGGATAGAAGGCACAAGTTACATAAAAATTTAATAAAAATAGTTTGAGACATGACTATATGGGTCTACAAACTTTTAAAAAGAGAACTTACTATATATCCACTGTATCTAGAGAGGTGTGATATGTGTTGAGAGAGAGAAAACATTCAATAAGACATGGTCCCTGATCTCATGGAGCTTAGGATCGAGTAGATGGATTTGCCATAAACCCAGCTAGGTATAATTTGAAATGATCCTTCACTCCATAGGTGAGATGTAAAGAAACATCAAATGGAGAAATCATTGATTCTGGACTCTAAACAAATTATAGAGTGGCAGAACTGACCAAAATTGGAGTGAAACAATTTTCCAGCCCAAGACAACTTAGAAGGTTGGCAGGAAAGGACTATTGCACCAGGAAGAGAGTGTAGCACAGTCCAGCATGGGCCACACCAGCAGAGACTCAACCCCAGCAAACCAGAAGCAGGCCTCAGGGTGACTGAATCAGTGGCAGCAGCAGCAGTTTTGATCTCCCAGCCCACAGACAGTAAGGAGATTGGACAACAGGTCAGAAGGAGATTTACAGGGGTCCCTTCATGTCTTGGGTCACAGTCCTGGGTCTTAGTCCCAATGGGAAGAGGAGCATTAGCACAGCAGAGTTTGCAGCAGTAGTCGAGCAGAGACCCTGGTCACAGTTCCATGGTTGAAAAGAGTGCTTGTGGTTGCTCACAAACCAGTGCAGTAGTAAACACACCTCTCCCTAGATCATACCACCGAAGAGCCAAAAACTTACAAGTCCCCAGAATTACCTCTGAAAACTGCTGCACAAAAAAACCTCCACTTGGGAAGCAGAGCCCCACTTTAACATAGAGTTAAAAGTTAAGAAACAGGATAGAAAATGAGCAAACAACAGAAAAAAAATCTGACCATAAAAAGTTACTATGGTGACAAGGAGAATCAAAACATACATTCAGAAGAAGAAAATAAAGTCAAATCCCTACATCCAAGGCCTCAAAGAAAAATACAAATTGGACTCAGGTCATGGAAGAGCTCAAAAAGGATTTTTAAAATCAAGTAAGAGAGGTAGAGGAAAAATTGGGAAGAGAAATGAGAGTGATGCAAGAAAATCATGAAAAGAGTCAACAGCTTGGTAAAGGAGGCAGGCACACACAAAAAAAAATACTGAAGAAAATAACACCTTAAAAAACAGAATAGGCAAAATGGTAAAAAGAAGCACAAAAATCCAGTGAAGAGAAGAATGATTTGAAAAGCAGAATTGGGCAAATGGAAAAAGATATACAAAAATTCACTGAAGAGAAGAACTCCTTAAATAGTAGAATTAACTATATGGAAAAGGATGTACAAAAGCTCACTGAAGAAAGTAATTCCTTAAAAGTTAGAATTGAGGGGGCAGCTAGGTGGCACAGTGGATAGAGCACCGGCCCTGGAGTCAGGAGGACCTGAGTTCAAATCCAGTCTCAGACCAGACAATTGACACTTACCAGCTATATGACCCTGGGCAAGTCACTTAACCCCAATTGCCTCACCAAAAGAAAAAAAAAAATTAGAATTGGGCAAGTGGAAGCTAATGACTCCATGAGACATCAAGAAACAATAAAACAAAATCAAAAGCGTGAAAAAATAGAAGAAAATGTGAAATATCTCATTGGAAAAACAACTAACCTGGAAAATAGATCCAAGAGAGAAAATTTAAGATTTATTGGACTACCTGGAAGTCACAATAAAAAAAATAGCCTAGACAACATCTTTCAAGAAATTATCAAGGAAAACTGTCTGGAAATTCTAGAATCAGAGGGTGAAATAGAAACTGAAAGAATCTACCAATCATCTCCTGAAAGGGATCCCAAAACAAATACTGCCAGGAATATTATAGCCAAATTCTAGATCTCCCAGATTAAGGAGAAAATACTGCAAACAGCCAAAAAGAAACAATTCAAATAACATAGAGCCCAGGATAACACAAGATCTAGCAGTTTCTACATTAAAGGATCAGAGAGCTTAGAATGTGATATTCCAGAGGGCAAAAGAGCTAGGATTACAACCTAGAATCACCTACCCAGCAAAACTAAGTATAATCCTGGGGTAAAAATAGATTTTCAATGAAATAGAAGGCTTTCAGGCATTCCTGATGAAAAGACCTGAGCTGAATAGAAAATCTGACTTTCAAATACAAGACTCACGAGAAGCATAAAAACGTAAACAGGAAAGAGAAATCATGAAGGATTCAATAAAGTTAAACTGTTTATATTCCTACAAGGGAAAAAAGTCTCACTATTAGGGTAGTTAGAAGGAATATACATAGACAGAAAGCAGAAGTGTGAGTTGAATGTGCTGGAATTATTATCTAAAAAAAATAAAATTAAGGGATGAGAAAAAAGAATACACTGAGAAGAGGAAAGGGAGAGGTAGAATAGAATAAATTATCTGATATAAAAGAGGCCTGCAAAAGATTTTACAGTGGAGGGGGAAATGGAGGAAGATGGAGGGAAGCACATGAACCCTACTCTCATCAGAAATGGCTCAAAGTGGGAATAATATACACAGTTAGGTGTAGAAATCTATCTTATCATTCAGGAAAGTAGAAAGGAAAGGGGATAATGGAAGGGAGTGGAGCTAACAGAAGGGAAGGCAGTTTGGGGGAGGTAAAAGTCAGAAGCAAAACACTTTGGAGAATGGACAGGATAAAAGGAGAGAGAGACTAGGATAAACGGAGGAAATTAGGATGGAGGGAAATACATAGTTGGTAATCATTACTGTGGAAAAAAATTTACAGTGAGTTTCTCTGATAAAAACTTCATTTTTCAAACATATGGAAAACTGAATCTAATTTATAGAAATAAGAACCAATCCTCAATTGATGAATGGTTAAAGGATATGAACAGGCAGTTTTCAGACCAAGTAATCAAAGCTATCCATAGTCATATTAAAAAAAAAAAAAGCTCTAAATCATTACTGATGAGAGAAATGCAAATTAACTCTGAGCTACTGCCTCACACTTGTCAGATTGGCTAATATGACAAAAAAAAGAAAATGACAAATGTTGGAGGGGTTGTGGGAAAATTAAAACACTAATGTACTATTGTGAAGTTGTATACTGATTCAACCCTTCTGGAGAACAATTTGGAACTACACCCTAAGGCTATAAAACCATGCATACTCTTTGACCAAGCAATACCACTACTAGGTCTGTATCCCAAAGAGATAAAAAGGAAAAGGACTTATGTGTACAAAAATATTTATAGCAGCTTTTTTTGTGGTGGATAAGAAATGGAAATTGAGAGGATGTCCATCAATTGGAGAATGGCTCCAATTACAAATATACAAATCCAATATACAAAGTTGTTGTATATAATTTTGATGGAATACTATTGTGCTTTAAAGAAATAATGAGCAGTGGGGCAGCTAGGTGGTGCATCGACCCTGAAGTCAGGAGGACCTGAGTTTAAGTCTGGCCTCAGACCAAACACTTGACACTTACTAGCTGTGTGACCCTGGGCAATTGCCCCCCACCCAAAAAATGAGCAGGATGCTCTCAGAAAAATATGAACTTACCTGAACTGATACAAAGTGAAATAAGCAGAACCAGGAGAACATTATACATAGTAACAACAATATTGTATGATGATCTACTATGAATAACTTAACTATTGTCACAATATAATGATTCAAGAAAATTCTGTAGGACTTACGATAAAAGGTGCTGTTCAACTCCAGAGAAAGAATTGTTAAAGCCAGATCAAAGATACTTTTTTCTTTACTTCATTTATTTTTCTTGGGTTTTTCTTTTGTCTGTGTTTTCTTTCACAGAATGACTTAAACGGAAATGAGTTTTGCATTACTATCTACACATGTATAACCTATGTCAAATTGCTTGCCTTCTCAATGGGAGAGGTTAGGGAGGGAGAGAATTTGGAACTCAAAATTTGGGAGGAAAAAGAATGTTAAAATTGTTTTTACATGTAATTGGGAAAAATAAAAAATTAAATAAGAAAAAAATCGCTAAAAAAAAAAAGCTAATATAGCTGATATTACTATATTCCAGTCATGAATCCCATCTCACCAAATTTCACTGGTACCTATGGTATCATATCTACCTTCTAGCATTAAATTCTCAAATTGATTTAACTGTCCATATCTATATACTGGTATATAGATAGATAAAGCCATAAGCATTGTTCTCAACTCTCTTTCCAACTATTTTTCTCTGAATTCTTAAGCACCTCACTCTGCTAGTATTCTTTCGTCATACTTACTGTCCAACTTATTAACTAGATTTATAGTTTTGTCAGGGCTCCTTTCCCCCACCACCATCTTGTTTCAGTTCACAAATCCCTCAATCATACTGATAAGTCTTCAGTAAAATGAGTTCTTCCCAGTACTCTTTAGATGTATTCTGTCACTAACCAGGACATGGTCCAAAAACCCTAATCTCTTTTTTCAAAACCAATTCTACAGGAAACTGTTGGCTTGGAATATATTTTATCCTCCAAAATTCCAGCCTTTAATAGGGGAAAAACCTATAAAATAATACCTGGAATCCAAGTCCATTAGTTTCCTAATCCATGACTTAATAGTTCCTAGAGTTCTTTTCTTTTAATGACATGTTTTCTCCACAAGATGGTGGTAGTGGTCAGGTTTGATAAATTCTCAGCAGCAGTCTTCATAAGCTAGATTTGTGCTCTAGGAAAACAAGCTGTATCCTGTTTGGACATATCTTTTCAGCAGGGAATCAGTCTTACCACAATGCATGGAAGATTTCTGTTGATCTACTAGTGTTTAGGGAGCCTCTATATCATTCTGGGGAGCTCCTTCCCTAGCAATTTCCGGTTCACTTATTTTGGAAAGAGCTTAATTTCCATTTGCTATATAGCCTTAATAGTTCAGAATTTCTTCCTTGGGAAGTAGTGTGATATAATGTACAGAACGATGGATTTGGAACCAAGGTTTAGGTCTGCCTTCATATGTGACTATATGACTGCAATTTCTTAACCTTACCAAAACTCAGTTTCCTATTGTGTAAAATAAGTATAATAATACTAGCACTACTCATCTTACAGGGTTGTTGTAAGCAAAGTGCTACACAAATGCTTTATCATTCCCTTTCTCTTTTTTTCCATTCACCAACCTTATGCCTAAGTTTTACCTTCCCTCTGTTACCTAAGACTTTTGCTATCTGGCTTCATTCTTGAATTATTTCCTTCATTCTGTCTAAGAATTCTTTACCATCTCTAATAAGACAGTGTATAGAGGCCTCTCACCTCAAGTACAAAATCCAGGTTTTCTTTCTCTCTCTCTCTCTCTCTCTCTCGTCCTGTGAGAGATGATCTCTGAAAATCTCTCAGGAATGAAGCCTCCTCAGGGAGTTAATTGCTTCTTGTTCTGTTGAAACACTTGCAGCTGGTTGACCTTGTAAAGAAACATGCTTTTCAACTTTATCAGACCTCCTCCTCCCTCTCTAAAACTATTTACTCTAAAAAGAAAAAGAAAACCTCCTGTCTCCAGGCAAGTTGTAAAAAGTGTCCTTGTTCTTTGTTGCTGGGGTAGATTGCCACGAATAGATTGTACCCTCAGAGCTTGCATTAATGAGCCCTGAGGAGCGGGGGGGGGGGGGGGGGGGGGGGGG
>NW_020950098.1:128452-340952 GCF_900497805.2 Vombatus ursinus
GATTGCGCTAGGACCTATATAACCTGTTGATCTGAACACACCTCTGTTCTCTTCAGTCAGCGCCAATTTTTTGGTGTTCTGAGGGAGCCCTTTCTCAAGAAAGCTAATAAATGAATTTTTCTTTGCTAATATCTCTGAGTCTCCGATTCATTGACAAGGGTCTCTGTACCCCAGACATCCCCTCCCTCCCCTTCCCCCAAGAGCTCACACACATACATATACGTTAGGCAATTGCCTCTGATAGTTAGATAAACAGTACAATTAAGGAGTTGGTCATTAGAACAGCTCCTTCTATCCAGTTCTTGGCCCTCAACTCTCCCAATATTTCTGCTCCCCCACGTTAAAATGAGTTTGCTGTACCTGTTAAGTACAATGTGGGACCCAGGGCACTGTTCATGTTCTTTCATTATCACACCTGTCATGTTTTAAAAATATTGACCTTTGCATCCACATTATTCTCCTGGCTGAAGCCCTCCTTAATGATCTATTGCAGGATGGTATTCCCCAGCTAAGTGTTTTAGGAATATAATTGCTTTATAAATACATTATAAATACATCACAGTGAATAGAATTCTCCCTCAAACAGTGGATCTGCCAATAAGGGGGAGGGAAGGAGTCTTTGTGTGCCTTGTACTTCTATTTTATTTTCTCCCTAACAATCTAGCCAAAATTATGTCTGAATTTCCTGTGGCAAGTGAGCTGTCTGATGCTGAGTTCAATTGAAGTGTATCTTCTCTCTTCATTTTCACATTCTTTTAGAAGCACCAGTTGTTCCCCACCTTTCCCCTGTGGTTTCATTGGTACGGGGAATTCCCAACGAGGACATGAGCAACTTCCAGCCTTGGAGAACCATCTGGGAGAGGTTAGGTTACTTACGCTAGGCCACACAACAATGCAATATTAGTATGAACCAGACATGGGACCTGAACCTAGGTCTTCCTAACTTTGAGGTTGGCTCTCTATTCATTATGCTATGCTCTTTCCTCCCTACTTTTCTCAAGTACACAGTTTCCACACACCTCACTCACTGGATATGAAGATTGTCCTTTCTATGTCTGTCAATGGCAAACTCATTGCTTTTCAAATACGCTGAAGAGTTACAAAGTTTAGCAAACTTGTTCTAAACATTGAATGATGGTCACTACAAATAGCTAACCACTCCTCTCTCCTCCTTCTCCTGCTTCTTTAAACCTGATAACTTTATTTTTATTTCACTCAGAATCATGATGAAGACATAAAATTATTATAATTACAATAGAGATAAGTTGACCTTAGTCAACACAATTGAAATGGAAGTCTATTGCCAAGTGCCATTGTTTAAAAGAAACTCAATATAAATTTAAAACTCAATCCAACTGCAGGAAATCATCCAAATAAAACAAAAGGGGAAAGAATAATGAAGATCAAGAAGAATGGAACTGTATTCATCTTTAATCCAAAACTTGGTGGAAGAGCAATGTATGATACAAAAATGTTCAACTTACCCTGATGCAACCGGACTGGGAGTCAGAGGACTTGGGCTTGAATCCTGGTTCTGCCACTTACTACCTGAGTGACCTTGGGCAAGTCACAATCTTTCTGGCCCTCAGTTTCTTTCTCTGTAAAATGAAGGTGTTGTACCAAATGACCTCAAAGGTCTCTTTCAACTCTAAACACTATAATTCTAAAAGTTGGTGGTTGTCAACATATCGTATGAATTCCCTTTCTCCAATCTAAGGGTTATACGTCATATGGGAGATTCTAATGCAAATAATATCTAAACGACATTGGCAATTGATGGCATCCATGCCACTCATTTGAGGAATGAGATGGAAATGGGTAAGCTGAGCGTGTAAGTCTACTCAACAAATGTCCTGAAAGCTCCTATACTGACATCACAAAACTCAACAACTTTCCCCTATTAAAAAGGGGGGAGGGAGTCTTGCCAAGAGACAGAGAAATAACTGAGCTGCCAATGCTCTTTTGTATCTTGCTTTTTATTTATACTGATGTCTTTGGGCAACTTACAGGTAACCCAGTCCCACACCTGTCACGTGGCTTGATGTTTGGAGGTCTCCCTATTTGCTGGCTCTAAGCTTCCACTACTACTTGTCCAACTGGACCAATCAAAACTACCTCCATTTATAGGGGTTAGAGGACCTTAGCTGCTGCTGATGTTGTACAGGGTAGATTTGTGTTTCCTGGTTTGAAATAGACTAATTGATATCTAAAGTCTATTCCAACCCTGCAATTCTATATAAAGGCGTATAAAGGCAGTCCTCAAACATTGAGACCCCCATACCTGAGGTGTTTAATAGGACCAATAGGAAAGAGAACTAGACAGACGATTATCTGCTCCCAACATGTCTGGAACCCTTTCACAATCTGACTAGAAATTTGTCAGATTATTTGCATTTCCCTTTCTTATGGTATATGAGGACAGAGATTGGACCTATGAGAACTCCTCGATGATGATAAAACTTCCTCTAACCAATGTAGTTAGCTATCTTCTCTGAAACGTAGAGTCAGAATTATCTGGAGGCATTGTTAAGTTTTATTCTACCCAAGGTCAGAGGCGACAACCTTCTAGTCAGATTGTGAAAGGATTCCAGACATGTTGGGAGCAGATAATGGTCTATCTAGTTGCCCACTCTTTCCTGTTCATCCTATTAAACACCTCAGGTATGGGAGTCTCAATGCTTGAGGACTGCCTTTATATGCTAGATCTTCCTGGCTTCAAGGCCAGCTCTCTATCCACTATGGTAGACCAAAGAGGGTCAATAAAACAGATTCAATCAGTGAAGGAAGCTTTCCTAGAACATTAGAGCTGAAAAGTCATCTTAGAAATCAACTGGTTTCCCAAGTTTTTTCATGATTCCACAAATTTGTCATCATGTTGATTGTGTGGGATATGTGAAGATATGTGGATAGAGCAAATAGATGAGCAGGGTTCTGTAGCAGATTTACACATGATGAGGGGAAGGGCCTACTGGTGGCATTTGCCAGCCGCAGTGAAGGGTCCCGACATTGCCTTCCTAAATGGAAATTCCTTTTAGCTGCAGAGAAAATCTTATGGCAACAGCAATCAATTGGGATGTGGACCAAATAGGGCTTCTAGAAACACTTGTACATTGTAGTAGACCTTGTAGGGTCCCTGGTTTGTCCAATTCTTTCTGATTTACAGATGAGGAAACTGAAGAGCATTCAAGTAATTTGCTCTGGGTCACAGAGCTAATTGGTGATAGAGGTGCATACCCTGACCTTAGTTCAATGTTCGTCCCATTGTATGCTAGTCAATGGCTTCTATTCCAAAAGACATGACATTTTACCCCTACTGAAATGAAATGAAAGCTAACAGACAAATATTACTTGTGTTTTGATCACACTAAGTTTGCTGTTAGATGCAATGATTTTAAACTCAGCTATCCTTAGTTTAATAGTACAGAAAACCCATTTTATTTGCAATATCATTTCAAGTATCTGTTAAATCCTTAAATGTGCCAGGCACTGTGCTGGGTGCTGGGGATGCAAAGACAAAAATTTTTTTTGAGAAAAAGAAACAATCTCTATACTGAAGGAGCTTACAATCAAATGGGAATAGATTATATACATACACATACGCACACGTATACTCCCTCCGATTTAGGAATTTAGAGCAGCTGGGATGAAGCCTGTTGGATGAGACAGAAATCTTCCATTTGCTTTTTGATTCATTGACTAAAAATAGATTATGTCTTAAAGACATAGTGTCACTTTCCTCTTACTCTGGAGAAATCTTTTTTTCTTTTTTTTTAGGAAATTAGGGTTAAGTGACTTGATGAGGGTCACACAGCTGGTAAGTGTCAAGTGTTTGGTCTGAGGCTAGATCTGAACTCAGGTCCTCCTGACTTCAGGTCTGGTGCTCTATCCACTGTGCCACCTAGCTGCCCCTCCTGGAGAAATCTCATGTTAAAAATGTTCATTGGCTCTAGGGTGAGCTCAAAGTTCTTGTGGGTGAGTTCCTGGAGCAGGGATTCCTAAGCTTTTTACCAGTCATGGACCTCTTTGGCATGAGACCTATGGAATTTAAGATTAGAAGTGTGTGTGTGTGTGTGTGTGTGTGTGTGTGTGTGTGAGTGTGTGTGTGTGTGTGTGTGTGTGTGTGTTTTAAAATTCATAATAGAAGGAAATGCTAAATTTTCACTCCGGGTTATGGAAAATTAAGATGCAAGTATTTTTTCTCATCCAAGTCCAGAGATCCCCTGAAATCCATCTGTAGATCCCAAATTAAGAACACCTTTTCTAGAGACTGGAGTAGGAATGGAGATAGGTATGGCTGCTGGAACTTGAGGAGTCACAGAAGCTCAGATACCACTGCAGCCTCCACCCAATGAGGCTGCGAAAGCAACCTGAGACAGAGACAAAAGTGTGTCTTGGCACACTCCTCACTGCTGAATTTTCCATTCAAAAGAACTGGTATCAGATGGCAATTTTTGTATACCCCTCTTCTCACTTCTCCCTACAGAATTAAATCCAAAGCTTCTCCGTTCATTAAAGTTTGTTTACATTTCTGTTCAACTGGTATTGAAAGCCTGAATAAAAGTGTGGTCAACAGTCACAGATCTAAATTTGCATGTATTTCATTAGTGAGAACAGGATGTGTGACACAGAGGAAAGCAACAATCAGCATGTTACACAGACAAAACGAGACAGAGAAAATAGACTCTATCAGAAACTGCCATGATCTTTCTGGATGAAGGACCCAGAGCAAAATGAAAGAGAATTTTATTTACTTATTCTTCATAATTTCCCAAAGCAGGGCAAAAACTTGAATTTGGTTTTTCTCTAGGCAAAGGAGGAATTTAGCAATTGTTTCTGCCTGGTGGAAAGATAAGCAAATTACTACAGTGGGCCCCATGGTGATTTCAGTTGTTCTACTCTGAACTTTCTCAAAGAGACCCCTCCATGGGATGAGTCTAGGGTGAAAACTAGAGGAAGAGGGTATAAGAATCTTAATCCTTACTCTCTTGAAGTAGCCTAGTGGAATTCTTTCACATTATATAAATAATCCCACCCAGAAGTAAAACTATATAGAGCAGGGGTGGGGAACCTGAGGCCTTGAGTGCAGCCCTTTGATTGAATCCAAACTTCACAAATAAATTCACTTAACAAAAGGATTTGTCCTGACTCTGTTGAGTCAGTCAAAAGGCGACACCCAAGGACCTAGAAGGCCACATGTGGCCACAGGTTCCCCACCCCTGATATAGAAGATCTCATATTAGGACACTTTCCTCCACACCACTCCCTGCTTTGGGAGTTTGAATATTGCTTTAATTCATTCTCCATGGTTTTTTTTTTTTTTTTTTTTTTTTAGTGAGGCAATTGGGGTTAAGTGACTTGCCCAGAGTCACACAGCTAGTAACTGTTACGTGTCTGAGGCTGGATTTGAGCTAGGTCCTCCTGACTCCAGGGCTGGTGTCCTATCCACTGCACCACCTAGCTGCCCCTCCATGCTTCTTTTTAAGAAAAATTTTCCTTCATCATTCCTCTAAGTATTGAAAATATCAATACTACAAAATTTATTAATTTGATTTGGAGGATGCAAATTTTTTCAATTTTATTTTCATTTTTATATTTTTTAGTTATTTCATTTGTCTTTAGATATAATGAGGGTCTGATGCATGCATAGAACAATCCACTTGCTTCATCACTGCACCCTCTCCACATGGAGGACACTGGGGAGCTGGCTCCTGGAAGAATCATGGTGGCATGTTAGAGAAGTGTCTTAGAGAGACTGTGGAACATGGGTGGACATTCTTTAACTGGTTCCAGTTGGCTAACCAAATGAATGAGAGGAGTCTTTTTTTTGATTGACTGCATAGTTTGGAATTGTTGGGGGCAGGAGGGGAGAGAATAAGCATTTATTAAGTGCCTACTATGTTCCAGGCAGTGTGTTAAGTGCTTTACAAATATCTTATTTAATCCTTACAACAACCCTGTGAGGTAGATGCCATTGTCTCCATCTTACGGTTGAGGAAACTGAGGCAAACAGAAGTAAGTGACTTACCCAGGGTTACACAGCTAGTAAATGTCTGAGGCCAGATATGAATTTAAATCTTCCTGACTCCAGGCCCAACGCTCTATTCGTTGTGCTACCTAGCTACCTATATGGCTAGCCATCTCTTTGTTTCTTTCCTGTCTGAGGTAGCTCTTATGGCATCTGGTGAGCGATTATGCTGTTAGGGGAAACAGGATACTCTTCCCCTGTGATGCCATATAGCCTCTGAGAAATAAGACCTTTTGGTCCTTTGCCTTTTGGTTCATTTTTTTCCTCTCTCTTCTGGGTGTAGGAAGTTGTCTTCAATCTTGGTCAGGTGAGTAAGCCACAGGAACATGGAGAGTCAAAATCCAAGTTAGGTGTTGCAGTCAGCCCTGCATCAGTGACTCAAGGAGCGAGAAAAGATCTTCAGAAACAACCTTCTGAACCCATGCCAATAGACTCACTGGACAGTCATGCTACTTCTGGACCTGAACTTGGTGGGACCAATGTTAAGTAGGAAGTGAATAATGTTTTGAACCTATTTCCCCAGAATCCAAGGTAATATATAGGAAGAGTATGCTTCAGAGGTATTGTGGGAAATGCTTATGTTTATTCTTATTATAACTTTGAAGTAAATATCCCTTTGTAAACTATGTTTGGGGCAGCTAGGTGACACAGTGGATAGAGTGCCAAACCTGAAATAGGGAAGACTCATCTTCCTGAGCAAATCCAGCCTCAGGTATTTACTAGCTGTGTGACCCTGGGCAAGTCACTTAACCCTGTTTGCCTCAGTTTCCTCATCTGTAAAATGAGCTGGAGAAGGAAATGGCAAGCCACTTCAGTATCTTTGCCAAGAAAACTCCAAATAGAGTCACAAAGAGTCAGACATATTGAAATGACTAAACAATTACAAAGAAATGAAAAGAGACCCCTAGAATCCTGACAGGGAGATGTAGCAGGTCTAGTAAAAACAAAAACCTCCTCCCAACCATGTGATTGGCTAACCAAAACCAGCTATAGAATATCCACCCATGTTTCATAGTCTCTCCAAGACACAGGTCACCATGATTCTTCTGGGAACCATATTCTCAGCATCCTCAAAGTAGAATCAGCTGAAGAAGCTAATCATTCTGTGAATGCACCAGACTCCCATTTCATAGAACTCAATTTAGTTAAATACTTTCATTATTACTGGGAAGATTGATTTTCATTCAGTTTTATAATTTTGCATTGCACTTACTGGATTTTATAATTTTGACCCACATTTTTGCCTCCATTTTGCTACTTTATTTCTGCCTCTCATTGAAGTGTTCAGTTGATGTTATTTTCATTGGTGTTTCTAATTTTGGTTTTCTTTTCTTTTGCTGTTATTTTGTTTTGTTTTGTCCTTCTGATTAGTTTTCTCCATTGTATCCACTCTTACACAGTCCTATGTTGTATTTACATATGCAAACCTATTATTTAATGATGCTACCTGTTATGACACTGCCTATCAGTATGCAGGTGGAATGCTATTACTGTAATTGCTACCAAATTTGCCTATTTGCTTTGCTACTGGTTTTTTGTATTAGGTTATAATGTTACGTTTTACTATTACATTAGGGTTTTTTCATGGATTAATTAATAGATTAATCTATAAACCAGATGGGAGTATAAGTTACTTGAAAAGTATTGTGATTTTTCTTAATTCAAAATTTATAGGGGGCTATCAACTTTATGGGAACAAAAATAAAGACATTATAAGAGCATTGAAAAGATGTTCATAGCTGGAAAAAAAAACTTTGCAAGAAGTTTCTCTGACAAATATCTGGCATACAAAGTACATAAAGAACTGATCCAAAGAGTGACAGCTATTGCTCAATATATAAATGCTTCAGATCACTAATAATGAAAGAAAAGCAAATTGAAATAAATTTAAATTTCTACCTCATATCCATCAGGTTGGCAAAAATCCCACACAAAAAAAGTAAAATAAAAATTATTGGAGGGGAAGGCAGGTACATTAATGCACTGCTGATGGAGCTGTGAATTGGTATAGTTATTCTAGAAAGGAATTTGGGAATATGCCCATAAAGTCACTAAACTGTACATGCCTTTAATCCAGCAATGCCACAGTTGGGCCCATATCCCAAAGAGGTCAAAGAAAGAGGAAAAGGACCTATGTGTACAAAAAATATTTATAGCAGTTCTTTTTGTGGTGGCAAAGAACTGTAAACTAAGGGATCATGCCCATCAATTGGGGAACTGCTGAACAAGTACTGGTATAAGGATGCTATTGCTCATCTTTCATTTTAGAAGAGGACTAATGATATCACAGATATATTATATATTATCTTATATAACTATCTAAGATAATTATATCTTGCCTCGAGTATGAATTGGACTTAAGTGAGTTGCACCAAGTCGTCAGACTCACTCTTTCTCCCAGAGTCATTGGAGTCTAGTGGCAAGACCAAAGTCAAGACAACCGACAATAGCCCAAGATGCAATGGATGACCTTGTCATCTTCAATGTCTGACCACAGTGCCTGCTTCAGCACCTTCGTGTCCACTAGAACAAATTGTTCTCACCTGCCCATTCAGCCAGGGGATGTCTTCTCATGCTTCACAGATCCCTAACTCACTGATGGGGTTTGAGGCCTGTCTCAACATGGTTTAGCCCATCTGCTAAGATAGTTTTACTGGGGTGCAGCTGCTGTGTACGCTACAGCTTCTTGGAGTCACAGGTGAGAAATGGGTGACAGATGGACACCAAAGGTGGATGTAAAGGGCTCAGCAAGCCCTCATACCAGAGGTGCTAGTCCTCCCTGAATACCACATACACTCTATATAGATCTAATGAAATATCATTGTACCATGAAAAATCACGAAAGGGATGGTCTGAGAGATACCTTGGAAGATTGTATGCACTGATGCAGAGGGAAACAAGTAGAACCAGGAGAACAATTTACACAATAACAATAATGTTGGGGGGAAAATAAACAAACTTTGAAAGACTTAGAACTCTGATCAAAGCAATGATCAACCACAATTCCAAAAGACCTGGGGTGAAACATGCTACCCACCTTATGAAAGAGTGGTAATAAACTCAAAGTACAGAATAAGATATATTTCTGGACATGGACAATGTAGATATTTGTTTTCCTTGACAATGCATATCTGAGACAAAGATTTTTTGTTTTTCTTTCTTTCAACTTGGAGAGGGTGGGCAGAGGGGGAGTATGTGGAAATTTTCATCATATCTGGCATTAGTTAGGTTCAGAATTTAAAAATAAATATAAAATCATAACAAGGAAAAGTTATGTCAAAGATTACAAGCCAACTCATAGCAAGATCAGGGCTGGGGAAATCATTCCACCAGCATTCTATGAAATGCTATTGGATATGACAGAGGGGGACAATACCTGCGAATGGATCTATATACACCATATTAAGGAGGAGTCAGTCAATAAAACATGCCTTAATGTGCAAAGCAGACCTCATAGGAAGGAAGTTGAAAGGAATATCTGGAGCAGAAAAGAGGAAGACCAAAACTAAGCCCACTCTATCAGAAAGGAGCAGCCCATCTATCTATCTCTCTATCTATCTCTCTATCTATCTATCTATCTATCTATCTATCCATCTTGAGACAGATAGATGGATAGATAGATGGACAGACAATCTCTATAGAGACAGATGGATAGACAGATAGATAGGTAGATAGATAGATAGGTATAGATAGATAGATAGACCTGTGTTCCTTATGGCAGAGAGAGTTCACCTGTGTATCAAGTTAGGGATGGACAACTTAGGTGTCACAGAGATACCTGGCTCGTGATCAGGTGCCAGACTAGAAATCTCATCGTGGATAGCAATAATACGACCAAGAAAGGAACCTCTTCTGGAATAGACATTTGTCTTCCTTGAGAAGACCACATAGAGGTCTGTGCTGGATATGCAACAGAGTTTCTAACAGGCCTTGCAGGAATCTGATAGGGCCAAGATGAGTTGTTTGATGGAAAGTAATGGAAATCCAGCATTTGAATTTCTGAGGTGTCTAAAGAAAACTAAGGGCATAGATTACACTGTTATCTTAGACAGTGCAGCACAAGTTTCTATCATGCAACATTTTATGAGAGATATTTGTTTTTTTGTTTTGTTTTGTTTTTTAGGCAATTGGGGTTAAGTGACTTGCCCAGGGTCACACAGCTAGTAAGTGTCAAGTGTTTGGTCTGAGGCCGGATTTGAACTCAGGTCCTCCTGACTTCAGGGCCAGTGCTCTATCCACTGAGACACCTAGCTGCCCCCATGAGAGATATTTGAGAAAAATACCTTTACAGGGGCAGCTAGGTGGCACAGTGGATAGAGCACCAGCCCTGGATTCAGGAGGACCTGAGTTCAAATCCAGCATCAGACACATAACACTTACTAGCTGTGTGACCCTGGGCAAGTCACTTAACCCCATTGCCTAGCCAAAAAGAAAAAAGAAAAAAAAAAGAAAAATACCTTTACAGATGCTGGAAGAATTTGACCTTTGAGGACTTACAAATTATTAATATAGGAATACATCAAAGTGACCTTGAAATTTCAGAAGGAAATTGCTGAGTCAACAGGGCAGTAGACACCTTAGATCTTCTATGATCAAACCCACCATTCTTCAATGGAGTATCAGCTCTAACTGGAACCAATTCCATTCTGTTCAGGATACTAGCAGAAATTGCAAATGACAGGTTGGACCTAATACCTCCTCACTTTGACCATTCATGTAGCATCTGCACAGGCATGCTCAGGAGAACAAAGTCAGGCAAGGATGGGGAACATCACAAGATGGCACTGGCATTTCAACTTCCAATGTAGATCCTAAGAAAGGTGACTTTGGTGACTCCTCAGTAACAGAAGAATAGAAGGCATGGATAAGGGAGAAGCTCTGCAAGAGCATACATAGATTCTTACTAGGTGGGATGTAGGATGTACTTAAGAAATAGCACACAGAATCTAGCTCACTGATCCCTAAAGTGATCTAAGAATTATCTAGGAAAAGTGCTTTATGATGAAGTCGAAGATTATCTCAGAGATGTGTTGGCTAATGGCATCACCAGAGAGTTTAACATGCCCATAGATATCACCTATAGGGGTGGTATGGAAGAACAGAAAGGTAGGCGGCTAGGTAGACTATGAATACGAGAACCAAACTGGACCAACACCATACCCGAAGTTCAAGGCTTCCTGGAGTATCCGTGAGGCAGTTCTCAGCATTGGATTTACGCAGACTTACACTAATAAATTCCTGTTTTTAAAAATTCACATTGAGAGGCTGGACCAAGATGGTGAACTAGAAGGACATGGTACAACATAACAAGCTAATTATCACAAAGCTTACCTTCTTTGACAATTGGTAGATATGATCCAGATTTCCTGAGGGACAGAAGTTAAAATGATAGGCTTGGCTTCTCTCCCCCTCCTCTTTAGTTTCCTGCCTCCTCTCTCCCTTTTAAGTCCTCTCTCTCTTGCTCCCCCTTGATTTTCCTCTTCCTTTTCTTCTTCCAGTTCCACTTTCAGTCCCCCATCTTTGACCCTTGAGGTGTTGTCTGTGCTAATTGTGGGACCAGGCAATGCAAAGTGGATGGAGCCATAGATATAGCTGCTTCATGGCAGGCCTAGCCTTCCTGCTCACAGGGGCCAGGCCACTGAGGCACAGCATTGCCTGTTCGATTCAGCCTGTTTGAGGACTATGATGAGCCTGTGGCCAATGTGTCTGAACTCGTCAGCATCCAGTTTGAGATGACCATGTCTCAGCTAGTAAAAGTGGACGAAGTCGAGTAGGTTATGAACATTAACTTCTGGCTGAAACATGTATGGGATGACTACAAGCTAATGTGGAATCCTACTGGCTAAGGTGAGCTGAATTCACACCTGTGCCTTCTGAAAAGACATGAGGCCCTATATAGTGTTATATAAGAATGCAGGTGGGGATTCCCAGGTTCACAAGACCAAAGCCCTGCTGAAATATACAGGAGGGGACATCTGCATCTCTCCTTCCATCTTTAAGAGTTCATGCAAAACAAACATTCCCATTTGACTACCAAAACTGCACCATGAGGTTTTGGTTCCTGGTCCCATAAAGCCAAAATTGACTTGGTTCTGACTGGCTCCTCTATGACTACTGGTAAAGTCCAGTACCCCTGGCAACAAACATGATATCGAGTAAACTGCTGTGAGAAAGCTCACCTTGGCATCACTTTACTCTCTCTGCGTCTTGCTCCTGTCTCTATTTTACACTATCAACATGATCCTTCTCTGTCTCCTAATTTCTAGTTTGATGATGCTGATACTTTATTTGCCCTCCAACTCTGGGGAGAAAGTGACCCTTTGCACCTCTTCTCCTCAACTGTGCTCTTCTTGGTGATTGCTGAAACTTTCCCTTCCATATCTCCAGTCATTCCTCTGATAAACGTGTACCTCGTGTTCATCAGGATTTTTGTCACCCTGTCCGCTGTCCTCACAGCCTTTGTCCTCTTGCACCAATGAATGCCTAAGACTCAGATAACGTCCCAGTGGGTGAAGACTATATTCCTGAGATGGCTTGCCAGGATCATGCTCATGGCCAGGCCTTTGAGCATTGAAGAGGGTTCTCAAAAGTCCGGATCATTGTCCAGTGCCAAGCTCTCCAACCTCAACTGCTTCAGGGACTCAGAGGCAAAATGCTGCAAAGAAGGCTGACTTACCAAGATGGGATGTGCAGCATCTGCTGCCACGAGAGGGTAAAGCTCCCCAACTTTAGCACCAACCTTCTAAGGAGCTCCAGCTCCAAATCTATGAGCTTCCCTTCTTGGTTCTGTCACCAGAAATGAAAGATGCAATTAAGAGAATCGAGTGCATTGCTTTAAAAAAAAAAATGAGATTCAAGATGCCTGGAAAAAATGTTGCCATAGTCATTGATCGTATTTTCCTATAAATTTTCATTTTGGTTCGTATTTTAGGAACAGTAGGAATTTTTGATGACTGGAATGAAATGTAGCTGCAGGGTGTATGTATTCTGCAGGTTAATCAGGATAACCACTCTAACAACCACCAAAAACACTTATACTTGATGTCGTTTTAGTGTCCAATATTTTAGTCCACTCTATCTTTTTTTAAGGAAATAGAGGTCTCTCTGAGTGCTGCTGTAATCTGTACAACTAGTTTATTTGCAATGTAATAAACTTTACTCTTTAACTTACTCACTTAACACTTTCTGTTAAGAAAAAAAATCTAGGACCATGCATTTAACAAGCAAGAAGGCAGTGTATTAAGGTGTTTGTCCATTATAACAAAGTAGATAAACCAAATTTTATAAGTTAAACATTAAAGAGAAAATAAATAAAAATATAAAAGCCTTAAAAAAGTCTGATGGAGGGGGAGTGTAGCTCTGAAGGGGAGGAGAAAAACATCAGTAGGCAAAGAAATCCCTTGAGGAACAAAAGTAAAGGTGAAAAACTTCCAGGGCTAAGGAAATCCTTCACTGGGAAGAATTTTATTAAAAGCCTCAGTGCTAAGAAAAAATCTGGATGTCCATTGCTTTTAGTGAAAAACAAAGGGGAGAAGGCATTAGGTGGTTGCAGAAAATAGGATTTCAAGGTAGTGAGATAAATAAAAAGTAGAAAGCCTCACATCTTCCTATCCCTTGTTCTCCAACGAAATAGCCTCAATTCGATGTTTTAACAGAGAAGGAGCAACCTTAGATTTGCCAGAGGATTAAAGAAAGACTTCTCCTTTCTCTTGCTCTACAGGAAAGGCCTTCAACTAATGCCACAAGGAGGAGGAACTTCAGTGTCCATTGTGAAGGAAAAGATATGACCTTTTGAAGGAAAGCAATCTGACTCCCAAAGAAAGGGGGAGTTTGGGCAAAAGAAAGACTTCAGGGGCAGAGGAAGTGGTTTCAACTTGATCTGATTCCTGGAGTAGAGAAGAACTAGAACTCAACTCCTGAGTCCTCAATACCAAATCTTAAGCAAATAAATAGATGGATGAATAAACAAACAAAACAAATAAATAAAGGGCTTTGTTATGATTTTAGGAATGACTAAAACACAAACGAGAAAGAATAACTAAAAAAAAAAACCCCACCTACAATCAAAATCAGAGAAAAAACAACTTGCCCAGAAGAACAATTAGAATAACTAGAGAAAATGATATGTTTTTTTAAAAGTAATATATAATGTTATAATAAATAAATATAAATAATAAAAATATATTTATTGTATATATTATATTGTAAAATAATAAATAATAAAATATATATAAAAAATTAGAGCCATGGAAGAGAGACTTGGGGAAAGAATCCACAGCTTAGCACAAATTGGTACAAAACCTTATTCTAGTAACTAATTCCAAAAATTAAAGTGAACAAAATGGAAATTAAGGAGTCCAGAAGAAAAGGATTTTTTTTTAGGCAATTGGGGTTAAGTGACTTGCTCAGGGTCACACAGCTAGTAAGTGTCAAGTGTTTTGTCTGAGGCCAGATTTGAACTCAGGTTCTCCTGACTTCAGGGCTGGTGCTCTATCCACTATGCCACCTAGCTTCCCCATTCATACCAAAAACAAGTGATCAGGGAAACAGATTAAAGAGATACAACTTAAGAATTATTGGACTATCTGAAATTGACCAAAAAAATGAACCTGATTACTCTGTGTGTGTGTGTGTGTGTGTGTGTGTGTGTGTGTATAGAATGCATATTTTTTTTAAATCATTAAAAATAATTACCCAGCCATATTGGAACAAGAAGGTAATGTGAAATAGAATTCACCAATCATCTTCTGAAAGAAATCCCAAAATAAAAACTCCCAGGAATGCTATTACTAAAATTCAGAGCTTCTAGATAGAAGACAAAAAAAAAACCACAAGCATCATGAAAGAAAAAATTCACATACTGAGAGACTATAGTCAGGATGGCAAAAGACTTATCAGTTACCACTTTAAAGGAACAGAGAACATGGAATGAAATATTCCAAAAGGCAAAAGATAAAGGTCTACAACCAAGAACAACTCACCCAGCAAGAAATATAATCCTACAAAGGCAAAAAATAAACATTCAACAAATTAGGTGACTTTCCAACATTCCTGATGAAAAAAATTTGAGTCAAAAGAAACTTTGAAATACAAATATGAGAGGCAAAAGAAATATTAGTGAACAATTAGATGATACTTTATAAAGATGAACTATGTGCATTCTAATGGAAGAGGGGATAATAAAAGTATTCTTTAAGAATCATAATAGCATAAGGGGTTACATAGGTAGTCACATAAAACAGAAGACCTAGAAATAGAAGGGAAAAAAGGAGGGAGGAACACTAGTAGAAAAATGAGAAGAAGGGTGGAGGAATTTATGATCTAATATATCAGGATGCACAAGTAGAAATGTAAATAAACATGAGAGGATAGGAAGGGGAAGGAGGCAACACAAACTTCACTTTCATCTAAATTGATTAAAAGATGGCAGTATACACAAACACACAATACATTCACAAAGAGTTTGGTGAAGGAATGCAATCAACTCAACAGGGATACAGAAAGGAACAGGGAATATAAGGGGAAAGTAGACTCAGGGAGGGATTAGTCATAAGCAAATCCTAAACTTGAAGAGGGATAGTGAAAGTATTAAAAGTAAAGGATAAAAGCATATAATAAAGGAGGATCAAGGAGTAAAAGAGTAGAAAATGCAAAAGAGAATAGGAAAGAGGGAAATACACAATTCACTATCATGACTGTGAATGTGAATGGGAGGCTCACCCCTGAAATTGAAGAGGATAGCATAATGCATTAGAAAGCAAAATCCAATAATATGTTGTTTACAATAAATACACTAGAAACATAATGACTCAGAGTTAAAATAAGGGGTTGGAGCAAAATCTGTCATGCCTTGGGTAAACACACACACAAAAAAAGCAGGGGAAGTAATTATGATTTCAGACAAGGGGAAAGCAAAAAATAGGCTTGATTAAAAGATATAAATAGGGAAACTATATTTTGTAGAAAAGTAATACAGACAATGAATTCATTTATATTCTGCCAATTATTGCTGCTGCACAGCACATAACTGGCTTTAACAATCATTTCTCTTTTAAATAATGAAGAAACTATGTAGTGTTGTTCCATGCTAGCCTTAAAATCCACAAGCCCTCTATATCATTAGGTGTTTAATTATTTTCTTTGTTTTGCAGCACTCATTCACAGATGCCTAAACTCATTTACTAAATCTGGAGGCCACATTTCTTTCTGCTTTTAATGTCTTTCTTATTGGTTTAACTGTTTATGCATCAAGATCTTTACATTTTCTTCTTCCAGACATCTTTGGTAACTTCAGTCTCCACCCCCCCCATCCCCTGACCCTATCCTGTTTTTAAGTTGTTTCTGTCATGTCTGACTCTTTCTGATCCCATTTGAGGTTTTCTTGGAAAAGATAATGGAGTGGTTTGCCATTTCCTTCTCCAGCTCATTTTATAGACGAGGAAACTGAGGCAAACAGGGGTAAGTGACTTGCCCAGGATCACACAGCTAGTTAGTATCTGAGGTCAGATTTGAACTCAGGAAGATAAGCCTGGCACTCTATCCACTGTGCCACCTAGCTGCCTTTCCCACCCCCTCTTAGTTTCCCTTATTGCTCACTTTATGACTCCCTCCCCTCTCTGATGGTGGTTTCCCAGAGTGTTGGATATCAAAATGTGTTGGTCTCCTCCATACTGGGCAATTCTTCATCAGCCTAAATCTCTGCCCCAAGTGACTTTTGGTGGGAGACAGAACTAGTCCTAGCTAGATGCTGGACTCTTTCCCTTAGGCTTAATGGAGTGCTACACAGCTCCCCTCAACCCCAATACATATCCCACTCCATTTTCTTTGTTCTTCAGTTTTTTGGTGCCGCAGTACAGAGCACAGTCATAATGCTATCTCAGCCTGAACATATTTCCAAGTCACTGGGGGAGGAGATGCAGAGTTGAGCTCTATTATAAGCCCAGATATGGGTTCTGCTCCATTCTTTTTCTTTCCCCACTCTCCTGCAGAGATCCATTTGTGGCATAGAATGCTGCCATGTGGATACAGCTGCCTGAGTTAATTTGTGACCTTTGGAATAGAGAGTTGGATCTCTCAGGCACTGAGGAGGAAAGATAGAGTGTCAGTTTGTACCGTTGAGCTTTATTAAAAGTCCAAAACTGTCTTCTACTCCATTGCCTCTGTTCCTCTGCTCTCCTGCAGAGGTCTAGACTACTGAAGCCTGAACAAGTTCCTGCTGTTTGGAATTGGGATTCCTGTAGCATTGGGAGGAAGGAAAGGAGGTCAAAATGTCAGGCTTAGTTTCCTTGCAAACCTGTGGTTGCCTTGTGCAGTCGGGTTGCCAGGAATGTGGATGGTGGTAGGGAATGGAGTGCTGAGTATAACCCCTCATTAAGGGTTAGAGACTATTGGCCTTTGCTATTAACTTTAAGTTTTTACTTTATTTAGATTCTTGGTGTCCTAGACCATGGAGTCAGCTAAAAGTGCTTTATTTCTGGCACATAATTTCTATTTTGGAGAGGAGAGGTTTGAGAGATTGTAAGGATCAGAGAAAGTATCTAGGCCTTGATCTTGCTCATCACATGATCCTTAATTTCAATGTTTAACCTATAAAGACTAAATGGCATAGTATCTAAATAATTAAAGGAAAAACTAAATGAATTACAAGGAGACAACAAAAAAAAAAAAAGAAAAAGAAGTAGGGGACTTCTAATGTTCCCCCTTTCATAAAACTAACAAAAAAAAAAGTTAAGGACCTGAATAGAACTTTGTAACTATGATAGGTTTCTGAGAATTATTGAATGGGAGAAAGGAGTAAACATTTCTCAGCTGTGCATGGAATCTTTACAAAAATCAACCATGTATTTTGTCATAAAAACCTTACAGACAAATGCAGAAAGGCAGAAATATTAAATATGTGCTTCATAGACTATCATATGATAAAAAAAATATTAAATAATGGGCCTCTGAAAAAAAGCATTAAAAATAAACTGAAGACTGACAATTCTACAGAATTGGTGGGTCAAAGAATAAATGACAGAAACAATAGGTAATTTCATTAAAGATAACTACAATAGTGAGACAACATACCAAAATTTTTGGTACGTATGCCAAAAGAGTCCTTAAGAGAAAATGGATATCTCTAAACACTTTAATTAACAAGGAAAAAGATCAGATAAATAAATTGTTCATGCAACTAAAATAAAATTAGAAAAGCAATTAACTCAAAAATCCTAATCAAACTCCAAAATAGAAACCCTAAATATCCAGAAAAAGATTAACAAAATTAAAAAAAAAAATTGACTGAATAAATACTAGTAGCTATTTTTTTAAAGAAATACCATTAGCTAATTTGATTAAAGAGAAGAAGAAAACCAGACATCATATTTAGAATTCACAACAAAAGCATAAAGAATATTATTACAAATTATTTTGTCCAAATACATGTTAATAAAACCAACTTAAATGAAATAAATGATTATCTACAAAAATGCAAAATACCCACGTTAAGAGAACAAGAAAGAGAGAATTTAAACAACCCAATTTCAGAGGAAGAAATTGAACAAGTCATGAATGAACTCCCAAAGGAAAAAATCCTAGGATCACATGGATTCATAAGTGAATTCTATCAAACAATAAGAGACAAACAATTCATTTCAATATTCCATTGGTATAAATAGTTGGTAAAAATAGCAAACACAATAATCCTACCAAATTACTTCTATAGCTATGTCAAAACAGAAAAAAAAACATATACCAATATCCCTAAAGAACAATGATGCAAAAATTTTAAATAAAATATTAGCACAGGGGCTGAAACAACACATCACAAAGATTTTACACCATAACCAGGTTGGATTTATATCAGGAATACAGAATTGGTTTAATAGAAGGAAAAACATTGACTTAACTAAACAAACATCACATATCAATAGATGCAGAAAAAGCTTTTGCCAAAATACAACACCCATTTCCATTAAAAACATTAGAAAATATAGGAATAAATGGATCTTTCATGAAAATGATAGATAGAATATATTTAAAACCAAGAGTTAGCATTATATATAACAAAAATGAACCAGAATCTTTTCTAATAAAATCAGAGGTGAAAAAAATATATCAGTCATCACCACTTCTATTCAACTTTTTAAAAAAGAAAAAAATTGAGGGACTAAGCATAGGTAAACTAAAAATTAACTAAAACAGTAACTTCAGCAAAGTTGTAGTATATAAAATAAATTCACACAAATCATTAGCATCTCTGTATAACATCAATAAAACCCAATGGGAATAAATAGAAAGAGAAATTTCATTTAAAATTATTATAGAAGGAATAAAAGATATGGGAGTTTATCTACAAAGACATACACAAGAACTATATAAATACAACTACAACAATTACTTATAGAAATAGACTCAAATAATTGGAGATATATTAATTGTTCATGAGAATATCAATAAAAGTGACAATACTACCCAAATTAATTTATTAATTCAATGCTTTAGTGATCAAATTACATCACAGAATCTCACTTGCAGATTTGTTGTTTGTCAATGGGATTGTTAAACTTACCATGATATATTGTAGTTTGCAACTTTATGGGGCTGTTTGGTTTTTTTTTTCTGGTGGTATACTATGGATTCCTTTAAATGGCACTTTGTTTTCTGAATTCAGAAGTTCTGGGCAGTTTTCTTGTATTATGGTGCTCAAGTTTTTTGACTCATGTTCTTCTGGAAGACATGTAATCTTTATGTTGTCTCTACACATCCTGTCTTCAAGATCAACATTTTTTTAAAATAGAGAACATGTTTTATTTTAATATTATTCCCTTTTGCATCTCTTCTTCCAGATTGTTCTTTACTTCTCTGTATTTCCATTCCCAATCAGTGAATGAGATTGAACTCTTTTGTTTCTTTGGTGAGACACCACCAAAAATTAAAGTTTTTCTATTCTGCCAATTATTTCTGTTGCATGAGACATAAATTCTGCTCTAACAATTCCAGGTGGTTTTTTTAAAAAACTACTCAAACTGTGTCATGGTTCCATGTTTCCCTCAAAATCATAGGGTCCAGAGCTTTGCATCTGCAAGTATTGACTCGTTTTCCTTTGTTTACATAGTATTTATTCATCGATGCCTTAACTCATTTACTAGATATTTACTAGAACTCATTTCCTTCTGCTCTTAATGTTTTCCCTGTTGATTCATCTGTTTATGCTAAAAGTCCTTGAGTTTTCTTCCTCCTGAGATCTTTGGTAAATTTAGTCTTTTTTCTCCTTATTTTCTCCTATTGATCACTTCATGGCTCTCTTCTTTCTGATGGTGGTTTTTCCCTGGGTACTGGATTTCAAAGAATCTCAGCCTCCTCCCATTTGGGCAATTCTTCACAGTTCATTGGCCTAAATCTCTACCCCAAGCTACTTTTAGGGGGACAGCGTGGCCCCAACTGGATGATGGGCTCTTTTCCTCAATCTACTGTCTCCTCACACATGGTGTCCTGCCCCTTCCCTCTGTTCCTGGCCTACAAGTACAAAACATCACTACACTGGTGCTATTATACCCTGGACAAATTTCTGTTGTTTTGTGTTTGGATCTCTGGGGAAAGAGGGAGGAGGCACAGATCAGGTTGTGGATTTGAGCTCTATTATAATAAGACCAGACACAAGTCCTGCCCTGTTCCCTCTATTCTACTCTCTTAATAGAGTTTTGTTGGAGCACAGTAGTGCCCCTGGCTATAGCAGCCTCAGCAATTTGGAGCTTGGATCTCCAGGCACAGGAAAGAGGCAGGGGAGGAGGTCAAGGTATTTTGTTGCAAGTCTGTTGCTGAGTGAAAACAAGGTTAGGCATCAGTTCATTGAGTTGTGGTGGTTTTTTTAATCTTCTTTTGACTTCTAGGTGTCTTACATCACGGAGACAGCTAAAGTTGCTTTATCTTTGGTGAATCATTTCTTGTTTGGAAAAGTCTGAGAGGTTGTAAGGATAGAGAAAATGCTTAGTCCTCCTCCATCTAGTTGATACACTACCCAGAAGTTCAGAACAATCAAATTACCAATGGATTACTTTACAGAACTAGAAAAAAAAAATAAAATTCATATGGAGGCAAAACAAAAAAGACCAAGAATCTCAAAGGAAAATAATGGGGGGGGGGAGCTAGAAACAAAAGGGAGTCTAGCAGTAGTGGATCTTAACCTACACTTTGTTGCCATTGTTGTTGTTGTTTTTTTTTTCAATCACGTCCAAATCTTTGTGACTCCAATTGGGGTTTTCTTGGCAATTTCCATCATCCTTATCCATTTCCTTACCCAGCTCATTTTGCAAATGAGGAAACTGAGGAAAACAGGATTAAGTGACTTGCCCAGGGTCACATAACTAGGAAGCATCTAAGGCCAAATCTAAACTCAAGAAGATGAGTCTTTCTATCTCCAGGCCTGGCACTCTATCCACTGCACCACCTAGCTGGATTTCAAAGAATCTCAGCCTCCTCCCATTTGGGCAATTCTTCACAGTTCATTGGCCTACATCTCTACCCCAAGCTACTTTTAGGGGGACAGCGTGGCCCCAACTGGATGTTGGGCTCTTTTCCTCAATCTACTGTCTCCTCATAAGGAAAAAATTACATATCAAATCTATACAAAGAAGAAAGGTTCATGACCAAACAAGAGACAGAAAAAATCACAGAAGATAAAATACATAACTTCAATTACATAATTTAAAAGGTTTTACACAAAAACAATAAAGCTATAATTAAAAGAGAAACAATTAACTAGAGGAAAAATTTTTGTAGCAAGTTTCTCTGATAAAGGTTTTATTTCTAAGATTTGCTGAGTGTCCCAAAAGTCCTAGGGCAGTTTTAAGCTTTAGTACCTTATTACTTTAGTAGCTACTCATGCATAAAACTGCATTAAGTGCTATGCCAATCAAACTATCAAAGAATTATTTTATAGAGCTAGAAAAAATAACAAAATTCATCTGAAAGAACAAAAGGTCAAGAATATCAAGGGATTCGATGGAAAAAATGTGAAGGAAGGTAGCGTAACAGTACAGATCTCAAACTGTATTACAAAACAATAATCAACAAAACAATCTGGTGCTGGCTAAGAAATAGAGTGGTGGATCAGTGGAACAGATTGGGTACACAATATATTGCAGTAAAATGACCATAGTAATTTAGTGCTTGATAAACACAAAGATTCAAGCTTTTGAGGCAAGAACTCACTATTTGACAAAAATTGCTGGGAAAACTAGAAAACAGTTTGGCAGACACTAAGTATAGACCAACATTTTACACTGTATACCAAGATAAAGTCAAAATGCGTACATGACTTAGACATAAAGGGTGATATAAGCAAATTAGAAGAACATGGAAAATTTTATATCAGATCTATGGATAAGGGAAGAATTTATGACCTAATGAGATAGAGGGATCATGAAAAGTAAAATGGGTAATTTTTATTACATTAAATTAAAAGGCTTTTGCACAAACAAAACTGATGTAGCCAAGAATGGAAGAAAAGCAGGAAACCGGGGGAAAACATTTACCGCAAGTTTCTCCGATATAGGCCTCATTTCTTAAATATATAGGGAACTGAGTCAAATTTATAAAAATAAGAGCCATTCCCCAATTGATAAATAGTCAAAGGATATGAATAGGCAGTCCTCAGAAGAAGAAATCAAAGCTATCTATAGTCATATGAAAAAACACCCTAAACCACTACTGATCTGTAAGGATATGAGCCATTCCATAACTGAGAAATGGTCTATAGATATGAACAGGTTGTTCTCAAGGGGAGAAACTCAAACTATCTGTAGCCATATTTTTAAAATCACTAATTATTAGAGAAATGCAAATCAAAGCAATTCTGAGATTCCACCACATACCCGTCAGATTGGCAAAGGTAATAATGTCTAATAGTAATTAGTATTTATTTACATAGTACTTTCAGGTTTGCAAAGTGCTTTATAAATAGTAACATATTTCATCCTCACAACTCTCAGAAGTAGATGCTATTATTATCCTCATCTTAAAGATGAGAAAACCGAGGCAAACAGTAGTTAAGTGATTAGCCCAGGGACCTATAGCTAGTAAGTGTCTGAACTAAGACACTAAGACAGTTCTGAACTAAGGTCTTCCTGACTCCAGCCCTAGCTTTCTATCTACTTCACCACATAACTACAAAGATGACAAGAACAGAACAGAACAGAACAGAACAGAACAGAACAGAAAAGAAAAGAAAGAAAAGAAAAGAAAAGAAAAGAAAAGAAAGTGACAAACATTCGATATGCTATGGGTAAATAGGCACACTGATATGTTGTTGGTAGGTCAGTGAATGAGTCTAATCATTCTGGAAAGTAATTTGGAATTATACACAAAAGCTACTAAATACTAAATACCCCTTTGACTCAGCTATGCCAATGCTATACTTATATCCCATAAAGATAAAAGAAAGAGGAAAAGGTTCTATATGTACAAAAACATTTATATCTTTTTGTAATGGCAAAGAAACTGGAAACCAAGGGGATGTTCATCAATTGGGAAATGGTTGAACACATTGTGGGATACAAATTTAATAAAATACAATTTTGCTGTAAGAAAACATGAAAAAGATGATTTCAAAGAGATACGGAAAGATTTGTATGAATTGAAGTAGGATGATGTAAGCAGAAACAGAACAATTTATATGACAACTTTTGAAAGCTATAAGAACTATAATCACTACAATGACCATCCATGATTCCAAAAGATTGATGATGAAACACAATGTCCATCTCCTGACAATGGACTCACAAAATGAAGTATGCTTTTTGGATACAACTAATAGGGAAATTTGTTTTGCTTGACTATGCATATTTGTTACAAGGATTTCCTTTTCTTTTTCCAGTGAGGTAGTAGAGGGGTAGGAGGGAGAAGAAATAGATTCCTGTAAAACCAAAAAAAAAAAATTTTTAATTAAAAAAATGATTCCTACAGTAGAGGAAGAGGACTGCTTTCATCTTCCCAGCTAGATTTTACCAGTTTAAGCGCATGACACAATGCATCTTGAGGGCACCTGCCAATTTTCAGCAACTGATGGAGAAAGTAAAGATGTGAACTACATTCAAGTGCTGATATATCCTGATGACATTATTGTCTTTGGGAAGACCCTAGAACAAGAGGAGAGACTGATGAAAGTGTCGGATCAATTAGAAGAAAATGGTGTGAACCTTTCAATTAACAAGTGCCAGCTTTTCAAAGTTTTTGTCAATTAAGTGGGCCACACAGTATCAAGACAAGGTACTCCAAGTCAGAGAAGAAAAAAGTGCCCCTCAGTGGGCCACTTCCCCCCAAAACTTCACGATATAAGGAATTTCTTTTTTTTAATAAATATTTTATTTTCCCAATTACATGTAAAAACAATTTTAACATCATTTTTTAAAATTTTGACTTCCAAATTCTCTTCCTCTCTCATTCCCCTCTCCCCCCATTGAGAAGGCAGACAGTTTTATATAGGTGATATAGATGTGCACTCATGCAAAACATATTTACATTAGTCATGTTGTGAAAGAAAACACAGACAAAAACAAATAGGAAAAAAATAAAGTAAAAAATAGTATTTTTTAATCTGCATTCACACTCCATCAGTTCTTTCTGTGGAGGTGGATGGCATTTTTCATCCTAAGTCCTTTGGAATTGTCTTGGATTATTGTATTGCTGAGAATAGCTAAATCATTTACAGTTGTTCATCATACAATATTGCTGTTACTGAGTACAATGTTCTCCTGGTTCTGCTCACTTCACTTTGCAACAGCCCCTGAACGTTTATAAGGACTTTTCAAGGATTTGGTGGTTATTACCAGGAATTTGTTAAGAATTATGCTAAACCACTGAATCACTTCACTCATGCATCAGGGATTGAAGGGACCCAGAAGAAGGACACAAAGTGAGTAGTTGCCTTAAAACCTACAAATCTCTGTGGAGATCAGCAGGTAAAGACTTGTGAACAAGCTTACCAAGACTTGATCAGTTGCTTTACCACTGATGCAGACCCAAGCAGAACTTTTTGTTGTACATATAAATGCCAGTTTAGAGGCTTAGGAACAGTCCTGTGATGAGAGGTATGATCACCAGAAACCAGTTGCATTTGCCAGCAATGGCTTGAACGTAAAACCTATTCTGAAGTTCTTGGTCTTCTAGTTTTGAAGTGGTCACTGAGAAATTCAAAGATAATGATGGAATGATGTTGCAAGTGTGGACTTCTATTGACTTATACTCTAAAAAAGTGTGAGCATGGAATGATGTTGCAAGTGTGTACTTCCATTGACTTATATTCTAACCAGTGCAGGTATAGAATGATATAAATGTGGAGTTCCATTGACTTATATATTCTGCCCAGTGTGAGCATGGAATGATGTTGCAAGTGTGAACTTCCGTTGACTTACTTTCTGACCAGAGCAAAGTTAGGTGATGTTTCCCAGAGTTGAGTGGTATCACTAAACAATCATGAATCCAGTCTACATTACCAGCCAGGCAGGACTAACATGGAACTAACATCTATAGATTACTTGTCTGAAATGTCACATGACAGTTAAGCTACAGTGTCATTTAAAGGAGTGAAAGTTATCTCTAACACACAAGGAACTGAATTACAAGCAAATGGTGGTACAGCTCAAAGTTTAGTACTTGTGCCAGATAGCATGCCAGTAGTGTACATAAACCTCACTTCACTGAACCAACCTTCTTCACTCCAGTTATCTGTGGACAATTGGTAAAGAGAGGGATGGCTGATGAAAGACTATGTGAAGTGAGCCAAGCCAGGAAGTAAGGAAATGACGGTAAAGGTCTCAAGTGCCAGTCCCTTGAAAGAACTCTACTCTTGAAGCAATGGCATAAGTTAGAACTGTGCAAGACAGCTCTGCCATAAATTTCAAATATGTTACTGGGATGCGACTGACACTTCCCAAAATATATCACTCTATGGCCACGAGAGCTTCACATGATGACTTTGGACATTTGGGTCAAAAATCAATTTTACTGATTCAAGCAGTAATACATGTGCTCATTGTATAGGAAAATAAATAATAGTAATTTGTGCTCATAAACCCTCTTTTAGCGTTGATGGACAACTTCATAGGACGTCCACAGGTATGCCCAACCAGGAATGAACAAGGTTCCACAGTTGCTCAAGTTCTGTGGGAGAAGTATTTTTCAGTATATGAGCTTCTTGCTAGAATCTGTTTGGACCAAATCAGAAACTTTGTAAGCGCACTGTTCCAGATGTCAGCTTTGGCTTTCATTAAGAAGTTCAGAACTAAACTACCCTTAAAGGGAGACACTGTACAATGTTTCAAGAACACTAAGACTAGAACAAAAATCTTAGTAGTTTCCTAAGACGTGCCCAACCGTTAACACCATAGGCTTTTCAACTTATCTCTTGATATTTGGGTGAGTCATGCTTACCTTGTTCTTTGGAATTTCTAAGGATGGAGAGACCGTAGACAGTAGCAACCAATACAACTCTCAATGGAGAAGCTGAAAAGGTTACCACCTCGGTACAACTTCAGCCAAAAGATTGATGACAGAAACAATGGTAGGATGCCCAAGTTCATTGCCAGCACCTTCAACGAGGAACCAGTTGCTGCTGAGAAATCCTGATGTTCATGGGATACACAAATTATCAGATTTAGGAAAACTATTCTATAATGAGTGATTAAGAGACTGGGCAACTTGTCTATTTGTGGAATAATCCTGGAGGCAGATGGGGGCCCTGTAATGATAATTCACTGCAACCACTTACTATTTATTGGTGTTAGTGGGACTCACTGGGGAGCAGGTAGAGACTAATGGACACTGTAAGCAAAAGAGACCACATACTAGTAGTACAAAGATAACCTGAACCAAACAATGGATGAGAAACAGATATTCAAATAAAGAAGGCTGTGTACTATAACCCAAAACCCAATTCAAATAATGGTAGAGAACTGAATCCAGAAGCAATGCCTTTTCTACATTGTACTTCAACTATAAAGACTCCGAGGGTATAGACATGCCCCCACGTGGTTAATAACACTGCCAGATTGTCTGAGTTCTCCACAATGTCAGGTTTAAAAAGGTAAAGCTATAATTCCGATGAGGAAGATGGTCAGATTATACCATCGACTACCTAGGGCAGAGGGGCAGAGAGATCGGCAGGTCACAAGAGAGCTAAGCCTATTCAACTGGAGACCAGAGTAACCTGTGATATAACTGGAAAAACTATAAAAAAAGGTTACTCATGTAGCCATGTGACAATGCTAAAGTTTATGCATGGATTGCATGCCTTGAATGTAAGTACATTTTCCTTGATGCATGTATTAATTAGTACACGTTTAACTAAGCCTGTTTTTATTATTTTGCTGTTCATGTTTATTTGAGTGTATTTTCATGTAGGTATTAAGAGATATTTTTTGATAGCTATACAGTTTCGCTGTTTGTTTATACAGACATTGGTATAATTTGTTATTTTGGAAGACTATTGAGTTTCTTGAGAACAAAGATCATGTTTTTGCCTCACTTTGTATCCCCAACACTTATCATAGTGGCTAGTACATATACATATTTGCTTGTGTTTGATGGACACTCATATACTGATGCAACATGTGCATGTAATACATTCTACAAGTAATTTAGGCTAGCTGCAACTGAAGTAACCTGCCAAGTCATGTTTTATCCAGGAGTGGGGAACCTATACTATGCCATGTGATGCTACATGTTCTATTCATTCATTTAAGTTCTGACATTGTTTTGATGTTATGGTGCATGATTACAGATGTCAGATATACCACAGCTGATTTTTATAGGAGACCGAACAATTCCCGATTTCGAGGAGAAATGTCATACTTCATCTACGAAAGGATTTAGTGCAGTTGGGATGAAACCTGGTGGGTGGGATGGAAATGTTCAGTTGTGGCTTTTTTTTTTTTTTTTTGGTTTGTTTTTTGGCCCATTGGCCAGAAAGAATATTCATTAAAGACACAGTATTCCCTTTTCTTTCCACCTGCCCTAGAGAGATCTCATCACAGGTGGGAAGTCTGTGGTCCCAACCATGAGCTAGGATACCCTACATGGGAGTTTTGAGAAAAAAGCTGAAGCAGGACCAGACATGGGCATGGCTGCTGATGATACAGCAGTCACAAGAGCTTGGCCACTGCCCCTGATTCCTCTGCCCACCAAGGTTAGGAGGGTAGAACAAGACCAAGATAAGAGGCATTCCTTTGTAGACTGCTCATTGCTAAAATTCCATTCAGGAGAACTGATATCAGCTGGTGATTTTCGACTGTCCCTCTCCTCAGACCCGACACCATGCTATTTGATATGGATACAAAAAAAAAAAAGGCAAAAGACACTCCTTACTCTCAAAGAGCTCACAGTCTAATGGAGGAGACGACATGCAAACCACTATGTACAAACAAGATAGATACATGATAAACTGGAGATCATCACAGAGTTTATATTTCTGTTCAATTAATATTGAAAGTAAAAGTGAGATCAACCAAAGTAATTTCTGATTTGCACTAGTTAGAATGCATTGTGAGGAGTGGTATGGGGAGAAGATTATAACAAATGTGTTATAGACAAAGTAGACTCCTTTGGAAATTGCTGGGATCTTCCCCATTCAAGGTTTCAGCATTTCCTGGCCAGCTCCATTCCATGCTCTCCACACTCTGGCCACCATCTCTTTTTTCCCTTCTACCAGAACATTGTATTCTGCCCCTGGAATGAAAGGCTCTGATAGATGAGTTTATGCCTTATCTTACCCAAAACCAGGTGTCCAATAACAACAAAAAACAACAATAATAATAGGTATCATAGCACCTTCTTTGTGCCAGGAACTGTGCTAAGTGCTTTACAAATATTATTTCATTCACAAGACCTACCAGTCATCTGCATATCTTATTTCCTTCCAGCTCTCTTTTATATGCAGTCTTCTCTCATAATGTAAATGCATTGGTGCCTCAAGAACAGGAACTATCTTGCTTGCTCATATCTATATCCCTGTATTAGCTTAATTCCCAGCATGTAGTAAGCACTTAATAAATGCTCTCTTCCCTATCTGTCTGTCTATCTATCCTTCATAACTTCCCAAATGATGATTAAAAGCATGAATCTAATAGGATAAGGATGAAGTCAGCAGTAGTCTCTCTAGTGGAACACAAAGGTTGGGCAAACTATCTTCTTGGGTCCCTTGGCCATTCCCAGAGCTCAATTTCTGACATTGTTCAAGGAGATTCTGGGGGGGTAAAGCCAAGATGCTAAGGGTAGTGACTACATGACTAGAGATAAAGTAATACCTGACGGGAGAAGGGAAGTATCTGGAAAAGCCCGGTGATGTCCACATTCCAAAGGTGAGTACCAAAGAGAATATAGTAAGAATTCTAATTCTTGCTCTCTTGGAGAAGCCCAGCAGAAACTTTCTACTTCATACAAATGACCTCTTACACAGTAATGTAAATATACACAGAATATGCAGAATCTTTTGTACATTTAATTAGGAAGATCCCATTTTTATACCTAAATAACTTCACAGCACCAGACTTGTATTTCTTTTTGAAAAGTTTCACCCAGAAAACACATCTAAGAATTTAAAGAGAATGTAGTACTTTCCAAACTTAGGGTGGTGGTTGTTGTTTTTAATCTAGATCTGTGATTTCATCATTGTTGGGAATTCTTAAAGTGAAAACTTCATCCATCAATGCAGACTAATAGTCATCGGTTAATTGGTTAACAAGAATTTGTTAAGCATGTACTACATGCCAGATGCTGTTAGGCAATGTGGCTACAAATACTGACAATGAAACAATCCCTACTCTCAAGGAGCTTACATTCTAATGGGGGAAACAACAAATACATGTGTAAGTATACATAGAATGCCTACAAAGAAAATAAATACAAATAAATACAACATAGTTAAAGAAAGGAGGAACCAGCAGTTTGGAGGATCAGAAAAGGCTTCATGTGGAAGAAGGTGCTTGAGTGGTGTCTTGAAGAAAAGAGGGATTCTATGAGGCACAGGGGAGAAGAGAATGCACTTCAGACATGGGGAATGACCAGTAAAAAGACAAGGAAATGGGAGATGAGGTGTTCTGTGTAAGGAAGAAAGAGGCCAGTTTGGCTGGAATTGAGAGTGAAGAGGATTGACATATGAGGCAGCTAGGGCCGGATTATGAAGGACTCTAAAAAATAAACCAAGTTTGTATTTGATCCTGAAGGTAATAAAGAACCAATGGGATTTATTGAATAGGAGAGTGACATGGTCAGATCTGCATTTAAGGAAAATTACTTTGGCAACTATAAGGAGGATGGCCCAGAGCAGGAAGAAAATAGCGGCAAGGAGACCAGGTAGGAGGCTGTTGCAATAGTCTAGACGACAGGTGATGAGGGCTCAACTAGGGGCAGACATAAAGGGTCAGATGTAAGATTCTCTGGAAGTAGTATCTTACTAATAACCGGCAAGGATAAGGTGGAGTGAAGAGTTGAGGATAATGCCAAAATTATGATCCTGGAAGACTAGAAGAATGGTAGTGTCTTCAACAGTTAAATGGAAGTTTGAAAGAGGAAAGGGTTTGAGGAGAAAGACACTAAGTTCTATTTTGTATTTGTCGAGTTGGAGATGTTTGTAGGACAACCAATCTGAAATGTCCAATCGTAGTTGGTGATATGGGAATGGGAAGGCAGCATGATACAGTGGAAAGAGAGGTGTCAGAGAACCATGGGTTTAAATCCTAGCTCTGCTGCTCACTACCTGTATAACCTGGGCCTCAGCTTCTTCATCTATAAATTAAAGGGATCAGACTAGATGACTCTTAAGCTTCCATTCAGGACTAAATCTATAGTTCTATGATCTATGGTCCTATGACAGTGAGGAGAAAGTTAGGGATTAGATATATAGATCAGTGAATCATCTTCATTGGGATGATCAAACCAAAAGGAGTTGTTGAGATCACTAAGAGTATAGAGAAACAAGAGAAGAAAGTCAAGGTCAGAGCCCTGGGATAGATCCCCAAATTAAAAGACATGATATGCATGATGAGTCAGCAAAGGAGGCTGAGAAAGTATGGTCAGACAGGTGGGAGACCCAGGAGATAATAGTGTGTTGAAAATGCAAAAAGGAAAGGGTAACCAGGAAGAGAGGGTGGTCAACAATGACAAACATTGCAGAGGTCAAGAAAGATGAGAACCCGGAATACATAATCAGATTTGCCAATTTAAGAAATCACACTTTGGACAGAGCAATTTCAGTCAAATAATGAGATTAGAAGCCAAATTGTAAAGGTTGATGAATTAGAGAGGAAGCAGAGGCAACAAATGTAGACAGTTTTCCCTCCTTAGAGTTTGGCTCAGAAAGGGAGGAGAAATACAGGACGACAGCATGAATGCATAGCAAGAAATAGTGAAGTTTTATAAAGGAGGCAGCTTAGGCATGTTTGAAAGAACTACAAAAGGAAGCAGTAGACAGAGACAGAGGGAAGATTAGAGGACGAAATGATTAAGGGCACTATCTGCTGAAAAAAGATAAAAGGGGATGTGATCAAGGACATTTGTAGTGGGATTGTTTTTGCCAAGGAGAAGGTCTATTTCATTATCAGCAACTAAGGGAAAGGAGAAGATGGGGAATAACATCCAGAGATGAGATGAAGAGAAGAAAAGCAAGAGTTCTTGGCAAATGGTCTCAATTTTCTCAATAAAAAATCCTTAGAAGAAAGGGGAAGTGTGGGAAGTTTGAAGAGAAAAAATAAAATATCTTCTACTGGCATGAGACAGGAAATTAATCAGAGAAGAATAAAAACATTTTTGCTCAGCAAGGGCCCAGGTGGAGTTGGATAACATGAATTTGTAATGTACCCAGTCAACATATTTATGTTACTTCTTCCAGTTCTTTTCAGCAATATGTAAGTAGCTGAAGAGGACAGGGGTGAGAACAATCTAGGGTTGGGGTTCGGCAAGAGTTGAGTTTTAGAGGGTTGCCTGCAGTTGCTGAAAGTCTAAGTGACTGACTTATAGTCACACTGCAAGTATGGATCAGAGGCAGTTCTTGAAACCAAGTCTTCCTGGGTGACGGTCTATCTTCTATGCCGCAGTGCCTCTCACTCCTACTAAATTATGTTTTGAAATTATACTTAGTACATCCACAACAGTCTTAATAACTTAAAACACTCAGCATCTCAGTACTTGTATGTATACACTCTTCTTGTTCATTTACAAATTTTTCTGTAGTCTATAAATAAATTTTAAACTGTGCATACCTCTTTGACCCAGCAATACCACTACTAGGTCTGTAGCTCAAAAACATCAAAGAAAAAGAACAAGGTCTTATACATGCAAAAATATTTATAGTAGCTTTTCTATGGTGGCAAAGAAATGGAAATTGAAGAGATGTCCAGCAATTGGGGAATGGCTGAAAAAGTTATGGTATATGAATGTAATGGAATACTATTGTGCTATAAGAAATGAAGAGCAGGATGCTTTCAGAAAAAGGTGGAGATTCACATGAACTAATACAAAGTGAAATAAGCAGAACCAGGAGAACATTGCACACAGTAATAGCAATATTGTATGATGATTAGCTATAAATGACTTAGCTATTTTCAGTACTACAGTGATCCAAGACAATTTGAAAGGACTTATGATTTAAAAAAAAAAAAAACCACGCTATTTTCGTCCAGAGAAAGAACTGATGGGGTCTGAATGCAAATCAAAGCATACATTTTAAACTTTATTATTATTTTTTTTTGTCTGTGTTTTCTTTCACAACATAACTAATGTGGAAATGTTTTGCCTGACTGCATATATATAATCTATATCAAAGTGATTGACTTTTCAAGGAGGGGAGGAAGGAGGGAGGGAGTTTGGAACTCAAAAATCATTTTTAAAAAAATGTTAAAAATTGTTTTTACATGTAATTGAGAAACAATAAAAATTTTATAAAAAAAATAACTTTTACATTAAAAGCAGAAAAGGACAGTCTGGCTGACAAGTCCATGTACAATAAAACACTCAAATCTTTTGGTTAATTAACCACCCACCTCCAATCCCTTAACTGCTGAAATCCCATTGATCTTTTAAAGTCAAACTCAAATGCCAACTCTTTCATAAAGATTTCCCTAAGACCATCCAATTGCTCATCTTTCTCCTCTCTGACCTCATATAGTACTTTGAACTTGTCTTTGTCATTTGTGGTATTTTTAAAAATTAATTTGAGCATTGTTTCTATTATATGCTAGGCCAACAGCCTAGTTTGATGAGAAGACTCTTATTTTATTTAATATTTGCATTTCACCTAGTAGCCAGTATGGCATGCCCACATCAAGGAAGGAAGGTGCTATTCTCCACAGGAAAGTAGTATTGCAGTGACACAAAGGAAACCTGAGCCGTGGCAAATCTAGAGATATCTCCGTCCCCAATGTTCTAATTGACTGCTTCTGCCCAGCCTTATGTTAAAGCCCTCTGAGCTCCTATTGGACTGATCAATAACAGTTGATCACACTATACCCTGACCCCTACACAATGGGATGTCAGTGGTCCTCTTTGAAAACTGAAGGACAAAACAACAGTAGCTAGTACAGTCCTCTGTATACAGTAGACACTTAAGACATTTGCAGAAATAACCATAATTTTTAGCATACATCAATGTTTTGTAACACAGGGGAGACTCACATTCACTGATGAAAATTCTATTTCATATCATTTGCTTTCTTTTAAAAAATGTAATAATTCATATTTTCAAAACCATCTTACTTGTCTCTGCTTCTTTGCATGTCCTCTTCTCTTCTGTGCATTTTTAACAGCCCTCTTTTTGTTTTTATCTTTACTGCTTACCTTATCTCTCCTCTCCCTCTCCTGCCATTAAAAACACAAAGAGGAAAACAAAACCAAAAACAAGCCCTTGTAACAAATAAGCATAGCAGTAGCCAAGTCCAGAAATGTATGTCTCTTTCTTCACCTTAAATTCATCACATCTCTATCAAAAGGTGGATAACATGCTTCATCACAGGACTTCTGGAGCTGCGGATGATCATTGCATTGATCAGAGTTCTTCAGTCTTTCAAAGTGCTGTCCTTAACAATTTTTTCTTCTCACTTCATTCTCTATCAGTTTATGCTACCCTATGTTCTCTGAATAATCTCTCAGTTTCTTACAGTGCAATAAAATTACACTACATTCATTTATCACAATTGGTCTAGCCATTCCCCAATTGTCTAAGAGGAAATCTATTGCACTTTTTTAGATTCTAGTTGCTTCCCCTCTCTGAACTTCCCACTTCAGGATCACAAAGTTTTACTTGCAGCAATTCGCTCCCCAGTGTTATTTTCCTTAACCCTCTCTTCTTACTTCGTTTCTTGGTTGGGTGTGATGTACTTTTGCACTAAACTCTGTGTATATGTGCATGTCTGCATGCAGGCTTATGGCTTGTGCCCACCTGTTCAACCTTTGTCCATTTCAGGCAAGAATGTTAATTTGATCAATGATCATTTGATGTTCATTTCCCCTACACCTTCTTCCATATTCTTCTCACACATGCCAATCATGAGAAATATCAAGTTCTATCCCCTCTAACTCCATTCTATACTAGTGCATTCTTCCTTTTATCCTCCTTTCTCTTCTCTGCTCTTAAAATTCTCAGAGCAGAACCAATCTCTGTCTTTCCTATTTAACTTTGCAGACATTAAGGTTCTGAAGGGGCACATTTCTTCTCTCCTTATTAGAATGTTAGCATTATATCATCATACAGCTCCTTCCAAGAGCTAAAGTAAAATTACCTTTGTATGTTTCTCTGGACTCTTGTGTTTGTATATCAGCATTCCTAGTCAACTCTAGTCTCATCATCAAAAATGCTTAAAAGTCCTCTATTCCATTAAAGATTCATTTTCTCCCCTATAGTATTTATACTTACCTTTGCAGGGTAAGTTTTCTTGGTTCTATCTTTTGCTTTTTGAAATATTATTTTGCAAGATCTCCTCTTATGTGGCAGAAGCCACCAGGTCTTTTGTAATCCTAACTCTAGGTCCTTGGTACCCAATTCTTTCTGGATGTTCGCACTATTATTTTTTTGGCATAGTTCTGGATTTGGGTGACATTCTATAGCCTTTTCCTTTTGGTTTTCTTTCAGGAAGTGACTGGTAGATTTTCTACCCTCTGGCCTGCACAGTTTTAATTTATGATTTCTTGAAACAGCTTACATTTTCTTATATTTTTTCAATCTTTCAATTTTATTTAAATATTTCTTGCTATCTCATGGACTCATTGCTTTCTCTTTGGTCTATTCTATTGTTAAGGAAATCCATTTCTTGGTTAAGATTTGCTGCTTTCTCTTCTAAGTATTTACTCCCCTTCTAATTCTATCCTCCAGGGCTTTTCTTTTCTTTTTAAAAATTTATTTTATTTCTTCTAGGTATTATGTAGTCTTTGTGGAAAAGACATTCTTTTTCTTTGAGTCTCTGCTTACCATCACACTTTCTTCTTTTGGAGGGATCTTTAGATTTGGAGAGAAAAGAAATTGATGACAGTGTTTTCTTTGATCCAATCATATGTCCAGCTTTAGCACCTAAATTGAGGCTTTGTAGAAGGGCCAGACTCTGCTCCCTGCTGCAATTTTGAGTGGGATAGTCTGACTTGCTTTTTTCTTGGGGCCCTTGTATGGACATCCACCCCCTGGGGTATTGTTCCACCTTGATCTTTGAGGTTCAAAGCATTAGATATTCAGGGCCTTCTCTGATGTCTCAGTGTTAGGGGCCGTAGAGATTCTGGACCTGAGCTACCCAGGTCTAAGTGGTCTGAGCACTGTGGTACTCTTCTGGTTTGTGCTGTACTCATGGCAACCTCCTGCTAACCCCCAGACTTCACAAGTCCCTACATTGAGGCATTCTCAGTGGAGAAAGCCTCATTAAGGGTTTCAAACGCTACTACCTCTAGAGCCTTGCAAGCCACCTGTGTCCCATCTCTAGTCCCAGTGCTGCTTGCTTTGCTGGAAGGCCTCGTTCTTTTTTGCCCATGGACTTCTGACTGACTTTTTGTACAATTCTGGGGTAGAAGTCCCTGTAGCTTCTCACTGGATTTCTTGATCATTACACAGCCTTGTGCAAACTTCAGGGTTCTGCTGGAATAGATATATGGAAGCGGGATGATCTGCCTCCCATTTTGGCAGCAGTCTTGGCAGATATGCTCCTGACCTTACTTTCTACTTCCCCTACCTTTAAGCCTTTGTTCATGCTGTTTCCTCCTATTGAATACCTTGGTTTACTCATCTTTTCCTATCAAAATTTTACTAATTTTTTCAGGCCCAGCCCAATGCTGTCAACCCCTATCAGACTTTCCCTGGTCCTGTTAAGCAAATGCAGTATCTCCCATTACTGAACCCAATAAAATGTTATACCTTTCTTACGGTACCTAATATAGATTTTTACTATTTTTTAAGTTATTAGTGTACCTAATGATCCCTATGAAACAGTAAACCCCCTGAAGGCAGGGGTGAACTATGTTATCTTTTCAACTCCCACAACACCTAGTGCAGAGTTTGCATTTTGGGATGGGAGCTTCATATATGTATGAGCTGACTACTAAGCTGTGAGAAAGACTTAAAAGAACTTTGAGAAACAAATAAAGTGGTGATCAGTGTAGACCAGTAAGAAAGAGTACTAGTTTTGAAGAGTGAGGAACTGGGTTCAAAATTCTGCCCTTGCCAAAAGTACGACCTTTGGTGAGTCATGATTAATCAATCAGTGAGTATTTATTAAGCACCTACTGGATCTCAATTTCCTCCTCTATAAAATTGGACCAGATGACTTCTAAGGTCCCTTCCTTCCAGTTTGAAACCCATGTAGGGCTGTCCCTGAATGAAGGTAGTTCACCTAGGATAGTTACACACTTATTCTCAAAATTTTAGAATCCTTTTTGTGGGTGAGTTGCCATTTTAGAGGCATTACATTTAGAGTCAATTTGAGACCCAAAAGATAGCATGCAGAGATAGAAGGGAATTAAGAGATCATCTCATTCCAGCCATTTCATTTTATAAAAGAGAAAACTAAGGCCCAGAGTAGTGACTTGTCCAAGATTACAGGTGCACTTTTTATTTTTTTTTATTTTAATTTTTTTTTAGTGAGGTAATCGGGGTTAAGTGACTTGCCCAAGGTCACACAGCTAGTACATGTCAAGTGTATGGTCTGAGGCTGGATTTGAATTCAGGTCCTCCTGACTTCAGGACCAGTGCTCTATGCACTGCACCACCTAGCTGCTCCTAAATTTAATTTTTTTTTTTTTTTGGTTAGGCAATGGGGTTAAATGACTTGCCCAGGGTCACACAGCTAGTAAGTGTTGTCTGAGGCTGGATTTGAACTCAGGTTCTCCTGAATCCAGGGCCGGTGATCTATCCACCATGCCACCTAGCTGCCCCAGGAGCACTTTTTAGAAAGATGAGGTTCAAACCCCAGTCCTCTGGCTCCTCAATGCTCCTTCTACTAAGTTGAGCTGCTCCTCTCTTTTCTTGTTGGGTAAGAAAACTGTCTAGCTGGCCTGGATAACCTCTAATGTTCCTTTTATCCCGATCACCCCATGATTTAAGTTGCACCTCATTTTCGACCCCAAATTGTATTATTCAGCTTGACTTGTCACCAAATGACTTTTGCTTGTTTTGAAAAAGACTATTCTAGTCTATTTCAACTTTGTTACCAGTTTAGTCATTTTAGTCATTTTTATTGTTGTTTAGTCATTTTTCAGTTGTGTCCAACTCTTCTGACCCCATTTAGGGTTTTCTTGGCAAAGATACTGGAGGGGTTTGCCATTTCCTTCTCCAGCTCATTTTACAGATGAGGAAAATGAGCAAACAGGGTTAAGTGACTTGCCCTGGGTCACACAGCAAGGAAATGTCTAAGGCCAGATTTGAACTCAGGAAGATGACTCTTCCTGACTCTAGGCCTAGCATTCTATCCACTACACCACCTGCCCCTATTTCAAGTACATAAAATTAAAAAGAGCGGTAGCCTTGGTAATGGATAGAGAGCTGTCCCCAAAGACAGGAAGGCCTAGGTTCAAATTCTACTTTTATCACGTTCTGGCTGTGTGACTCTGGGCAAATCACTTAACTTCAAGGTCCCCCAGGAAACTGTCTAAACCTATGAATTGCAGAGACAATAATCTGTACTGGTAGAGGAATTTCGCTGGCCTAAGCCAATAAAATCACTGTTTCTATCTCCAAAAGTTCAAAAACAAAAACAAAAAACTTTTATGGAAATAAAACCAATGAAACGAGAATAAGAAGGAAAACTGTCAACTGGGGAAGGAGAAGCCTTTGCATAAAATATCTCTGATAAAAGTCTAACATGCAAGGTTAATATAGAGGACATAAATATATAAGACCATGAACTATTCCTCAATAGATACGTGGTCAAAGGACATGAACAATTTTGAAAAAATGAATTGACAACTATCAACAATCACATGAAATATTACTCCAAGTCACTAATAAAAATTCAGATTAAAACAACACTAAAATTTCACCTCACTCACTGCAAATTGGTCAAAATGACAAGACTTAAAAAAGTTACGTTGGAAGGGCTACAAAAATGCAGGTATGCTAATATACACCATTTGTACCATCAATCTGTCCAATCATTCTGGGAAATAATTTGAAATATGAGAGAAAAGTTATGAAACTGTCCCTACTCTTTGAACCAGAAATCCCATTTCTGGCCATATACTCCAAGGAAGGCAAAGACAGAAAGGAAGTGTGAGAGAGAGAGAGAGAGAGAGAGAGAGAGAGAGAGAGAGAGAGAGAGTATGTGTGTGTGTGTGTGTATGCATGCGCACACACATGCTTGCATGTATGTGTCTATATATACACACACACACATATACATACATGTATATATATGTATATATGTCACAAGTTAAAGAAGCACTTTATTGACTGACTTTCCCTATTTGTTTTATTTCTAACTAATTTAAATGGAATAGAAAAGTGTAAAAATATGAGACTCAGACTTGCAAGTTGCTTGATCTGGGACTTAAGAAGTGAAATAAGAGTCCACATATGATGATATATTAGGTAGTTTTGCATCACCAATGTCATATAGGCATCCTTTCTCCTCGCTGATCGTCCCAAACAGCCCTGCCTGAAGAGGCAGGAGAAACAATCTGTTTACACGATCTTTTCAGGATCTTAAAAATTGACTGAATCAACATCAGTTTCCTCAAGATGTACTGAGTAGGTCCACATCATAAGGCAGAGAAATTTTAGCCCATAGAAACACTGAGTTGTTCTTCAGTCATCTCCGTCATGTCCAAAACCCCATTTGGAGTTTTTCTGGCAAAGATCCTGGAGTGGTTTGCTATTTCCTTTTCCAGTTCATTTTATAGATGGGAAACTGAGATAAACGGGGTTAAGTGACTTGCCCAAGGTCACACAGTAGGAAGTGTCTGAGGCTGGATTTGAAATCAGGAAGATGAGTCTTCTTGACTCCAGGGCTGGCACTCTATCCACTATGGTGCCACATTCCAATTAGGAAATTCCCTCTACCAATGCAGATCAGGCAACTCGTCTGTACCATAAGAGCCTTAGAGTTGTCTAGGGAGAAGTTAAGTAACTTATCTCTGGCCACACAGCTGGTATGTCAGAGATTCAACTGGAACCCAAGCTTTCCTAACTGCAAAGCCAGACCTCTAGCTACTGGTACACTAGTGATTCTTAACTTTGTCATGAATCTCTTTGGCAGTTTAGTGAAGCCTATGAACTCCTCTAAAAAACAATGTTTTTAAATATGTAAAACAAAACACATATGATTACAGAGGAAACAAATTATATTGAAATAGTTATCAAAATATTAAAAAATAAATTCAGATCCCCAGCTAAAAACCATTGCCACTCAATTCCTTAGCACACAGGAAGCCCTATATAAATGTTAGCTATTATTTTAATTGGAACTTTGGGGTTGATTAATTCTACAAACATTTCCATGAACTTAACTGGCATCCCAGCAGAATCTCTATCTTATGGTTGGCATGGTTCTCCAGCTTAACATTCAACTTCCTGCTTCCCACCTGCCAGTCAACCCTTAACTACTCTAACATGGTATGCCTGCATCAAAGAATTGCAGCAGCTCAAAAGAAACGTGATGCACAAATTTACTCCAAATATTCATACGGACTATTTGTGCTGACCTGTGGTAGCGCTTTCTGAGCTCGTAATGGTCTGATCAGCCAGTCAAGCACACTGTACCTGGACTTTGACATAGTAATGTCATTTGGATCCTCTTTGAGAACAAAGGACAACAACCAGGATCGCCCCTCTATGCTTATTAAATTCAGTGCTACCCCTCCACCAGGCTCTATCCTCTCGCTACAGGCAGTTAGGAGCCACATGTGGCCTTGAGGCAACAGGTTCCCCACCCCTGGTCTAGAAGGGAGGACAACCTCTAACTACGGTCTATCATCAATCTTTACTAGGTATACTCCATCTCAGGTCAATAGCTCATCATTCCTGTATTTTAAGTAATGATCCAGAAAACCAAAACCCATTCTCAGACACCACCTTTTAAAGCAGCTATTCACTTCTCAAATTTGTCTATCTTGGTCTTCAAAACCCTTTACCTACAGTTGGCAGCAGAACCATCTGTAGGTTAGGGCATGAGTTATCATTTTTAAAGTTTTCAGTTTCTTGCTAAGGAATCTTGAACAATGCTTTCCAGGTTTCTTCATAATCCTCAGCAATGTCTGCTAGGTTTTCTTCCTATCAATCACAGGTAGTAGTTCTTATTTGAAAATGCTTCTCCTCTAGTATTTTGTCCTCTCAAGTTCCTTTCAATGATCACGATCTTCTCTCTACTTTCCTGCTGGCCTTCACTATGACCTGCTTTTCTTTCAACCCTTCCCTGTCCTCCAAGTATATTAGCCCTCTCTTCCTTTCCTAGAAAGGCACTGACTGGAGCATAATTTCACAGTTCATTTTCTTCACTAAAAAACTGCTTACATCATTTGGCTCTCTATCAGAGAATAGCTATCTTGGATATAATGTATTAATCAGAGACATTAAGTGAAAAGATCATCCCACCTTCCCCCCAAATTATTCTCTTATTTTAGTTGCATTAAATTTCTTCATGCAAAATCAATTCATTTTATATAATCAAAATTGGTGTATATATCAGTGACCTCCTGTACCCCTTACTCACAAATTCTCCTTTCAAAACACAGATCTGAATGGCACCCCTTTCCCTAATCTAATTTCTAAATGGTGCAATCACTTGTTTAGTTTGCCAGTATAAACTCACTTCCTGCTGAATTACTTTGTAGTTTTCCCACCTGGACTTGCCAACCAAGGAGTTCTTTCCCCATATAGTTTCTGTTCTGGGGTTTATCATACACTGGGTTTTTTTTTGTTATTTTTGTTTTTGGGTTTGCTTTTGTGCCTTGCTTATCTAACCAGTTCCACTGATAGACTTTTCTTTTTAATCAGTTTCAGCTTTAGTGATTATCACCTTCTAAGAGATATGGTAATTAAGTTAACTCAGGCAAACAGCATTTTCATTATATTGGCATGACCCAACCATGAAAAATGAATGTCTCTTCAAATCACTTAGCGCTTCCTTTATTTCTGTAATAGGTGTATTTATGCAAGTTCTGAACATATCTCGATAGGTCCTCTCAAACATTATGCATTTTGTAGTTTCCAAAACAGTTGTAGCACACTTCTTATAGTAACAAAAAACTAGGTGAGCATCTATAGGCAAAGGCTGAAAATGCTGGGGAATATATGACTATAATAGAATATCAGCAAACCATAAGAAATCACAAATAAGGAATTCAGAGAAATATGAAAAACCTTGTGGGAATTGATGTAGTGAGGGAAGTAAAACCAGGAGAAGAGATGTGTCATGAAAATAATGGAAATGAAAATACTACTAAAAGGTAGCTTAGCTCATATTAAATGATTGATTTTGGTCCCAGAGAACAGTTGATAGAGCCTATCTCCCTCTTCTAACAGAGATGACCTAATGAGTAAGGTATACTACATAATACTAAAATGTGGTTGATAACATCAGTCAACTGTGCTTAAATATTTTTGTTATGAGAGTTCTGTGTGCATGCTGGGGAGGGAGTGTAGTGATTTTAGTTGTTCTTCAGTTGTTTTCAGTGCGACTCTTTATGATCCCATTTGGGGTTTTCTTGACAAAGATATTGGAGTGGTTTGCCAAACTGAGGCAAACAGGGTGATGACCAAAAAGGAGCATTAATAAAAAAAAATTTTAATACATAGAACAGCCTTAGTTTAGAAGGGACAAAGAGAAGTAGGGTAGTGTTGAAATTGCATTTAGTATATTCTTTAATAAACTCCAAGCTGTGGAATGTTCTTCATATATAGAAATGTTCGTGCTTGTTAACATTTGTCAAATTCTTAATATTTTTCTTAATATTTTTTTTAAAAAAGAAAGCATATGTATCTCGCTCATGAAAGGCTTTATTTCTTTTGTTCACACTTATTTACTTAGCCTAAATTATTTAATTTGTACATACTTTTTTTCTGTAGTACATCTTCTTTTTCCACATATATGTAATCTTGGCATAATGAGTTCACCTACATGTCAGTCCCCTCTCTGACACATCCTAGTTGTGTGACCCAGAGCAAGTCATTTAACCTCTCTTTGCCCTAAGAAATTCTTTAAAATGCCAAGTTGTACAAAAGGTGTCCACTTGCAGTATGAGGAATTTCCTTATCCAGGGGTTCCCTATATCAAAGACATTATAGGCCCATTCCCTATCCCTTTTTCTGTGTAAATTCATTCTTGAGGTCTAGGATGATTGGAAGTAGGATGGAATGGAAAGGAAGGCAGCAATGGAAGTTGGCACCAAGATACTACGGGAGTGGCAGGTATAATGGAGACAGGTAATTGGGGCTAGAGACCACAGATCTTTGGGACCAATAAAAAAACAGGAACTCAAGCAAATTCCTTTGCTTGAGGGGTTAGTGATCAGTGCTTTAGAAAATAGGGGATGTGAAAGGCCTAGGGACTGAAATTATCTTTTGTCCTGGTTTTAAGTTTTAAGTGCATCAGAAAGCAGACACGGTTTGGTTCAGCCACATTTAAGAACCAGGACTGTGTTGATCAGCTATCTCAAGGATACGTTCCCCACTCCGGAATTTCTAATCTCCTCGATTTTCACTTTGTTTTGCTAATCTTCAACATCTTAGGTAACCCTCATCACCTTTCTCCTCCAATTTTATTCCTGAGTCATTAAGTGCTGCTGTAGAAATCAAGAATTATCGTTGAGTTCATGGCAAATTTATGTTACGAGACCTCACCTGGGGAGTGATGGCGTCAGAAGAATAGTATTCAGGCAGTAGTATGAAAGATGGATTGAAGTGAAGAGACTAGAAGTTAGTACAGAGGTTGGGGCTAGATAAAGAGATTTGAGAATCATTAGCATTCAGATGATAATTGAGTCCATGGGAACTGATGAGAAGAGCAAGCTAAATGGCATGTAGCCAAAGCAAGGGAAGTGACGTCCTTAATATTAGTATAGAGGAAGAGGGAGGTAGAAAGGAGATAAAAGTATCTCACTGCTGCAAGGAAATTAACTTTTCTGTTGGCTCCTTATTCCTTTCTGTGTGTCCCCACCACCACCACCACACACACACATATTTGCTGTTTAAAACATTTTTCACACAAGTAAGCAACAATATATTCTTTTGTGAGATTGAAACTACCTAACCCACCCCCACAAAACCTGTTTTCTTCCTCCTTCTCTCTGGCTTCAAAGGAAGAGTTTTCTTGCTCATTGGCAAAGCTAACCTAACCCTTCCACTTGTGCCCTTGGTCGCCTTCTTCCCTTGCCTCTGGGACCTTGTTCAATCACCTTTAATCTGTCTCAAATGGCTTATTCTCCCTTTACTAACATGCTCACATTCACCCCTAACCCCCCAATTCCGTCCCTCCCATTCCTCTAATGCTAGTTTCTCAAGTTACCTTCCTCTTCTTTTTCCTCATCGTTATCAAATCACACTCACTCAATCCCTTGCACTGGGGCTTTTAACCTCACATTTCTGAAACTTTCTTTGGAGTTAATCAGTGACTTATCCAATGGCCTTTTCAAGAGGACACCCACCTCTTTATTTCTAGACTTTTGCTTTAAACTCCAAAACTGTACTTATCATCTTCTGCAAAACCAATCTCTCCTGATTTTCCTATTGGGTACCATTACCTGGCTGAAAGCTTCAGTTGTCTTTAACTAGTCTATCTCCCCTTGATACTTCTGCCAAGTGATTTGAATTAAAGTCTACTTCCTTATTTTCTCTCACTATTATCTATCTTCCTCTACTCTAATATTAAGAGCATCACTTGCCCTTGTTTGGGTCACATGCCACTTTACTTGCTCTTCTTATCAACTCCCAAGATTTAATTTTCATCTGAATATGCTTGCATCACCTAATGCCTCCTCACTCCAATCCATCCTTCACACCACTGCCCAAATACTGTTCAGATCACATCACTCCCTGTTCAGAAACTTTATGTCCCCATTGCTTTTAATGCAATTCAATACAAATTTAGCTTGCCTTAAATTCAAGATCTTCTATAATTCAAATCAAGCCAGCCCTTCTAGCTTTCTCATATTCCTCTTTTCACACTAGACTACTCACTGCTCCTCAATTTTGTCTTAACCTCTCAAACATCTGTGCTTCTGTTCATTCATTCTGCACCTTGCATCTCATGCCTTCAGTGGGTATCACACCAACTCTTACAACTTCATTTGCTAAAACTTTCCCTTCCATTAGGGCTTAGTTCAGATGTTGCGCCTTCCATTTTTTGCAACTCCTCAACTGGAAGTGATTTTCTTCCTTCCTCAAATCACTCCAAACTTTGCTTAGTCCTTTCCTATGTACATTCCAGTTCCTTACTATCTCCTACTAAAATATTAAGTTCTTTAAGGGAAGCCACAGGCATTTAATGAATTTAGTTATATATGGGTTAAAGTGAAAGGGTCAGTACCATAGGCTTTTGGAAGGCGGTCTTTTGGCATCATGGTAGAGTGACTTTGTATATTCCTGAAAGTGAATTATCAGGGCATCATAGGACAGTGATGGCTATAGAATGCTGATCTACCAACTTGTTCTCCTATCACCTACCACCTATCTCTCCAGTTACCTCTCTTCTCAAACACTTACAAAAAAGTTACAGCAAGTTTCTGAGCAATTTCAGACATTCTAAGTCAGGATTCTCAAGAATAAAAAGGTGATTTTGCTGAATTCTGGCTCTCCTTGCTACTTGTATTGTTTTGGGGAAGTCACTTTGCCTGTTTCTTAAGATGATCTTTAAAGTCCCTTCCAAAGCTCTAATCCTGGTTCTGCAATTGATCACTTTCCTAGGAAAACACTTCCACCTCAATGATCATACAGAATTTTTCAATGACATGAACTGTATTGTCAACTGAAAGGCATATGCAACTATTATGACTTAATGATATACCACCATCTAAAGACTCAAATCTTATTTTAATTATAATGACCATGAATCTTGGTCCTGGAGAAGAGCTGAAAAAATGTACTTCCCTTCCTTCTTAAAAGAGATTTGGGGGGAGAGGCAAGGGTTTTCAGGCACTAAATATTGCCTCTGTCAGTTTATCTTAAACTGCTTTTGTATTTTTATCTTTTGTTACAAGGAATGGCTCACAGGATAGGGGAGGAAAAGACATTTTAAAATGAAGGTGATGTAAGTCACATTCAGGTTATCTTTGATTGCTATACAATATTCAAACCTAAAATTCCTTGCCTATCTAATCTGCAGATGCTTAGCTATTTCTCCTTTCAGAGTATCCAGAACCATAGAAGGAAGCATGGTACAGTATAAAGTACACTGGCTCCCAGTCATTGGACCCGAGTCCAAAGTCCAGCCTCTAGTGCTTGCTGCCAAGTGGGACTTTGGACAAGTCCCAATCTCACTGCCTCTCAGATTTTTCTTCTTCAAAATTAAGAGTTTGTGCTAAATAGTCCCTAAGACATTGCCCTAAATAGCTGGATGGAGATCCCTATAACCACAAGGCCCATACTGTTTTCTTTTTTAATTCTCCTCTATGCTGATTAATTTCCTCTCATTACCCATAGCCTCTGTTCTAAACCTTCTCTTCTACCTCTCACCCTTACAGAAAATGATTGGATAAATCTCACTAAAAAGACACCTGTTTCCATTAAAACTTCTCAGTATAATTAGCCATTTTCCTTCTCTGGTTATGGAAGAGGACTAATCCTATACCCTTGTTCTCATTTCCCCTTTTTCCTCCAGTAATCCCCATTTCATGTATCTTTCATTTCTTGACCACAGGATTTTTCCCATTTGACAAGGAAAATGCTCCTATCTCTGTAATCACCTAGTAATCTCTCCTTTTTTTCTCATACCCACCACCCTACTCTTTGATTGAGCTATCCACATCGAATGCTTCCACGGTTTTCTACAATCTGGCTTCTGCCTCTTCACTACTAAAATAGGATCTATAATGTTACCAATAATCTTTGAATCACCAAATCAATAAGCCTTTCAAAACGGCCTCATTCTCCCTTCATCTCTCTGTAGCACTTGATACTGCTTCACCATACTGTCCTCCCTTGACTTTAGACATACCACATTTTTCTAAATCCTCTTACCTTTTCAATGGCTCCTCTGCTTATCTTCTTTTTGATCCTTTAATTGGGGGCACTCTTTAAGGGCTGGTTCTCTCCCTAGGAAACCTCATTCAAATTCAGGGATTTGATTGCCACCTTCACTCCTAAATTTGTATGGCTCATTTTGACTAATCTATTGAACAGGAAACTTACAGCTCCCAAGACCTACAGTTTCTCTCTTCCTGGATGTCTCACTAACTTAAAAAAAAAAATACTGCTACACACAGAGCTTTTTCCTATCTATGAGCTCTTTGGGGTTTATGTATATCAGAGGCATCTCTGGGTCCAAAATTTACATAGAGGATAGTGAAGTTTAGGGTATAGTTCCAAATTGTATTCCAGAATGGTTGAATCAACGTTTCCACCAACAGAACATTAATGGCATACTCCTCGATCTTGCCATCATCCACAAATGCACCACTTGTTTGTTCATGAACTCTGAAATTCCCTTATCTGACCACAATCTACTGCCATTCCACAGCTCCCTCTACCTTCCAACCCCCAAAACTATGACCTTCAAGCCTTCAAACGCCCCCCCCAACTCTTCTAGCCTATCACTTCCACAATAACTACACTCACCTTATCTTAACCCCTTGGTGAACCAGTTCAGCTCCATACTGTCCTTCAAATTCCTTGCCCAAGATTGTATTACGGCATTCCTACTACCTGCTGCTTTCATTCCTACCCAACATGCTGTCGAACAAAGCTGGGGAAAATTCTGTGTGCTAATGGGTCTACTACAAATTTGTTACATGACCAAAACTTTGCCATTACTGCTGCAAGTAAATCCTCTTGTATCTATCATATTCACCACAGTAGCTCTTCCAAATCTTTTCCTTTTTTAAACCTATGCTTTTTCCTTCCTTAGTCTCTGAACTAAGAACCATGCCTCATAGTTTCTTCCATCCACTGAGCACAGCATCTTCACCCCTCCTGACCTTACATCACACAGATACCTTCACCCATCTCACAAGATCCTTCTCTGCTTGCCAAGTGATCCCAATTCCATCCTGTCTTCTCCCGAAAATTGCTTTTATTCATCACTACTCGTTTATCCTCCAACTCTCCCTGCTAGCTGATTCCCTACTGCCTACAAACATGCCTGTCTCCATCTTCATAAAGTCCTCATTTTTTCCATCCATCCCCACTATTGTCCTACAATTCTCCTCCTTCATGGCTAAGCTCTTCGACAATGCTTGTGTACAAGCAATACTAACTCTCCATAGTAGGGCTTCTGACCTCACTTAACTCAGTTCTCTCCAAATTACTAATAATCCCTTAATTGCCTAATCTAATGGTCTTTCCTCAATCCTTAGCCTGCATGACCACTCTGCAATCTTTGACACTATCACCTTCTTCTCCTTGATACTTTTCTCCTTAGGTTTTCTTGACACTATTTTCTCCTGGTCTTCCTGTCTCTCTGACCATTCTTTCTGTGCTCGCACACTAGATCACATCTAGGTCTTGCCTGCTATTCCGGGTTCCATCTTGAGCCCTTTTCACTTCTTCTAGACTATCACTAGGTGTTTTCAGCAGTTCCCATGATTTATCTGAATGTTGATGAGTCTTTTATCTACTTATCTAGCCCCAATCTCTCCACTGTCTTTCAATCTTACATCTCCAACTATTAGAATTTTCAGACTAGATGTCCTGTAGGTATCTTAAATTCAACATGTCTGAAACTTAACTCATTACCTTCCAAACTACCTACCTACCTCCAAACCTCCCTATTCCATACCACCAATATCCTTCTAGTTACCCAGGTTTGTAACTTAGGGACCATCCTTGACTCTTCACTCTCACCTCCCACATCCAATGTATTCCAAAGGCTTGTTGATTTTCCCTTTTAACACTTCTCCTATTCATCAAATTCTCTCCTGTGACACTACCCTGGTGTAGGTCCTGATCACCTCACACCTCGACTATCTTGGTTTCTCGCCTTATTTAAGGTCTTTCCCCATTCCAGTCCGTCGGTACAGTTTTCAAATTAATCTTCCTAGTAATACACACAGGTCTGTGAGACACACACACATACTGCACCCTTATCTCTCCCTCCCTGTCCCCATTCCATCAACTCCAGGGGCCCCCTATTATTTCAGCCAAATATAAAATCTTAATTGGCTATCCAGGCCCTTCGTGACCTGGTCCACTACTACCTTTCCGGTCTTCCTTCCCCTTACTCACCTCCACATATTCTACAATCCAGTAATACTGGCTTCTCTTCTTCACACTTGACACTATCTATCTCTTGGACTAGGTATTTTCACTGCCTATTCTCCACGTCTCCCTCATCTGTCCACCAGCATCCTACAAGCTTTCAGCTTTGCTCCACCTTCTCAACCAAACTTCTCAATTCTTGTGCTTTTTCTTGAGTACCTCCAATTTATCCAGTATATAATTTGTACGGTCACGTTCATAATCATCTTTGCTCATTAGACTGTGAATTCACAGAGAGCAGGGACTGTCTTTGATCGTTCTTCACAACCTATGCACAATAAGTGCTCAATATTTATTCACTGCTTTTCTTCACACAGGTCCAACAATTGTCACCTCCCTTTTTTGTCGTCTCTGTCAATTTGATGGACGTGAAGTGGAATCTCAGTTTTGCTTTAATTTGTAATTCTAAGTGATTTGGGGCATTTTTTAAAAATGGTTGAAAGCATGCTGGCTTTTTTTGGAGGAGGGGAAGGGGGCTAGCCAGAGAACTATTTTTACATGTTTGGCCAATTAATCAATTAAGAAATGGCTCTTGTTCTTCGATATTTGCAAAATTTCCCTCTGTGGTTCGGACATCAGATTCTATCAGAGCTTGATGCAAAGATTCTTTCCCCCACGTTAACTATCCTTATAATTTTGGTTTATGTCTTTTTCCCAGTTTTCCATAATCAAAATGTCCACTTTCTTTTTTTATGATCATCTCTAGACAGAGGTCAAGATCTATGGTTGTGAAAAGTCATCTCTTTACTTTGATTATATCATCTTTTATACCTAGGTCACGTACCTATTTCAAACTTATTTTGATATGTGGTGTAAGATGCTGGTCAATCTACTTGGTCAGTTTTCCATTTTTCTCAATGGTTCTTGCCCAGTACTTATGCATATTTGAGCTTATTAAACACTATGCTACATTCAACTCCTTCTGGATCTTGTTTACCTAAACGTGTTTCACTGACATCTTCCTGTTTTAACCAGTACCAAATGGTTTTGATGAATTACTGCTACTGATAAGTTCTTCCCACTATGATGAACTTTATTATTACTTTGTTAATAGTTCTATAAATTAACCCTTAGAAGTCTACCTGGTACATCAATAAATTTTCAAAGCCATTTAGATAGTACTGTTGTTCATTACATTATCACAAGTCAACCACGAACAATTCTCCACTTGTCTTCATTTTTGTTACTTTAAAAAAATTTTTTATAATCCCTGTCTTGGTAGCTGGATAACTAGGTTATTTTATACATTATGAATGGTTGTTTTTCCTGTCTTTTCCTGCTGATTTTGAGAAGGGGGGAGTTACTTTATATTCTATTTTATTAAATTCAATTTTCTGAATAACCTTTTGGTTCACTTTCTCTTAAACTTCAAAATATCTATTTTTTCCTTTGCCTACCACTTATTCTCTCAAGTTCTTTTTGGCTTAATACTTTCTAACACTTTTACAACTACATTAAGTTAACAGTGCTTATGTTTTTTGGATCACCTATGATCTTACTAAAGGCCTCTAGCAATCTTAGCAGATGCTAAAGAATTCATTGTAGATGCTAACCTAATTTCCCCTAATCTTTTAGAGTTTACTACATTATGGAAAGATTACTTTATTCAGTGTTAGTGTTTCAAAATTTTTACCATGTCTATCAATATCTTGACCTTTTCCCCTTATGTTTATAAATTTCCTAACACTACAACATTCTCGGAGAAAAATCAAATTTAATAATAGTTTACTTTTAATAGATTCTGCTCACTCAGCACATCTAATACCAAAGATCTTTCATCCTAAACTTGATCCTCTTTCTTACTTCAATTGTCTGTGGTACCACTCATTATTCATCATTTTTTTGTAATCTCACCTTTAATCTTTCTTACAATCAAACAGCAAATCCTGTCTGTCCTACATCTCACTCAAATCCTTCTCTGTATAATCCCACCACTAGCCTAACAGGTCTACCTTCACTTTTTTCTTCCAAATCACCTTTCTAACCACTCCCAGAAGAAAAACCCACATATATTTTCATCATACCACAACTTTACTCAAAAGCATTCAAAAGCTCTCTATTGTCTCCTGAGTCTTTAACTCCCTTGACACCCAATAATCTGAAACCAGGCTCATTCTCACATTATTATTCCTCACAATATATATACTCACTGTATTACTGGTCCTTGAATATTTCTCTATCCATCCTCTGCATCTTTTTTACAGCCTTCTTTCACTTTTCCCATACCCACAGTATTAGCTTTCCATCTTAGTCGTCACAACTGTTTATTATTTGTAATTATATATTACTTCTTTTGCGGATCATTAATTAGACTAAACTGCAATCTGTTATCATGCTCAATACTTAAATATATGCTGAACTGAATTAAACCTATAAAGTACATACTGAAAACTTGTGATCCCAATTCTGAGGGAGGCCGAGGCTGGCAGATTTCTCAAAACCTTGGGAGTTCTGTGTTGAAGGAAAATATACGTATGAGGGATCCACATACAGTTCAGCATCAATATGGTGAGCTCTAGGGAGATGGGCCTTAACTGTCCCCTAGGAAGCAGCAAACTGACCCTGGTCAGAAACAGAACAGGTCAAAGCTCCCAAGAAAATCATTACTTAGGATCAGGCCTACGAGCTGTCCTTCTACTTCCAGCCTGGGTTAGATGGGGAGACTCAGCTTAAAGGTTAATGATTTGGCAGTTCAAGCCAAAAAGTAAAGATGTCTACTTAGAGATTGCAGTCTAAATAGGTCATATAAAATCAATTCCTTGCCATGTGAACTTAATTTGTGGTCTTATTTTTATGGGAGAACAAAGATTTTGTGTTAAATGTCCCCTGGACCAAAAAGACCCGTTTTAAAAATTAACTCCCATTAAAAATGATCATAAGTCAGCTATCTGTACAATATTGTGAAAAATTATGGGATAAATGGTCACAGTTTTTTAATTTACTATTTTCTCTCAACCCTATTATACTGTAGATAAAATCTCCTTTTGAGAATCACCTCTGTAAGCCGACAACTAAGAGAGCAGGAGCCAGGAATCAATGCAACAAGTTGCAGAAGTATTTTTGCTTAGAATAATAAAGTGCTGACCACTATAATTTGAAGACAGAGGCTGGTCTGTAGACCCTATGTTGTAAAAAAAAAAAAAAAAAAAAAAAAAAAAAAAAAAAATCCTACTAATGTTTTTAGTAGGAAAGATCCCCTTCTGAAAACTGAGGTATAAACACCTTAATGAATTTAAGTTCATGCAAGGATGCTTAGCCACAGTAAGAGAAAAAATCCAATTGTAAAAAGACCACCCTGGGATATAAAAACAAGTATTGTTGCCCATATGTACAAAGTAGGCAATTATGTACAAAGTATCTGAAGGAACTATCCAGTAGAGGAAAAAATACAACGCAGCAAAAAAATTTAAATGCTTCTATTGTTTTTCTTTTTTTTTCCCCTGAGGCAATTGGGGTTAAGTGACTTGCCTAGGGTCACACAGCCAGTAAGTGTCAAGTGTCTGGTCTGGGTCCTTATTTGAACGCAGGTCCTCCTGACTCCAAGGCCAGAGCTCTATCCACTGCACCATCTAGCTTGTTTTATCATATTATTTCTTAAAATTATTTCAAAATCATTTCCAATGTTTAAAATCAATTTCATTTTTTAAACTAGTTTTAGTTATTTTGGAACTTAGGTTTTAAAGAAATGCTTTTGTAATAATACCTTAAACAATAATTCCCTGGTCTCACTACCTAGGGCAAAAACTACCAAAGTAAAAAAAACAGAAGATACCACCACCACTCCACAAGTTTAAAAACTCCAAATTTTCCTCAAGTAACAAAAGTTGAACTGATCCTAAAAACAAGTATTATACTGAATTACAATCATAGAGGTGAAAGGGATCTCAAGTCATTGAGTCTATAACCCATTTTACAGGTAAGGAAAGGGAGGCCTCCTTTTAGTACCTTAAATTACCTTTTCCAAACTTTTGATTGACCAAGGTTACACAAGCAGTAAGAGGCAAAACTGGGTTTTCACCTAGGGCTTCTTGTTTTCCCAAATCCATTGTTTCCCCCTCACTGTACTACATTGCCTCCTAACATTCTAAAAAGAATACATTAATCATTTGAAATGACACAACAAAACCTTAATGAGAAGTCAATTAGAATCTTTAACTGTCAATTTTCTTTTCCTATGTTCAAACTTAAATAGAAGAAAACAAACTATTAGGGATTTATTTTTAAAAAGACTACCTCTACATGAGTTTCTATACAAATTCAGTCCAACATCCTAACTGATCTTCAAAACGACTGTCTCCAAAGATGTTCAGCCATACGTACTAAAGAACCACATAATAAGTATCAAATGTTTTCAAAATAAGGACTGAAAAATTAAAGTTTTTCTGGGTAATCTAGAACTTTTACCACTTAACAACTTGATGCTATTTTCAAGTACTTCAAAATACACTGGCAAAGTTGTTCTACAATCCACTACATTATGGACTACAGTCCACACATTTAGCTTTCATCTTTGCACTATATGCTTAAAGTAGCAAGAAATGTTATTTATTCCTCTCAGTAACTCATAACCAACCAGCTAGTGGCCCATCAGGTAATATCTGCTGCAATGTATAACCACTGAATTTCTCACTCGAACAAAAAAAGCTCAATGGTGCACTTAACGACTTACATTGGCATGCAACCAATTATCTGGACTCCAGTTATGCTGATAAGTCCAATACAAAAATAGAAAAAACAATAGCTGACATTACATAATACTTTAAGGTTTGCAAAGTACTACATAAATATAGTTTAAATATCCTCGCATAATAACTTTGAATAGTTACTGTATTTTTAAGAGGAAATAATCTCGGGAAGCTGTAATTAACTGCACTGAAGGTATAAGAATTAGCTGTCATGAATAAAAGGGCTATTAAAGACAAGTTATCTGCCTCCAAGAGAATGAGGAAAGAAGAAAGAGTTAAGTGCCATCTCTGGAGATACAGTTCAAGAGAACCAAGTTTAAACTGTCCTAGAGAGAAACTGTGAACAAGTTCCCCTATATTTATTCCTAGTGAGGACTTAAGTCTATGGAGAATTTTAATACCTTAAATTACCTTTTCCAAACTTTTGATTAGCCAAGGTTACACAAGCAGTAAGAGGCAAAACTGGGTTTTCACCTAGGGCTTCTTGTTTTCCCAAATCCATTGTTTCCCCTTCACTGTACTACACTGCCTCCTAACATTCTAAAAAGAATACTTTAATCATTTGAAATGACACAACAAAACCTTAATAAGAAGTCAATTAGATCTTTAACTGTCAATTTTCTTTTCCTATGTTCAAACTTAAATAGAAGAAAACAAACTATTAGGGATTTATTTATTTAACAGACTTCAGTCAACATCATGAGAACAGAATTGTCCGACTTGTGATACTGATATTTTGGAGAAGTCAGAAGTTGCATCTTTTGGTGAAAGAATTATAGTAGACAACTTCCTTTTCATTACTTTTGAAGGTCGTAGAAGTGATCCTGCCTGCGCTCTTACTCACAGTCAATACATTTGTTAGTGTTAATGTTATATGGCCAGCAACAATAGTATTTGTCTATGTCTATGTGACTGGACTTTGAGACTAAGGGGGACAAAAACCTTATGAGAGATTTCCTCAGTATTCCTGGAGTGGGAGCTTAAGCTAATTTACTAGGAGATTTTTCATTTTTTAGTAATTTATGAGGTAACCGTAAAACAAATCCCTTAACTGGCTTTGAACCTGGGCAAAGAGTAAGGTAATGAGTCAATAGCAGACTGAGTGAATGAATGGGAAGAGTAAAGAAATTTGCTGAGGAACCAAAGAATAGCATACTACTCCTAGAAACTCTGCCAAAAAGCCTCACACATGCCTATCTGTTCTGAAGATTATTTTTCATCCTCTGGTCCAATAGCCCTTACAAAAATTCATCTGGATTCATTAAGTACTTAGTTCTTATATACAAAGGAACAATTAAAAAATAAATCTGGGCTATTAGGTTTAGCCTTATGAGCCTAATTCCAGTTTTTGTTGCAAACTGATAGGAAAAAAAAAAAAACTCACTGAAACCAGATCCGTAATTTGACTCCTTTAAAGATCTCCACAGACACCGTAAGTACATTGTGTTTACTTAAAGCAGAATAAAACTGAGTTTACAATGCTCCCCAAATAATTATTTTAATCAAAAAGTTACTAGGAGCCATGGAAGGCACAGAGTATTATAGTCTTCAAATTTACTATTATACTAATTTTAAAACAGAAAAAAGTAAGTGATAATTCAATAGCACTAATTACATTAAATTACCTAATTCTTTTTTATTAATTTTGGAGGCAATGGAGGTTAAGTGACTTGCCCAGGGTCACACAGCTAGCTAGTAAGTGTCTGGGGCTGCATTTGAACTCAGGTCCTCCTGACTCCAGGGCCGGTGCTCTATCTGCCCCTAAATTACCTAATATTTAAAATAATTTTCACTACCTTAAAAAAAAAAAGGAAAAAAAAAAACCAAAGCATGTAGAAAGGTAGCTAGGGCATAAAGATCAGGACTCCCATACTGCTATTTAAAATGTCTTTAATGCCAACAAACAGTGGTTTAAAACTTCCATAAATGTTAACTACCCATCTTCTTACCCAGTAACTACAACTAGGTTGATCATAGCATGTAACAAACAGTATTTTGCATTGTTCACTAATGTTATTACTGCAAAAATTCAAGTACCTAAAATTTGTTCAAATTAATGTTACATAGTATTGTGGGGGTTCTTCATAGTTATTCCTTTCTGCATATTATATTTTAAGGTGCCTCGAGGAAAAAACCTAAAGTGGAATAACAGACTTTGAGAGTTAGGAGGAATCTTATTGGTCAATTTAGTTACTCCTCTTACTTTACAGGTGAGGAAACAGCAATATGAACTAAGTTGCCCACAGATGGGTTTTAATATTAGATCATGGACTAAAACCTAAGTATTCCAATTCCTAGTCCAGTGAACTCTCTACTAGACCAAACAGCTTTCCAATACTTCCAATACTAGCAGTCCTAGTATGAAATAATCTTACTTCTGATACAGTATATAATTTTACTTCTTAGTTTTACTATGCAATGCCAGTAGTGTATGAGTTATTCATGACTTTACAAAATAATGTTACAAGAAAAACTAAAAAGGACAGACCGCAAAGTATTTATCAAAACTGTATTTTATTTTTTCAATACAAGATAAATACCATGCTTATTACTACTGCAGTTTTAAGGCCAACAAAGGCCATAGAGCAAACTGCTGAACAGTCACCTAAATGCAAAAGAAAAGTAAAGATGGAAAGTGGACATTAACACAAAATTCCAACTACAAACACTTTTAAAAAATGGAATGAGATTTCAAAGAAGCTAACCTGAAAGTCTAGTTCACCTGGATAGGACGTTAAAATGATGTCCATTTGATCAAATACCACCTTACCTTTGCACAGATATCTTATGAAGTCACCATATATTCAATAGCTAAAGATATATGACTTTCTTTGGCCTGCTGGTATTAACTTATTATTTACAAACTCTTATTTAGGAATTCAAATAGACACTGGTTACATGGGGTACAATTTTTTGTTAGGGGCTTTCTAACAGAAATCACACAAAAATTTGATATGGTTGTACAGTACCACAAACAGCTGGCTATACAACCTGGGCCAAGGTGACAACATAATAATAAACAGGTAACTTTTAAGGCTAGCCATCAATGTTAGATGTATCCCTTAAAATGGTCATTTACTACAAAGGATCCTCTCCCTTTATTTACCACCTGAGTACTATTGGTTTTTCCTTGAAACACACCACCAACCAAAATGAATTTACCATTATATTTTCAAATCATGTAACATGGAACGCCAAGGAGTAATATGCAGCAAAAGTGTGACAGTAAGAACCAGTGTTGAAAGACATCCTTTACACTAACTGCAGGCATCTACCTATTTATAAAATACTTAACAATAAGACATTAATTCCAAATGAAGTTATATGATATATCCATGTGGAAAACTTGGATAATGTATGAAATACAAATACATACATTAAATCGCCCTTTCGGAACTTTTGTGACTTCATTCAAATTGGTTCTATCTGAAGTCAGATCTTTAAAGATTTCCATTCACAAATGCCCAATGGAGTAGGAAGTCCTCTAGTATTATCAGATCAACAGACTTTTATATCTCTATCTATACCAAGTGTATATTTCCCACATAGAAAAAATAAGCAGTTTTAATTGTTGCACATTTAAATAGCAAACATCAACCACCCAAAGTTCTAAATAAGAAAAAATGGTTAAGACAAACACTAAATCAACCCAAGTAGGATAAGTATAACACAATTACCTGAATATTTTGAATATTCATAAAAATCCACGTTGCTTCTTCCCAATGCTAGGAAAGACAAGTGTAAGAATTTCCTCCCAGAAGCCTAGACAAAATTTTTTCTTCATATTTTCTACCATTTTAAGATATTTTGAACTTTTAACAACAAATATTTCAATAGGTCTACGTCAGATATTTTACATCAGAAACATAAACGCTACACTTAAGGCCACATCTCAATTTACTCAATTCTTTTATATAATGTTAATTTTATAAGAAACTAGTCTAAGGCTTCCAAGAGTCAATTTGTATAAAAAAAAAATTTTAAAGGCATTATTTTTGAAAAGGTGACAAGGAAATACATTAATTATTATAGGAATAGGAAATCAGAAATTCTTTCTGAAAATCACTACATAGATACTTTTACCATAAATGGCAAATATATACAACATATGTCTGTAGTTATCCACATACAACTGGGAAAAACATTTACAGAGGATGTAGGGATGCAACTAGTCATTATAACCAATTTTTAAAATACAGTCTTCTTAAAACTGTGAGAACATCAACAATGTACTCTCAAAAACGAAATCACAACATAAATGTCCTCTTTAAATAACTTAAGCTGAAGCTTAAACAGAAAAAAAGATTTATCTTACAAAGTACAGAAAATGTAATGATCGTTCAGGTATGACAGCCAAAATGTTGGGAGTACTCTCAACAGAAAGGCCTATCAGCAGCATCTCTTCTTGTAAAATGATTTGTATTTTTAGGTTATTGGCACATTTAAATACATGGGGGATACAGGGGAGAAGCTTTCCCCTTTGAACACCCCTTCATGATAAAAGATTGTGCAGCTTTCTATTAAAGCCTCCACATTTATTCAGAAATAACTGACCTTTAATGACAAGTAAAGAAACATTCTCCACAGGAGAATTAAAAAATAATAATCTTAGCTATTTCATATACCTTTTTTTGAATGGTTCTCAGAATTTTAATTAAGAACCACCTTCATAAATGGACACAATAAAATACAAGTATAAATGAATGTTACCCTTTGACACATTTTACCTAACCAAATTCCACAAGCCAACAAGCATTTGCAATTTGATGACACTGGGGCAGGGGGGGAATATGAAAATCAAATCACACTCAATCAAATAATGCTCATATAGCAAATAAGGTACCATCTAGGTACTACAAGAGTAATGAAACTGGCCAATAGCATTCTGACTGTTTAAGACTAACAAGAACTATTATTTTCAAATTAAACTAAAGCTTGAAACCACATTCTTTTACAATTATGAATCAAGAAACAATGAAAGGCTCTGGAATATTTTTTCTTTTTGGTGTCTACAAAAAGGCTGACCTCTTTGGATTCTTTTTATATGCAAAAACAAGAAAACAGTTTTTAATAACATTAGAGCTGATGAAATAATTTGACTAGCCCATAAATAGAATTGAGAGGAAGATGGAGGGAACATTAAAGAGAACATTCATCCTATACATTCATGAGAAACTAGGTAGTAAATGAGGGTCAACTGACACAGTTCAACTGTAAACCAAAATGGACTTCTTTCCAGCAACAATTACTTAAGATAATGAATTAGCAATTGTGAAACAACATTTGGTACTCTGCCCACAGCACAAAAGCTGTATTGAGAAAGTGGGGGTGAAAACTGATAGTGCATTAGCAAAGATCTCTTGCCAAATATGTAATAAAGACTAAAATATGTATAAGTTTCCATGGAAATACTTGTAAAATGTTTTGATCTTTATGATTCCATTTTAACATTAAGACAAAATTCTGTTCTTATGGACACTTTAACTTACCTGTGAGTTGTCCTTTTAATATTTACTCCCTTGCAATAGGTATATATTCAATATCAATTCCCATTGTGTATTTTGAATATTTTAACAAAGATGAGAAACAATATCAACACTATTTGAAACCCTATGCACAAACTAGGAAAATAAAAATCACATAACCTTAATACAACTTCCAAGTTACATTTTTTTTTAAAGAAAGCATCACTTTAAACAAAATTAAAGAAAAATATAAAAATTACTTCTGATATCATAGTTTTGACAAACATCAATGATCCCATGCATGAACATTCCAGTCACAAAAAAAATTTTAAATAAAAATGGTAAAGAATATATGGACAATTCCCAAAATAAAAGGCGATTTGGAGGAAATGATCTGATGTTAAAGGATCAAAGCCAGTGGTTTGCACCTGCACATTACACAAGTTCTCAGTAAAAACTAACTCAAATCTGTGTCACTGGAGAGAGTCCCTCTTTTAAATTAAGCCCCTGAGGCCTTAAAAACTTATGCTAAAAACAAAAGCCAACACTCTTAGGCAGTTTTAAGGACAAGACACATTTCTGGATGAATCATTAGTGATTTAGTTCTAGTGAATGACTTCCATAAACAAAAATCTAATTAAGGTGACATTCTGCTAATGCAGAACAAAGATCATTTTTGTTTTTTGCCATTTTTTCCAAATCTGATAGGTCATGAGAGCCAGTTGTTTTAGAAACATACCTCTGTTGAGTCATATAAACAATTTTTAAGGCAGGCTTGCAAAAATCTCAGATGATGAATTTTGCAGCAAGAACCAACAGGCTGCATGAATGTAAAAGACATGCGTATATATTCCCTTACAATGGGAGGGACGATGTACTTATTAACCAAAATAGGTGAGAATAAAATCTAGTATCTTAAGAAAACATTATGCTCATGAAAAAAATCCACATTATTTGAAAAATCAAAACTAAGGCTCTCTTTACTCACATTTATCTGGTGCACAGCTGTATATATTCTCTCTATGGCTTCAAAAAACACCAAGAGCACCTTTTCAAATATAAATCTGCAAAATGGCAGCACCTCAATTGCCAAGATGTTTCTTCGATGCTAATGGTTTACAATTAAATGTTCCTTTATACATTCATGTTTGTTATAATTAAGTTGCATACCATGGCAGATAATACAGATTTTACTAAGATGTTGAACCCATAGATTTTTGACCCCTAACATTGACTGGATTACGTGGATCACAATGTTAGTCAAACTGCGGTTTTTACAATTTTACATACCATTTAGTAAATTCACAAGCCATCTAAGTAAAAATAGCTAGAAAAGCAGAATATAGAAATATTAAATACTCCTTGTAATCACCTATTCTAATATCAAAATCAAGTGCAAGAGACACTTAATTAGTATGTTTAATCCACTGAACGCAAGATTAGGTTGATGCATATCCAAAAACTATTGCGATGATTTTTTTAAAGGACAGTATAAATGTTGTCATAAACATTATCTTCAAATATTGCTGAACACAAGACTTTCCCTGAGGTGTAAACATCAAATAACTTGAACAGCTTTACACATCAGCCCCATTAAACAGTTTATTACAACACTACATCTATTGTAATCAAAGTGGTGCTGTTTACAGACATTATCATATGAACATTTTAACAAGAACAAACTACTATAAAAACAAGCATTTACTTGACTTTTTTTCCAATTGCTTGCACATTATAATGGCCAAATGTATATAACCAGTAATAAAGTTGCAAAAGCTATAACTTTTAAATCACACAGGTTTCCTTCAAATAAAACAGTTAAGCAACATAAAAAGTAAAAGTAGAGCTACTGGTTACCATTTATGCAGATTTGCTTTATTCAGATCTATTCCTGTTCATTTTATCCATGAATCCTTACAGGTTCAGTTCAATCACAAGAAGCAAACTGCTGGACAAGCGTCATTTTCCCCCATGAAGAATGTTTCTTGTCTTGCAAGGTGTTCCTCTTCCTTCAGCTGTAATGTGTCAAAATTTGTGATGTAGATTTTGCTATTCCCCATAATACACAGAAAAAAAGTTGGCTTAACTATACAGACACAAGTCGTGCATCTACTTCACCATCATGTAATCTAACACAAAATAAGCATTATGGAAACAGTAGCTGTTTTGTCTACTGGCAGAGAAACTCAAATCAACAAATCTTCTCACCACTTACATTTTTCACCCACAACACATTCTTTCTCCTTCCCCCTAAAATGAAATTTTAGTTGCTTAAAAAAGCATATATGGACCAATAACAAAGCAGCTACTATCTCACTGTGATGATGGAAACATTTAGACCTTTTCCTAAAGAAGGCATACTACAAAAGTAAATGAATGCGTGCTTGGATGATTTGACTGTATATTTTCATCCACCTACATATCAATTCTAAATTCATTTAACAATTAGAAAGCTGAACTGAAAATGAAATGATCCTTTACATATTAGTTATATTTATTTAATAACATACAGGAAAAATATCTGTAATTGTTATAAATCATATGCTGCTCCATGTTACAAAAAGTGTAAATAAGCAGAGATCAATATGGGCAATATAACTAAATATGATGACATCTAAATACAAATTTTTAGACATAATACAAATGGAAAACATTTACTTAAATTTCCACCCCATTCCACCCAGACAAATTTCTAAACCAGCATTATTGGCTAAGCATAAGACAAAATTTAGTATTTTTTAAATCTACAGTGTTCACTTTAAATTATTGACTGTAAAAGCTCACAGGTAAATGGCATAAATTTGATAAATTTAAAAGTCAATAATAATCCATTACATAAATTCTCATATTTCAGGTCACAGTTTAAACATTCAACAACTTCATAAGTACTGAAAGTAATTTTTTCCAGTGACAACGTAATGTTTAGTTTTAACACCAGATATTTAAGAGATAATTCCATAAAAGACCATTCAAAAGTTCTTGTAAGGACTCCTTCAATAATGAGGGAGTTCAAGGAATCATAAGAATTATATATTTGATGGAATAAGGGTAGTCTTCGTTTTAGAATACTCTACTGTGTGGATTTCCTTAAGTGAAAATTTAAATTTACTACTATTAATATACAAAATGGATTAAGAATTCCTGCCAATTATTGAGAAGTTTCACAAATAGGTTTTAATTACTTTTTGTCTCCCCAACTAATTTGGAAGCTCTTACAGTTAAGGACTGTCATCTCATCTTTGGCTCCCCAGTGCGTTCCGTAGAGCTAGCACTGAATAAACGCTTGATGATGATGATGATGATGATGATGATGGTGAGTCTGATTATAGAAGTATATGTGTGTGTGTGTGTGTGTGTGTAGAGGGGTTGGAACTTGATAAACAGTCTATGTTTTCTTCTCTAAAACACAGTTCCCAAGTCCTCAGAGCTATTTTTGAAGACTTTATATTCACTCTGCAAAAAGATACTAAAGAATTTCTAATGTTTTACTGCATTTCTAATTATGGAATTTTTGAGAGAACTATAAGCTATCAATTATGAATTAAATCCAAAATTGTAATTTGAGTTTTATCTTGCATTTTTTCATCCTTCACATTGCATATTCTTGGGTAGAGAAAGTATTAAATAAATGCAATGCAAAGTATAGAGGTAAATGTTTAGATCTGACATGTTAAATAACAAAAATCAATTTTTGGGGGGAGTGGGAAAATAACATGGAAGAGAAAATGTATTTAGCACCCCTCCACACACACAATACTTTACCACATACATTGGCATTTTATATTGTTCAATATTTAAACATGACATTATTTCCTAACTTTTCTGGGAAGACCTTTAAATACATAGTACAGATTTCTATATATAAAGCAAGGTGGAGTCATCATCTTGTGGAAAAAAAAAAAAAGTTTAAACCCAACCTGAACACTTTAAAAAAATCATACAGAACATAATAAATTAGAACATTCCAATATATTTTTTAATCCTTGCTTCTAAACACTTCACACATTTATTAGTCACGTAGAAATACAAATTTCACAGTATCTCAGAAGAAAGAAAATTTAAAAATAAATTACAAATGTTTCCATTAACCCATTCAACAACTTTTCAGAAATACTTAAGTAGACATCTACATGAACAAAGAATTAGAAAAGAGCACAGAAATTCCAAATATTTTCTATGTCCGTGCTTTTAGGAATGTCATCCTGTCTTACCGGGAATGACTACGCTATGCATCATAACTGTCATTTCCCTACAAAAGCTAGGATTATGACAGCAGTTATAATACAAATGCTATGGGAAAAATTTGGAATTCATTAATCAATAAGAAGTTTGTAAATGGAAATGAGTAAGTGTATTAAAGTCCATGCACAAAGAAACAAGATTCATTAACATTTTTCGGTAATGCAAAATCATAACAATTTAACAATTTCATTCTAAAAATTATGAATTTCTGTTTAAAAAAATATTTCAACAAAGCCATCAGATATATTTAAACTAATAAGGCAATTTCACATGGCTAATAAGATTTTGGTAAGACAAAAAGCATTTTAGTGGTGGACTTTGTTCAACTCAGTGGAACCAAAACTCTCTTTATGACTAAACCTTTCTTTTTCCCTCTAACTTAAAAGTGTCCTGGAGTACAAGAAAAGAATGAGGGCACCAAATAATGGATACTTATATTTTGTTATTAATACCCTAAATAAAAAAGGAATGTAGATCTAAATTCCTACATGCTGATGTACTAATATATATTACAACAATTCTCTGTTTATTGTAGATGTATACAAAAGAAAAAAAATCCCACTATTAAAACATAAAAATTTTAAGAGTGTTCCCTTTGGGCCCCTGAATAGTACTTACCTCTCCTATAAACTAAAGTCTTTTTTTTAGAAGTTACTAGGTGGTATTCTAAATTGCCTCACAATGGCAGCAGGCTAATTATTTAGCAGTCTAACTATATTCAAAGTCAGTTCTAATATCCAAATAAGGCTTATAACATGTAATCTCCCCCCCACCCAATCAGCTAAGAATTTCTGTGTAAATTTAAAATGTGCAACCCTTCAGGCAAGCTTTCAGATGATTATGAAAACATAAACTTTTGTTCTAAATATTAGGTTTTCTGAATAGTATTAACTAATCACTCAATATTAACTTGAAACATTCATTCAAACAAAACTAGAGTCTACTTTACAAACTAAACAGTGAAAGTAAGTTTCACATTGAAATGAAGGTGAGGAGATGCAGCAACCCACAGTCACTGATAAATAGTATAAAAACAGGAAATTCAATGAGTTTTTAAATAAAATTATACTTATTCTCAAACCACCATAAGCAAAATATTTACACCTTCATGCAAACCATGATTTTACAAATGTACAGACATCTAGAAGTTCTTACATTTAAGGGAATATTACAAATAGAAATATTTTTATTATTATTACTTATTACTATTATCGGTCAGAACTTTTGCTGTATCTGGGGAACCAAAAGAGTATGCAATAAAAGTCAAAACACTGGAAGGACAAAAAAACACAGGCTTAGATATTATGCAGTTTTTAATAATGCTTTTAAGAGTTGAAAAAACTTGTTTAGCAGAGAGTTTTGCATATAGCAATTGCTTTAAAAATGTTTGTTGAATCAATTTTTAAATAGGTAAGTACCAAATATGAACATTCATGAGGGATCCCCTTCTCTAGCTCTTTCTGGTTTGTCAGTTCCAATCTAACTACAATACAATTGTGACAAAGCATACGAAAATTATTTATTTGTCTCCCCTCACCCAATAAGCCTGGTTTTTTAAAAAAAATTTTTTTTTCAAATTTGTTCGATAGTTGTTTGCTGGGTGTTGGGTTTTCTGCTATACTGCTATGTTCTTCACAATTTTGCACAACCATGGCTATGTACAGAATACTAGGATGGGAGAAACTTTAAAGATCAACTAGTCTAAATAAAAGGAAACCAAAAAAATCTAGGATCATGAATTTAGAACTAGAAGGCACCACAGAGGTCAGTGAATGTAATCCTCTCATTTTACAGATGAGGAAACTGAGACTCCTACAAGGTTAAAAGTGCCTTGCTCAAGGTCATAGTCGTAGTAGGTCCTTCATGGCTCAAAGTCCAATGTTCTGACCCCTACAACATGCTTATAAGGTAACGTTTACATTTACAGAAATGATTAGAGATAAAACCAGACTGATTCAGAGCAATGAGAAGGGCAAAGATCAGTCCGAATTTGCCAGGTCAATGAAGTGTTATACTTTATTACTCCAAAGTACATAAAACCCAAATTAACATTTAATGTTCTATAATGTAGGGATGTCACTAGAAAGAGGTCCTGCCACAGTGAGATTTGCTATCAGTATTTTTACTGTTGGGAAAAAAAGGCATTGCTAAATCATGTTTGTGTCTAAAATAAGCTATATCCCATGATCTTGTTTTTCACAGCTAGTACAAATGAAACATAGAAAGTTCAGCCCAGCTGAGAATAAATGACTCCATACTTCCAATTAATATAGTATAAATTAATTGAATTACTACACTATAATAGGGCTGAGAATTACTCAAACCAAACATTCAGGTTTTACTCGTTTTTTTTTTTAACAAGAATTTCAGATCAAATTTATTTTTAATTGCCTTTCAAAAGGAAAACATGTCAATAGCTCAACCTCTCTCATCTTGAAAAAGCTAATCACTTCTGAGATTTCCTGGGAAATGAATAGGGACAAAAGAAAAAAATTAAGCGACCCACCATACTTTCCTTTATGAAGATAAAGGAAATGCACATCCAGAAAACAAAGGGAAGCTTAGATTATTAATAATAACTCATTTCTTTTAAAACTATACAAAGCAAGCATTATACTAATTATATTTTGCTTAGAGTGGTTTGAGAATATTGATGAAGAAATTACAAAAAATGAAGCACAATGCAGTTACATACCAAAATTTACAATATTTGAGGTCTTCCCCTCAAACTATTAATAGTTTTATAAAAATAGTTACACAATTTTAAGAAATGAGTGAATGTACTTAACATGTTATCAACAGTTTGAACACACAAAAAATTAAGATGGGACAGACAAATAACAACTTGTTGACATCCATCAAATTAACAATTAAGAACGTGTGCCTGTTTTTGTATCAATGTCACTTTTATAAAAATTCCATTGCTATTTTATTTGCATACATAATTTCCACTGACATTTCATTTGGTTTTCAGGCTGCTATCGATCCATCAAGTACATCTAAAACTTTACAAGAAAGATCAAGAGGACTCACGAACTTAAAAGCTTCAAAGTGGGTCAACAGCAGACTTCATTTTAGTGGGTTAGCAATAACTTCTATCATTAAGGTTTGGGATTTTTTAATTTTGCTTTTTAAGATTCTTTGACTGAAATATTTTACTCTGCTCCACAACCTTTTCATTGACTTTTACATCCATAATCAATAATGTTGGTACAGCAAAAAGCACAATATATTTCAGAAATCCATAAGCAATTTTTTTCTTTAGATGAAGGTACATATTACAACTCAGTTTGGATTAATGTACAAAAATAAAATGAGGGAATTTTGGTATTATACATCAGAATTTTAAGAAAAAGATTTCAATAACATCTTGCCAGTTCATAGTTAATTGCTAAATATAATTTAACTCATGAAATACCTAGGTGATTAACGTTGGAATGTACAATGGACTTTACATGTTAGGAATTTTTGCCCAAACGAATGTATATTTTCAGAATGTCATTAAACATATTTAAGAACAAAGAGAAATAACCAGGCACAAGGCCTTTAATATGAGGATCAACAAATTTAAGAATTAAATCCTAACAGTATTCAAGTTTTATTATTGCTATGCTTTCATTAACTAAAAGCTTGCTGATATTAACTGACAAAGTCTAAATAAGAAATCAAAACACAGAACCTGTACCTGAGCATAAATGAGTACGTGGTTACTAATATGATTCTTGAAATGAGATTGACAAAACTCAAATCATTAAGGATAACAAGCCATATGATGGTCACAATTCACTTCAATAATTAATTGGTACAGTAAATAGTGGAATTTTTCCTGGTTAGTTTGGCAGGTTCTCAAACTTGGGGCAAAAAAAAGTCTCATTTCTTAAGATACAGATTCACAAGATGCTATGACATTCAATTACTACCCACATCAAAAGTAAATTTATTTTAAAAATCTCTATATATTTATGCATATATGAGGTTTGGAATTTTTTTTTTTAAACCCTTGGTACTTTGTTTTTACCTCCCCTTAAAGGGGTTGTTTTGACCATTATCTGTACATACATACATAACTGAATTCACAAAAAACTGAATTTTCAGTAATTATGAAACTAAAAGGCCAAGGAAAAACATTAAAACTAGGCAAAATGTAGAATCACTAATGTATGTGGATAAAAATATGTAACCACTATTCAACTTAAATGGGTTACTTTCTGCAGAGCAGTATTAATTCAAGAATTACTGATTTTAAAATGTGAAAACATATCTGAGGTGCTAGAAAAATAAATCCATTCTAGCTGTCTATATTAGATAAAGTTTGAAACTTGAGCATTAAAAACGATACCTGCATCAAGACAACAGTGATTAAATTTCCTAGATGCACCAAGTTACTACTAAAAGTAAGCTATTAAGAGAGTAGCCCTAGATAAGAAAGGGCTTAGTTTAGTTAAATATGAATCAACCATTAACATAAGGGCAAATATGCTATTGATAACAAAAAAGTAACCTTTATATGTCACATGCATAAGCCATGTAATACCTTTCCCCACTTCTCATGTTATGAATAAATGCTATTTACAAATATAAAATCAAAATATACATGAAAATGAATTTTACAGAGACATTTCTTCTATTAATATCCTTAACACATACAGAAGAAATTGTTTTAAAATACAGAAAAAAAGATAAGACAAGCAATGGTTATGGCTTATGAATGACACATTGAAGCAAATTGATTTCTGGCCAAAGGTTTTGTCTCAAACTACTAAATGAGGACCTTCAATTTTTAGAAATTTTATTATCTACTAGTATTCTAAACAAATCAGAATTAAGTTATTTTTATATTTATTTTGCATTATGAAACAGCTTTTTATGATTCAAACAAGTTTTGTGATTGTGAAATTATATGCTTCCTATCAAAAGGCACTTAATCTCGCTGTAACCATTTGCTGATCCTTAAACTAATAATGATATCAAAGTATATGCTTACCCATGACAGACAATAACAATTACGGGGATAAAACTCAAAGAAATTTTAAACCTTTTTTTAAAGAACACCTAGTGTATAGGTATTTATATCTTACAGGAAATTTCAAACAATTTATTTTAATTTATTGAAAATGAAAACTATGAAAATGATTTGGGGGATAACAAATTTTCAGATTTTAGTAGTGGAGAATGAGCCCTCTTGATTAGATTAAAGTAGTAAGATATCTTCCTCTTTTCCCTAAAAAAGAATCAATCACACATCATACAAATTAACATATTCATGCAGTAAGAATATTTAAAAGGAGGGAGAAGAAATATGGATTTTTTTTTTTACCTGGAATTGCTTACCTGGCATTACTGTCTTGTGTGTTTCCTGAAGAACAAATCCTGCACATGTAGCGGGACCATTTAATATGTAGGTATTTACTGTATAAACAACAGCCTTGGAGTTATATTTAATGTTAATACTACTACAGACACTGACATACAGAAGGAACCAGCAATACCCACCTTCTCTTAACGGTGGCGATACTCTCGCTCTCTATCACGTTCTCTATCACGGTCTCGGTCACGATCCCGATGTCTTTCTCGTTCTCTGCTTCTCTCTCTGTAATAATCATCATGACGATCTCTACTACGGGATTTGTGACGTCTGCTCTTTTCTCTAGATCTACTGTGGTCCCTCTCTCTCGATCGTTCACGTCTTCTAAAAGAAATTACTAGATTAATACTGTCCTTAACTGGGTCCCTAAAAAATGAATATTTCTTCCAGAAAGACAAAAAAACCTTTCCAAACATAGTTTAGATCTTCTACCTCGTCTGTTCCTTCCCTGTATTACTAACCTTGGGTCACCAAGAGCAATGTAAGATTATATATTTAATGTCACACCATGAAGTACTGGACTGAGCTATATAAACAGGAAGGCAGCACACTATACAACCTTTAACACAAACTAACAAACAGAATCAATTCAACAAATATTAATAACTATGCCCAGTTCAAATAAAGTACAGATTCTATTAAAGAGACAGATAACTTGGGTTATCAGCAGTTCAACAGAAACCTAGAACACTACTCTTCCAATAAATAAATAAAAATTCCTTATAACGAAAGCTTGAGTGCTTTGGGTTCTCCCTCTCAATTAATTAGGTTCATCCCATTTTAACCTTCTTTAACCAGATTTTTCTGACATAGCAAACAATCAACCAAAGATTCTAAAATTAACTATTATTTCAAGACAAAATTCCATTTGTACTTTACCAATAGGGAGGAAAAGCGACTTTTGGTATTTTGGTTAATTTTTTTAAGGTCAAGAATGAATCAAAAATATATGAAAAGAAATCAAAAGCAGTCCATAAGAGAAAACACACACACACACACACACACACACACACACACACACACACACACACGCAAAATGTTTCTTTTGCACTGTTTGCAAGGGTAGTGGATTTTAGGAATAGGTGCTAGGGGAAACAGCATGGAGGTCTTAGAGTTTGAGATTAAACCGGGGAAGAGATTCTTCAGGGATATTTTTTCTTTCTCTATGATCTAAGGAGCATGAATCTAACCCAGGTAGACAGCATAATCTTTAGATGAGTGTATATTCATAAAAGTTGGATTTTTCTGGCTGCTGTTGTTGTTTCAGCTGAGTCTGACTCTTTGTGACCCCACGTGGGGTTTTCTTCACAAACATACTGAAGTGGTTTGCCATTTCCTAGCTCATTTTATAGATCAGGAAACTAAGGCAAATAGGGTTAAGTGACTTGCCCAGGGTCACACAACAAGTACATGTCTGAGGCCACGTTTGAACTCAGGAAGATGAGTCTTTCTGATTTCAAGCCCAGTGCTCTATCCATTGCACAACCTAGCTGCCCCTTACAAGAGTTGGAAAAGGAAGCACGAAATCTTAGAGCAGGAAGGGATGTTAGAGATTATCTACATTTGGTGATATAAAAATTGCTAGGTTCTAAATATATTCTCCAGACACGATTTTGGGCAGAGAGACCACTTAATTTCTTGAGGTTTTAGTTTCCTCCCCTATAAAATAAAGGGTTGAACTAGGTGACCATTCATTTTATCACTCAAGTTCCATGGTTCTAGTCACAGAGCTATAGGATAAATTATGTTGCAAAGACAAAAGGAAGACATCTTCGAAAATATTTTGTTATTTCTAATCTCCCCCTTCCTTCTTCTGTGATTATCTTTCCATTTTCAGCAGATGCCACATGCTATCACAGATAAAATGGTGGACCTGGAGTCAGAATGATTCAGAAAAAATCCATGTTTAACACTTGTATATGACCATGGACAAGGCACGTGACCTACACCCACTTCAATTTCCTCCCCTGTAAAATGGCTAGTACTTGTTAACCCCACTTTCCAAAAGTTGTTGCAAGTCACAAATGAGACCACAGAGTATTCTTCAAAGCTTTAAAGGGTGACAATGATTTTGTAAAGGCTCAATTTCAGGGGCATGTATGAAAGTTTTTTTTCCCCCCTTCTCTGCCCATTACTGTGAATGATACTAGTTTTTTATCTCCCTTTACCAAAAAGTAGTAATAAAAACCGAAGTGGCAGACTTCAAATCAGATATTTTAGGCCTGAGAAAATAAAAGATAATTAATAGCTAACATTTATTTATACAGCACTTACTACATCCCAGGGACTGTGTTAAGCACTTTACAATTACTATCTCATTTGCCTCACAACAATCCTGCAGGGTAGGTGCTATTATTATGATCCTTATTTTAGAGCTGAGGGAACTGAGGGAGACAACGGGCTAAGCTGCGCAGGATCGTGCAGCTATTGCTGCATGGATTTCTGAAATATATTGTGCTTTTTGCTGTACCAACATTATCGATTATGGATGTAAAAGTCAATGAAAAGGTTGTGAAGCAGAGTAAAATATTTCAGTCAAAGAATCTTAAAAAGCAAAATTTAAAAACCCCAAACCTTAATGATAGAAGTTATTGCTAACCCACTAAATCCAGTTTGAGACTGGATTTAAACTTGGGTCTTCCTGACTCCAGGCCTAAAACTCTATTCACTGGGCCACTAGCTACCTAGATGCACAAAACGCTTTATATTCGCACAACACTTTACATTTGTTACCTCATTTAACCTTCATTCATCTCCTTTGGTGTAGATACCTTTGGTAAAAGTATTAATCTCACTTTACAGATAAAGAATTTGAGGCTTTAGGTAATTAGCCCAAGGTCACACCACAAATAACAGTGGAAGGATTAAAACCCAGTTGTTCCAGACTCCAAGTTAACTACCAAGCTTGGGCTATTAGGTCAAATTGCCTCCTATTATTCCTTTTGTGCATATGTTGACATTACTCCAACTAACATGATTTGTTCCCTTTAAAGCTTTTGAAGGATGCTGATTTAGTATGTTAATCAAACTTAGTATTAAGATACTTATTTAAAGAATTAAAAAATTTTAGAGCTTTTCTACTACACTGCCAAAGACAGCCATAGGTAAGGTAAATCACACCTTCTAGATATATTTGATAGCTGAGGACTAGAATTTCCACTAATTTGACAATTAAATGTAGGTACTGTACTTCTACTTTGCAATTTGTAAATAAAATAACATTAAAATTATTTTTGGCAAAATTTACTTTTTATATAAATGTCACAGTTGGTGACCAAGAACAAACTGATGATCTGAGGGAATGAGAACAGCAAATTAGCAGTGCATATTCTCATGCTCCTTTTTAGGTATCTAATCCCCCAACTAAAGATTTGTTGTGGTTAAAGTGTTGTCTTAAAATAAGGACCATCAGATGCCAGAGGCATATCTAAAACATTAACATTTCTACACCAAGATACCAAAGCTTCTCAGCAAGCAAACTTTTAACCATTAAGAACTTGAACCACCAAGAGAGAAACTTCCTTGGAAAGTGAAAAACTAAAGAGAACAGTCACGTGAATTGCTAAAAGTTCTTTCCTCACCTGTTATTAGTTAGCGTGGTCAGTGGCTATGGCACACATAAAAAAACTTTGCAAAATTATTTAACATCCTTTAACTCAAAACTCATCTTCCTCAAAAATTACAGTTCTACTCTGGGCTTAAAATGTAATAATCAGTCAAAAAGCATTTGCTAAACATTTACTATGTACCAGGAACTGTGCTAAGTCCTGGGGATGCAAAGAAAGGTCCAAAAAAAGCCTAGTCCTTGCTTTCAAGGAGCTCCCAGTCTAAGAGGGGAGAAATCATGCACACAAACAAGTTTATAGGCATGGCCCAGCACCTGGCATAGGGCAGGCTCTTAATTGGGACAGCTGATCAAGATTCCAGACCCCTCCATAGATGAAGTAGCAGTGGCTGAAAAAAGATAAATAATGCCTTAGCTCAAACTCAAAGAGAGGGTGAAGAGCAATGGGGGTTAGAACCCAAGGAAAACCAAAGCTAGGGCTCCTTCCACTGCCACACCAAAGGTCCAGCCAGAGTCTACCTCTTAGGACACACTACTCCAAAAAGAGATGATGATCCTTTATATAAAGTAAAATCAAAAGCTTTATTTAAAATCTAAAAATGATTGCAGTAATTTTGTACTTATAAACTAGCAGTTTTAAATGGAACTAAAAAAGGAAAGTTTTACCTTGATCCAGAACCATAAGATTTGGACTCAATTCCATGAAGGCAATCCTGCAAGGAACTAATAAGCACTTTGCAACGATCATCAGCAGATACTTTGGATTGTTTAATTAAGGAAATAGCAGTTACCAATGTCTCAATAGCACTCCCATAATCACCTAAAACAAACAAAACATGAAAAGTCAACAAAATTCCAGTAAAACTTATTTTTCTATTATTTGTTTTAAAATGCCATCCACCCATACAGCAGCCCTATGAATGGCATATTATTTTCCAAAAGCAACAATATAAAATAACCAAGGATTTTAATTATGCATTTTTTTAAAATTCCTGAGATGGCAAAAACCATTCTGGGTAAATAATCTGTTCACTAGAGCTAATTTTTCTGATTTTCAGGATCTTCTAAGCGCTAAGAATGAAGACAATTTCAAAGCCCAGGAAATAACTAACCAGCACTGGCATCAGACACAGCTCTTGAAATGGCACTGCTCGAAATCGCCCTGTTTCTATTCATGATTTCTTCAAACTCTGCTTCACTTAATGGCGTTCTTGCAGCATCCATTTCTCTGCAACAATTAAAATAAATCTTAAATTATGTCTTTCAATTGGGGAAATCCTTTCCATGTTGAACAATCCAAACAAAAAACATTTAGCTACTCTTTTTCAACCTTAGGGATGGGGGCTTATCTATTCCAGAAGGGGTGGCAATATAAAGTTCAATTTTTCCTCAAAAAAATAAAGTTCAAATTAATTTCACTAGATTTTACCTCCTTCAATTGAAAAACTACTTTGAATACAAGGAAAACCTTAGCTATCTTAAAACTTTTATTTGAGACACCATGATGAGCACACTATGTTCAAATAGACACTTAAAAGTTCTTTATGACCGCCCCCCAAAAATTACAAAACCCAAAACAGGCCAACACATAATAAAAGGATCAGAATAACCTGACAACTTTATAAAGCTTTAAATAAGGAAGGGACCTCCCTCCAAAGCCAGCTAGTCTAACTACATCATTAAACAGATTAGGAAAACTTCAGAGTGGTTAAAAAAAAAAAACTGCTCAAAGAATCTGACAGAAAGAAGCCAGGTTATCTGGTCCTTCCATAGTAGCCATGCATGGCATTCTGAAAGCAGCATACACTCAGACATGAATGAGAGGAGGAGAAGGGAGGCAGAAAGGAGTTCAAACAACTCATTCTAGTTCCGTCATTAAATGTAATGGAAAAAAAGATGAAATGAGTGTTAGTTCAATTTGTTAAGTATCACAGTATTGAACTGCCAGCATTCCTTAACACACTACAAAAACCTAGTCTAACCAGGTGAATAAATGTGAGGAGGAGGAGGCTGGCAAGGAAAGGCCACTAACACAGGCTGGCTGTTCCCTACTCCATAAGAGATCCCTGGGCTGAGAGTTTCAACAACTTGCTCAGGGTTACACAGAGCACATTAAGTCAAAGGTGGACTTTGAACTGAGGTCCTACTGATTTCTGAGACTCGCTTGATGCTTTTCCTTAATGCTTTTAACATACAAATAAACAGATATAAGTTTTCCAATAATATGATAATACAATCATACTTTTACATAATGATAATCTTGCCAGCAAAATGATCTGTCCATTTCTTAAACTGTCTAATATGTTATAGAAGTACAAGAGAACTGACAAGGCAAGTAAGTCTAAGGTAGTTTATCTAACCAAGAAGCTTATCATGCCATTAGATACACTGAAACATTCCAAAGACAGAAGCGAATTTGAAATGAAGAACAGTTGCTTAATTAGCATACAAATTATACAGAATGCTTTGCTTATTTATGAAACAAGGAAAAAATTCAATGGGCTTGAGATAATTTAGTTATCAGTTGACTTAACAAAAGCAAATAAATGCATGAACAAGTAGAGAAGTAAATGAACGTACATGTAGACATGTCAAGGTAATGAAGTCAACTCTCAAAACTGTGAATGGAATAAATGCAGGCTCTTTGATGAGATCAGACAAACGGGCCTCACTTAAGATTATCAAGTCTAATGCCTTCATTGTAACATCCAAAGATGTGAAGACCAGAGTTGGCTGGCACTCCACTAAGTCTCAGCCCAGCCAGTCAACGACAGCTAAGACCAAGCCCTGCATCCTTGTCAAGGTGCTCTCCCCTCCTCATGCCTCACCACCTCCTCACAGCCAGGGGTGGCAGAAATACAAAAATGGACAGAAGTGAAATATCTGAGGCAAAAGGTTGTAGTTAAAGATATTTTTACAAAAAAGGCTTATGAAGTAGGTTCTATTTAAAATTAGATGAAAAGGCACAAATGGCCATTAACATCACTTTCCCCCCACAGAACAAAACACATTGCTCTTTGACACGCTTACATCCTAACTTACCTTCCAGGGGGCCCATAATCACCTCTATCATATGGGGGTGGTCGGCCATATGGGTCGGTGGGTGGTGGACCCCGGCTGTCTGATGTTGGCATGCCACTGTTGGTTGGTGGGGGAAAGAAAGCTGGGTTCACGTGTGGAGCTGGTGGGGGGGCACCTGGAGGTGGTCCAGGAAGATGTGGAGGAGGAGCAAGTGTGAGGGGTGGCCCCAGAGGGCCAGGTGGGCGAGGTGGAAAAGGGCCTGGAGGCGGAGGTGGTCCCTGCTGTGGAGGTGGAGGACCAGGAGGGGGGCCATAGCCTGGCACTGGAGGTGGAGGACCAGGAGGAAGTGGACCCAGTGGAGGCTGCCCAAAAGGCTGTCCTGGAAAAAGAACTGGTGGTGGAGGGCGATCACCTCGATTAGGAGGCCCAGCTAATGGAGGAGGAAGAACCTGACCAGGAGGTGGAGGGCCTGGTGGGCCAGGAGGGCCTGGAGGACCTAGGGGTGGACGTGGTGGAGTTTGTCCAGCTACAGGATAAAGGAGAGAGAGAAAAAATTCAATAATAAGATACTTCTCACTACCATGCCAAGATTATCCCTCTTAATATATAACCCACAACTTAAATCCTATATTAACTATGAAGGCAAAGCATACTTGCATAAACTTAATTTTTTAAAACATTTAAGTTCTTAAGAGATGTTATTCAAATAAATGAAAACTTTAGTAAAAAGGATTACAATACTCAAGAGTATTTTTTTTAAATGTCTACCTTTCAGTGTATATACACTTCTTACAGTGAAATCACCCACCTTAAATTCTATTCTGATGCCAAGCTAGAAAGTGAAACGAGGAAAAATGGTCTTGAAAGGATTTTTTTAAAGAGGTAAGAAAATAAGACGGATGTAAATATTCTATATATAAAGTCAAGCAAGTTTGGAGAAAAATAAAGACCTTTTAGGCCAAAAATGGGTATTTCCTCTATGCTGTGCCCCATATGCCATGGAATCCTAGTTTCCAGGAACAAAGGCCGAGTTCCTTTAACAAGATGCTTGATCAAATTTCCTGGATTCCAAAAATAGCATAACAAGGAGAGTAAGTCACATTAATAATGCATAACTTGAAAAAGAGAGAAAAGGAAAAGAGGTATTGGCAAGTCAAGTTTATCCATGGTAATTTGAGAAGATTTTTACCTGGGAAAGGTGGGGGTGGCCCTCCTGGTCCAGCTGGTCCAGGAAATCTGTCCCCACCTGGAACAGCCCCTGGAAAACGGCCCCGTCCTCTACCACCTTGTGGAAATGCTGCACGTGAACTGCCTCCTGGAGGGCCAGCTTTACCTTCCCCAGACATTTGTCCTGATTGTGTAGCTGCAAATATCCAAATACTCATAAATAGCATTTATTAAATCAGTTCACTGAAATGTAACCACTGTTGTCAGGGGTAAATTCTCCCCCTCCCCATCTTCATTCATAATATACTTAAACTTGTAGATGCCTTGGGCCTGTGCAAATTGCGTGGAAGTGTTGGTTTAGTAGGTGTTCATATCCATGTGATTTCTTAAAGTCTCAGAATCCAGGTTTTAAGGTACATCCAATGAGGAAATGCAAAACCTACTTTCAAAATACCAAGTATTCTGCAGCAGCCAAGAATTTCAGTTGTACAAACCACTCAATTTTATAAAAAGTTCTACAACATAAGAGCTTCTCAGAAAAGTGATAAGACATTTAAATTTTTTCTATTTATGTTGCCTATGTATTTAGCTGTTATGTCTCCCCAATTAGATCAGGTTCACTAAGAGTGCAGAATATGCCACATCTTCATTTTACCATGTGTAACAGTAGTAGTGACAGATCAATATTGACTAAAAAGATTAACTTAAATCCTTTTACATATTAAACTATTTATACTGCAGTTGCTAATACTTCAAATACTCAAGATTATTCCAAAGTCAATTCTTTCTACATATGAAGAACACAAAAACACTCCTTTTATACTGTTTAAAAAACATCGGCATGATAGGATTCTGTAATTGCATAATGTCTATCTAAAGGTGTGTTAATGCCACCTCCATGATAAGGGCTAATAACAAGACTTCAAGAAGAAAGGACCATGGTAATTATCAGTACTAAGAAAGACTTAAGAGATCATTAATTGCTAAAAACCATCCTGAACAATACATTAACTTTGCTTTCAGATTTCCCGCTGATGATAACCCAAGTGTTAAGATGATTTTCACATCACCTTAAGGCCCTACAAAAAAACACTATTTTTTTTAAAGAAGGATTTGGAGGGTTTGGGAGGAGATGAGGAGGGACAGTTGTGCTTACTTTTCCTGGATTGCATTTCAAATTGACTCAGGAACTGCTTATTACAAGGAGTCACAACAGGATTCTGACCGTGTAGTTCTCTCTTAGGCAACAGATCCATTAACTTTTTTGAGGATGCTTCAGATCCAACACCAACAAGGGCAAATCTAAAAAAAAAAAAGAGGAGCAAGAAAGAGAGAGAGGGAAAAGAAAAAAGAATTAGAAAGTAGCCTTGAGTGCAATAATACAGGAACTCTTCTGAATATTTTTAATTATCTACTGATTACTTGTAAATATTTCTTATGTTAGACAAGTTCACAGAGTGACAGCCAGAAGGGATCTTCTCGTTTTACAAGATGAGAAACCTGAGGTCCAGAAAAGTGAAGGTTACCCAAAATCATAAAGCTGGCAAACGGCAAAGTCAGGATTCCAACCCAGGTCCTCTGACTCTGGGACTGCTTCCCAGCACACCACAACAGAAAGAGCAACCTGACTCTGAAGTCAGAAAGTCTGGGTTCCAAAACCCGACTCTCTACCTTCATTACTACTTTACCTATAGTATTTACTACCGTGGGCAAGTGCCTCACCTTTCCTCGACATAAAACGAAGGAGACGGCCCAGATGACCCCTTCTGGCTCCAGATCTATGAGCCTCTCTTCATTTGCAATTTCAAGTATTAAATATCTAAAGCATATTTCTAAAACCAGGCTTACGGCTGTTATATATACTTGAGGGCTCCAGTCACAAACGACGAATCAGAAAAGCAAAACAGCATCAAGGTCAAGAGCTATTAAATCTTTGCTTTTTTTTTAGGCATCCATCTACCACACAGTAAAGAATTCCAACAAGGTCCTTAATCAACTTCCAGACTTTCCCACTGCCATTATTAAGAAATTATTTGAATATGTAGCTATTCACTTGCAAATCAGACAGATCAATCTTCCTTACTTAAAAATGGAAGTGCTTGGACATTAATTTTTAATTGCCAAGTATCAACTTTTCTAAGCATTATCTGAATAGTTTTTAGCTACATTTGTCCAGCAGAAACTAAAACTAAAAGTTGCTAACAGAATTCTGCTTTTCAGGTAAAATAGAAGAGTTTAAGCATTTAACATTAGGTCATCTCCTTGATTCCACAGACTCTTTATTTAATTTCAATAGTATTTATTTCCAGACCACCCCGCCTGCCCTACCACAGCGGTAGCTAAATACTGCTGAAGGTTAATACTGTTTAACCTACTGGAAATGATTTTCTACTAACATAACCTTCAAGAACCCAGGTTTACCTCCCTACCACAATGATGCATTTGAATAGACTTCTGGTTCACGCATTAGCAAAATAGTACCCACTTTAGTGTTTTTCTAAGTTTACAAAGCACCTTCCACACAACAACTCTACGAGATAGTATCTCCATTTAAATAATTAACGAATCACAAGTGGCAGAGCCTGGAATTCAAATCCAAGTTTTCTGGCTCCAAGTCAAATACTAGAGTACTCTGGCTCCCAAGTAGAATAGCCATAGTTCACCATAAATGATCTCAAAATCTGTTGTTAACAACACAGATTTACTACTACTGGTAAGAAAGAAAAATTCCAGCACTTCGTAATATGGATCACAATACCTCACTGAGTTACCTCCTCCGCTATTTATAGTATTAGAAAGTTGCCTAGCACACTAACACACAACCAATATGTCAAGAGAAGGAACTTGAACCCAGGTCTTCCCAGTTTCAAAGTCATCTCTCTACTACACCAAGGTATATTTTCATTTTGAAAAAGCTGCTCATAAAGTATAAGTTTATGTATTAATCCTGTTTTCTCACGGTTTTATGTTCCTTCATAGAATAGACCTTAAAAAATAAAATTTTATTATATTTCAGAATATTTTATATTTAAAATAAATTAGTTTTCTCACATTTTTCTTATGTTATTTTTACATGAAATATCAAAAAGCATGGTAATCTATTACATGAAAAGTATAGCAAATATAGTAGAGTATAAGTTCCTGGAGGTAGGCACTAACACTCTCGCTTTTATATTTGTATCCTCAGCATCCATCACAGTGACTGGCACGTGGCAGACATTTAATAAAGGTTCACGTGCTTTAGTTTGACGAACTGGCAAGGGGAAGGATCATAGTGGCTCGATGTTAGAAGATAGGTGACAATGAGGATCTATACCAGAGTGGCAATTTGAAGAGGTGATGGATATGACACAGATCTGAAACAGTTGGTGATTCACTGCATAAGGAAAAGTGAAGAGGAAAAATCAGGTGACAAGAGTGCCAAAAAATATGGAGAGGGACAAGACAGCCAAGGACAGAATGTTAAGATGAATGAGCAATGGAAACAAAACATCTGATTAAAGAATGTAGGAGTGGAGCAGCTAGATGGCGAAGTGGATAGAGCACGGGCCCTGGAGTCAGGAGGACCTGAGTTCAAATCCGGCCTCAGACACATGATACTCACTAGCTGTGTGACCCTGGGCAAGTCACTTAACCGCAGCTGCCTGGCCAAAAATAAATAAATAGAAACAAGCAAGCCAAAAAAAAAAAAAAAAAAGAAAAGAAAGAAAGAAAGAAAAGAAGAACATAGGAGGAACAGGAGTGTATTATCTCTGAAGCCAGAGAAAGAAAAGGACACCTAATGGGACAAGATGGCCAACAGTGTCAAAAGGTACAGAGAGGCCAAGGAGGATAAGGACTAAAAAAGACCACAGAGAGTTTGACAGTTAAGTCATTGATAACTAGTTTTATTATAGTGGCTAGAAGTCAAACTACAAGGATTTGTTAAAGAGAAGACAGTGATGAAGTAGAAAGCCATAAAAGGTTAGGGAAAGTCAGGAACATAGCTGTCTGGCCTAGAAGAATAACAGGAAGTCTTCTCTTATGGACCTATGTTCTATTTTGTATTCTTGTTACACACTTACACAACACACACACACACACACACACACAGTGTCTTCCTATTACTACACTACAATGTAAGCTTCATGAGAAGCACGGTCCTTGCCTTCATCTAGGCACCTCCAACACCTCACACAAAGTTTTATACACCCAGTATTCAATAAATATTTAGAGGGAAATTAACTGACTGCTATACTTTCCCCCAAGGTACTTGAAGGCACTCCCCAGTAAAGGAGTTTCTGTATCATTCCTTAGTACCTTGGTCAGAGTGAGACAGAAGATGAAAACTCACAAGGTCCCAGAAGTAGTAAGAAATAGGATCAAAGTATAGGTAGAAGGATTAGTTGTAGGAAGAATATAATTTTGTCTGCATGAGAAAAGGAGATATGAGTAGGTAAAGCTGCTGAAAAGTATTAAGGATTGGATGAGTGGGGTGAAGAAACTCCCTCCAAATAGCTCTGAGTGTCTCTCAGTGAAGTTCCAAGAAAAACTCCATTTCCAGGCAGGGAGTGTGCAGCCATGCACAAGTCATCTAACCTCAGTGAACGGCAGTTTCCTCTTTTGGAAAGTCCAACTAGATATAGTCCCTTCAACTGCCTGCTCTAGTTCTGATATTGATACTGAGAAGGCAGCACCTGATGTGGCAATGAAAGGCTAGGTAACTTACAGAGACAGGGAGAGGGCTACTTTGGCATAAGAAATAGCATTATAAAATTTCAAAAAATTCTAAGAGTTGGAAGCAAATTCTGAGATAATCTAATCAATCTCTTTTAGAAATTCTTTCTACAAAATCCTTCACAAGTGGTCATCTTTGCTTGGAGATTTCCAATGAATGGAAATCTGAGAGTTCTCCGGAGGTCACTCATTTTATTGCTGGCCAACTGTTTTCTCCTTCAAGGACAGTGGAACCACACTAGTTAACATTACAGCCCTTGAGATTGCGTAGAGAAAGTCAGAATGACACTAAAGAGAACAAAAAAAAAAGTAGCTGTACTAGACCTAATAAGGTATGGAAAATCCTTGATAGAGATGACAATTGTGAAGGTGTTGAAAGGCTAAGATACAAGGTACCTCAAGGAGAATATGCCTAAGGCATGGAAAAAAATTTGGACCTTATTAATTCAGGGGGAGTGTGACCAAGAGAATAACTACAAACCCATGTCTACTCTCCTACTGTGACAAATGCATTAGTAGGGAAGGTTTCTGTGGTATTTTTAAAATGATATTCAACAGACATCTTTACCATTTCACAATTAACAAAGATACAGAAAAAAAAATATAGGCTCCTTGAAATCAGGTCCTGTTTCATTTTTTTCATTGTATTTCTAGTACTTAATAAATGCTTTTTGCTTATTTACAATACTTCATTTCTCTGTCAATATGAATCAGTATTAACATCACTAGCTCAATGAAATGCCACTAACACTAACTATATAAGGAAAAAATTAGGCCAAAAATATTCTTACCCCTTTGACTGGCCATTAGCACGGTTTTCAAAAAACTTAATCTCCAAAATATCATTTACTCCCAAAGAATGAACTGCTTCAGTTAAATCTTCATCAGTTGTCCACTGCAAGACATTAAGTTTAAAATTCAGCCATAAACATATACTCGAAGTTTCATTGCTTGTTGTAAAAAGTATTCTAAAACTTTATGTAAAAATAAAATCTAAACATTTACACTGACAGTATTCTTTCACTAAATGAAAGTGTTTCTCTTCATATATTCCACAAATACAACAAAATTAGTGACTAAAGGACAAGAATTAGAAATTATAAATAAACTCAATTTTGTGAAACAGCATAAGCTCTAAATTACATGGTAAACAGACTGATAAAAATGATACTACTGGCAAAAATGCTGTTTTATACACATTAGTTGTGTGGTACAAGCCATAAAGGAAATGTTTGGGAGTAGTATAATTTTTAAACATCCTCTTTCCTCATTGGTTAAAAAACAGATTACACAAGTTTCCCCTTGTCCCCAAAGCATAGCCTTTCAGTACAATCCTAGAGACATACCGTCCTTGTTCTCTAAGAACTATCCCTGCTAAGCTGAGAGGTTCTGCACCAATAAGCAATTAAGTAATAGATTCTTTGTCCATAGCAACCTATGAAACATAAATGTACAAGATGTCTCTTACTCCTGTGCAATAACAGTGACAGAGAAAGAGGGCAGTGGATGCTAAGAATCAGTTTTCAGGCAGCCTATCAACAGTACGAGACTCTAAATATGAAATCTAAATATTAAAAATGTCTACAAAACTGGAAGAACTAAAACATCAATCTTGACATTCTTGCTTAAAAATATAGTCAAAAGATAGAATGAAAAGATTGTTCACAGGTTCAATTTGGAGAGGCGACTAAAGGATGTGGCTTTATTATGTAGCCAAAGACAAGAAGTATCATTTCATGAGACGCTAGGTCATCTCACGCTGCAGACTTAAGCAATAAGCCCACTATGAAGTTAATTGTAGCTTATGAATCATCAAGAGAGGAGTAAAAAATTTCTATGAAAAACTCAAAAAAGATACTCAAAATTATATCGACATAGGTATATAATTTAGACATAAAGGGTGTGGAGCATGGATAGTTTACCTGTCAGACCTATGGATAAGGGAAAAATTTAGGACCAATCTAGGACCAAACAAGAGCATTATGAAATATAAAACAGATAATTTTGATTATATTAAATTTAAAGGTTTACACAAAAAACCCCAATGCAACCAAAATTACAAGAAAAGCCTCTCTGATAAAGGTCTCCTTTCTCAAATATATAGAGAACTAAGTAAGTCAAGTTTATAAAGAAGTCATTCTTCAAATGATAAATGGTCAAAGGATATGAACAGGTAGTTTTCAGACCAAAAAAAAAATTCAAAGCTATCTATAATCATGAAAAAATGATGTAAATCACTATTGAGAAACGCAAATTAAAACAACTCTGAGGTATCACCTCACACCTATCAGACTGGCTAACATGACAGAAAAAGAAAATTATAAATGTTCAAGAGGATGTGAGAAAACTGAGACACTGATGCACTTTTGGTGAAGTTGTGAACTTAATCAACCATTCTGGAGAACAATTTGGTACTATGCCCAAAAGGGCTATAAAACTCTCTGCATATCCTTTGAACCAGCAATACCACTACTAGGTTTGTACCCCAAAGAGATTAAAAAAAAAAAAAAAAGGAAAAGGACCTTTTTGTACAAAAATATTTATAGCAGCTTTTTTTGTGCTGGCTAAGAATTGGAAATTGAGGGGATACTAATCAATTGGGGAATGGCTGAACAAGTTATGATACGTGGTTGTGATGAAATACTATTGTGCTATAAGAAATGAGCTAGATGCTCTTAGAAAAACCTGGAAAGACTTATATGAACTGATGCAGAGTGAAGTGAGCAAAACAATATTGTACAATGAACAACTGGGAATGACTTAGCTATTTTCAGCAATACGATAATCCAAGACAATCCAAAAAGACTCATGATGAAAAATGCTATCCACTTCCAGAGAAAGAACTGATGGCATCTGAATACAAACCAAAGTATACTTTTTTTCTCTTTCCTTCTTTCTTTCTTTTTTTTTGAGTTTTCTTCTACAAAATGACTAATATATGGAAATGTTTTACATGACTGTACATGAATAACCTGTATCAGATTACTTACCATGGAGGAAAGGGGGGAACAAATGGAGGGGATAAAATTTGTAACTCAAAACTTAAAAAATTTTTTTTTATTATTTTTACATGTAATTAGGGAAAAATATTATTTTAAAAAATTACATCAACACATAGTTTGATATCTGGTGACTCTGATACAAAGGCAGACACAGGGAAAGAAGGTAAAAATGGTAGAAGACCGAACCAGGAAACAGTACCTGTTAGGTTATACCAAAACCTCATGCCTCTTTTTTAATAGTCAGGAGGTAATAGACATGGTGAGCATTAAACAGCACAAAAAAATAAGTGATTCTATCTTAACAGACAGGAAACAAATGATTAACAACCTGAGGCTCATTCCAAACTGGCTATCTGTATTTTGTTGTTGTTCAGTGTTTCAGTCCTGTATGGCTCTTTGTGACTTCATTTGGGGTTTTCTTGGCAAAGATACTGGAGTGGTTTGCTATTTCCTTCTCCAGCTCATTTTACAGAAGAGGAAACTGAGGCAAATAGGGTCACACAGCTAGTAAGTGTCTGAGGCCAGACTTGAACTCTGGCAGATGAGTGCCACCTATCTGACCCAGCTATCTGTACATCCAGACGATTAACATGTTAGACTAATGATTAAAATTTAGAATAAAGATGAGAAGACACAGCATGTAATAATAAAAAATTTCAAGTTGATGTATTTACTGAGGTTGAAAAACTCAAAATAGAGAAAGGAACAGACATTGACCCAGATTGTTACTATTTCCTACTGAAGATTAATCAATGTGTAAACAAACCCCAACAATGAGGAAACGAAAAGCCTAGAAAGCAATTCAGCCCACTACCAGTTGATCTCCTTAAATATATATCCCCCCTCTTTTTGGAAAGGCCAAGAACAATGGGTGTAAAACACTGCACCTATTGTCATATGTAGCAGAAGTATCCATTAGTTTTATTGAATAGGGTTTTTTTTTTAGTCATTTGTCTTTGTTACAAGGGAAGACTCAATGGCTTGGGGTTATATTCAGGAATGAATATAACATAAAAGCAAAAAAGACATAAATAAAAGCTTAACACACAACCTCCTTGACAAGAAGAGAATGGCCATCAAGGATAACATCAATTTAGAACAAACTCATCTGTAAAAATCTTTTGAAGGAAGACGGTGGAATAACATTTCATAAAACACTAAGTGTTCAAAAGAAAAAGAATTTTACACAAAGTTTGATTTGAGACCCAAATAAGCCAAATCAATCATTCCAAAAGCAGTTAAGGATAAAATTGGAACAAAATGGTGAAAAATAAAAAAGATCTGTCACAATTCCTGTAAGAAATTTTTTATTCCATCAATAACAATGGAATTATCATATTTGGATTCCATTATAATCCTTGGGGAAAAAGAGATGGAACTCAAGAAAAAAAAATGGGAAAAGAAGCTGGACTAGATGAAGTACGCACAGAGGAAGCATAAACCAAAGTGGCCCAATTATGATCACATCAAGGTATAATCTGAATATACCTCCAATATTGGAAGACTGAACAGCTGGGGGAAAAATCAGACCTTACTACTACCACTACAAAAAGGTAACCCTGAGGATATCAATAACTCCTGACTCATATCTTAAATTTTTTTATGAGAATCCAAACATACATCAAAGGTGTGAAAAACTAGATAGAAACAGGCAAGCTTTTGCAAATTATATTCTGTAGCAGACCACATCTTTACAATCACTCAAAGGACAGAAAGGGAAAAGAAAATTTGAGATTACTGTTCCCTTTTTTAAAAAAGCATTTAGTTTATAAGATTCCTTTTAAGTATCTTAACAGAGTTATGATCATCTAATTCTAAATATAAAGCACAAGATCAAATAGAGATATTTACTAGTATCATGGAGCCTATCTACCACAGAAACCATTTGGAAGAAAGATTCCCTTTGGATAGTGAGAATCCTCAAGGTGCTGTTAGAGGACATCATGTACAGACGACATCAAGTTCCAGGACATTTCAGAGACTCCAAAATGAGATTCATAGTCCTAACTACCCACATAAGATGTAAAGTGGATAAAGAATGCCTGTTCTCCAGACAGCCACAGAATTGGTCCATGAACATATATTCTGGGTAGGCAACACAGATGGACAATTAACTGGGTCCAGAACTGAACAGAAGAACACAGGCTGGAATGAACTACAAAACTGGGTGACACTTTCAATTACCCTGTATTTCTTGTCAAAATATTAATCTCACAATTTTTAACACTAATATTTTTACAGCAACGTTGAGAATCATGGAATAAATGCTACAATCTCAGACAAATCAAAACTGCAGGTCACTCACCCAAAAGACAACTGAGAGATTTACAATGGATATAGATAGGCGAGAGCAAATTACCAACGACAAATAAGATGCACAAAGTAGAATAAAGTTATTAGAGAATTATAACTGACAAAAGAGTTGGGCCAGTCATATAATAAAAGACAAATACAGACTGATAATCTCAGTGGGAAGACTGGTACCCACATAATAGAAAGCATTTAGGGGAAGGTCTCCAGAGCACTGGATGGACTGCTATGGTAGATTTACAGGACATGGACAGAAGTCACCCAAAATGAAAAAGCAAGGATGGGCTGCAATTTGTACCAATGGAGGGAGTAATCACATCAATGATATAAAGCTACTCACCAGAAGTATACATATCTATATTTTTTCTTTTAAAAAGGAAAAAAAAAATTTAGAGCTACAAAGCTTATTTGGACCTAGATGGAATTTCTAAAATGCAAAGTTATCAGATACGGGGAAGGAGGAAGGAAGAAAACAGTATTCTAATCCTGATGCTTCCACTAACTAATCTTGGGCAAAACACTCAATTTGTCTGGACCAGTTTCCTCATCAATTAAATGAGATGATTAGACTATATTATCTCCTAAGTCCCTTTTGGTTATAAAGTTCCACGATTATACATTTTCAGACTTGGTAAATAAAAAGCTTATTCAAAAGGCACACCAAACAATTCAGTTTATCAATGAAAATGTTTTATGAAACAAACAAATTACCTTGTGAAACTTTTTTATCTTTAAAGTACAATAAGGTGAATCTGAACTAATAAAAATTAAATGGAATATTTTTAAAAGAAATGCAGTTTTATAGAAACACACCCCAATAAAATATTTCTAATTAAAACATCCTAAAAGACTGCCTTTAGTTAAGTTTCTTCTATGACACCCAGTTGCACTTAAGAAAATAAACTGTAGCTTTATTATTTAAACACATCTCCTTTAAACATGTTTATGAGAATCCCAGAGAACATCCAAATTTGGCAGCAAAACTTGTATCACTAGTGTACAATGACAATATTCCAGTCAATAAGAACTAAAAATGAAAGCCTCTCGGCCTGATTTCAAAAAATATTTTGAAATCAGAAAGCAAAATAAGTATCATACCCTTATCATTCCTCTAAAGTTCAAAATTCCAGTTTAAGAAATGAGGTGGATTTTTCAGAGTATGAATGGAGTGTTTGAGATAAATTAAGGAGATTTGAGGGGAGTAAAAAGGTAACTGCTTAATCTTTTAATTGGAAGAAAAAAAAAAACAAACCCCAACACACATACTCAAAACTCATTGACCTGCACTTAGCTGAAGTCTCCTCTGGCTCAGGTTTACTTATCACAAATCACTATCATGCATAGCAGTAATACCTCCTCCACTCCTTTCCCCCACCAATCTATTCAAGAATAAAAAGCAGGGAAAAAAATTTAAGTAATCTCACATTTATGTTTTTAAACAATTAAAAAACTGCAAGAAAATGTGAATGACATGAATTCAGAATCAATAAATAGTTGGTGTAGCAAGCACTTACCCATGTAAGATTTCCAATGTACAATGCAATTCTCTTTCCAGTATACGTGTAGACAACATTTGGTGCTGATCCTTTACCTACATCATCGCCAACAGATGGTGGGAGAGCATCCATATAATCTCGATCCTCTGGGGCATCTCCATTATTTGCAGATGGAGAGATGACATCATCATACAAATCTATCTGATCATGCCCACCATATTCAGCTTCCTGAGATACAGAAACAATGCTCTAGATTACATAATAATACTCAGAACACTATTCAAGAAAGTTGAAATACAAGGATACTGTACTTTTTTTAAAAAATCTCACAGAAGATAATCAAGGATCCAAACTTCTGAATACAAATGTTACCTCAACTTTATGAATAGATGCATTCATGAAAGATGCCTGTAAAGCAAAGTTCTGTATACTGAATCTTATTTTCCCATTGACTTCTAGTATAAAATTGGAGATAAGTTCTTCTGGAAAAATTTAACATGAAGACAATAAAATAGAAAAATAAAATTTTGGTACAATCATAGTCTAAAAAGTCGCAACACGTGAATACAAACCAGATAAGCTATTTTAAAATTTGAAACGATACATTGAAAGGGAAAACCCAACAATTACAACCTCATACATCACTGAGATCCAGAAATCACAGCTTTTTCCAAACCCTCCTAAATGTTCTAAATAATTCCTTTAGCTGCTCAAATTCAGTCTCTGAACTCTTTATGAAAGTTGCTCGCTTCTACAAATGAACATACCTATCTGGGCCAAGGGAAAGAGATGTGGAAAAACAGAAAAGGAAATGATTTAAAATGTAGCAGTTAATGAAAAAACTGGGAAAAATAAAACAATAGATGAAGTATAAGTGAAATTCTGTCACAACTGCCACAGATTAAACAAATTGTTATGCTGAAGTATGATGTTATAAATGTACTGCTATAAATCTCATCCCCAGTCAATAAGGAATTGATCTCTCTCTCTCTGAAGTGGCAAAAGAGGAGTTGTGAACATAAACTATAGCAGTTTAAGGCCACAATGTAACCTGTTTTGTGAGTACTTGTGGTTCATCTACTATACATAGGAAAAAAGATTCAGAGATGGAAGAAACCATAGTCTAATCTTGTTCATGTTTTTCAAGTGAAAAAAGGTAAGAAAAAAAGCAATTTTTAGTAGTGAAAATCATGGGGGAAGGGAGAAAATGTTCACGAAGGGGAGAAATAAAGAAAAAATGCCACCAATAATTCTGTATTTGAAAGGGACTTGCACTACAAGTGCTAACCATCGGACTGGTTCACTATAAGCTACCTCACTGAAGGGAAATAAAGTACCATAAACACCCATTTTTACTAACTCTTTCCTTCTTCTGAGATGCTAGAGTCTATGTATTTTTGTTTTTGTGGCAGTCAGATGCATCTGAGATGACAAGAAATTAGAGGAGATTCAAAACAAATGCTAACAAGAGAGCTGTGAAAATCTAAAGACACAGCTAACTTTCTCACTATTCTCCTACAGTGAAAATTACTCTGAGAAAAGCACATAAAGATATAGTTACTAGTTCTAAAATACACAGCTACATGAAAAACTCCCAGAGAAAAACTTCAGGTACAGTGATAGTCAGATCAACAAAACATTGCTAATATGGGTTCCCAAAACATGGAAATATCATTCAGAAATGTCACTGTAATGTCATTATAACAGAATTTTATCTGTAATGAAGAATACATTTATATGTACAACAAAATTTCAAGTTAATCTTTATGTAAATGTACCAAATCAGTAAACTGATGGGAATGGGGATTTTGAATAGTTTCTATATTTATAGGGCATACCTATAAATCCCTTAGTAAGGGGTCCTCTGAGCTCAATGGCATTCAGAGAATAAAATGGCAGAAACTAAGACCCTGAATCATGGATCAATGGCCACAATTTTATTTTGTTTGTACAGTAGCATAACAAAAAAAAAAAAACACCACCCCCTTAAAAATCTATATTTCTACTATGCTGATACTTGCAAATAAACAGAATTAACATGCTCATATTTTATCTATAGTAATAACAAAATTTGTGGGAATTTTGTTTTGAAGTTTCAGCACGAGCTGAAGCTTCCCATTTTGTAGTTGCAGCACAAGGGTTCCACACATGGAACAGGAAAGGGGGTCACAAGTTCGAACCTTCATTTTCAGATCATAAGGGGTTGAGGGCACTTTAAACTCTCTTGCAATCCGGCTCTTAACAGCAAGTAGAATTATTATTATTCAAAAGAAGTTGTGTCCCCATCCTCCTCTGCAGAAAGTATAACCACAACATAGGGTCTAAGGGAGAGTAAAAAAGAATGCAATGGTTAATAGCAGGGGTAAAAATAAAGGTATTTATGTTAATACTTTCACTTACAAAAAATAGATTAACATGCCAAGCCACTTCTTTTTCATAAGTAACCATTGTCTATGAAAATAGTAACAATGAATAAATAGCAATTTGTAAACAAAACCACATTCTACACTAACCTGGTATTTTACAAGCCACTTACTATTTTTGTCCATCCTTGAATTTCTATGTTGACACCAACCCATCCTTCCATATTGATATGGTTCTACCAATACTAGGATCAGCCATTTTGTCTGGTAGTTGTACTGCTTCCAATTGGTTGAAGCATGATGCTAATGAGACCATGGTCCTGGGTTTGATCTCCATGTAGCTAGAGCTTCATTTTGTTCCAAAGCCACAGATTGTACTCCTAGCCATGGCCAGCCATTTCACAAATGTATGCCATTTGGATTCGTTGAGAAAATACAGTTGAATCTGAACCAATTTACCACCATTACTGGAAAAGAACTCAAAGCACATGCCCTCCTATAGTGTCAATTGTGTCAATCTTAAGGCCAGCCCATACCACCTACCCAAACATCTATAGTATCCAACCTTCTATTACCATCTTCACGAATGCTGTTTCAGAAAAGCTTACATTCACACTCAAAAAAATGGCAACTTATTCATGGACACAAAATAAGCCCTAAAACAATAAAAAAAAAGTTTTTCAAATAAAAATGTGACAAGCTGTACTACTCAAAAAGGTCTTATTTCTAATCATTATCCTTTAAGAATATTTTGTGACATTCAAAAACAAGCAAATATCACCATTTCTATTCTCTAATAAAGGTTTCAGACAATAAAATGCTGGCCCATCTTAAATGCCTTGTAGTATAAATGGAAACTGACATAGAAACAAACTATAAATTTAAGCTATTATTTCATTGCTTTTCCATTCTCGATTATCTTAATGTTTAAAGACTAGAAAATTTATTAAAGCAGTGCAAATCACTGACAAGACACTTGTGCACAGTGCAAGATCTAACAAGATTTGTTCCTATATTGATAGATCTATATCTAATGCAAAGTTGGGAGAAATTTAGAAAATAAAATGTAAAATACCAGAGACAAGTTTCTAGGAGCTGTTGTTTTTGAGGACAATTCATCCATGACAGTCAGCAAAAAGTAATATAATTTCATTTTTACATATTCACATACAGAGCCAAGGCAGGGCTCTCAAGTCACTCCTGGCTCTCTAGCACAATCCAACACTGTTCTTGGTGGTCCTGCCACTCTGGTTAATGCTCACTCTTCTATTTTTCTCTGATCTTTCATTCAACCATCCATAAAGGCAAAATAAAACCAACTGTCCCAAGGACATACAAACTGTTTGATACAACTGGCCTTCAGCTAAAAAAAAAAAAAATTTAAGTAAGAAAAAAACCAGGGAATTCTAAAATAAAAGAATTTAATGTAGTCACTCAATTAGAGAGAATACATTTTTTTAAAATAGCTTACATTTATATGACATTTTATAGTTAAAAGCAAGTTCTACCCAGCTCTCATTTGATCATCACAACAATCCTCTGAGTTTGGTTAGAGATAGGAAAACCAGGCTCAGAGAGATTCAGCAACTTGCCCAAGGTCACACTACTTCTAAATAAATGGTGAAGCCGAACTTGAACCCAGGTCTTCTTTACGGTACAGTGCTTTCCCACTATATTATGAGTACACTGTCCTTTACCCCATAAAGCATGTGTGACAGCATGGATAACTTAAAATATCCAGTCAAAGAATCATTTGTATTGAGCTTTGGAATACATTATGACTTTTACCTTTCCAACTATGCTCTGACCAGAGAAACTGAAATTCACTTTCAATCCTTGAAAATACACCAACTTAGAGGTAAGAAGTAATGAGTTTGTTACTAAAAATTTGCCACAAAAAATAGACAAGTCAGTGATAACAGAGATGTACTTTGGGGAAAAAAATAAATGAAACAAGAAAGAATTAGTAACAGTTTTTGTGTACAAGCTCTCCTAAACAGTTTTCAATGCATAAACCTTATCCCAAGTAACATTGTCATTCTTACAAATTGAGCTGAAATTCTCACTTTATCTTCTAGGAACAATAAGCTCTACAAGAATAAACCTATCTCATGCAATAAAAATATTATGAACAAGCAATTTCATTGTAGAATAATAATGGTTTAAATACATGATGGAAAACTTTCTTAACTTCCACCAGCTAATAAATAACATGATACTTGTTGGGTAAATGAAAGATGCAAAGTAACCCCAGATTGTGAAATAAAGGTGAAGAAGAAAATTTTTCTAATCACTAGCTAAATAATGATTTTCTTTTTAAGGCTGCAAGTTGGGACCCTAAGATCAGAGAACTCACACAGTCCCATGTAAACAAACAAAAAAATGCTAATTTCACATTAGAGCCTATTAAAGTAAGAAGCTAGTTTCACATTAAAGCCTATAAAAATCAGAAGATCCAGGTTCAAATCCTACTCCAGACGCTTAGTATGTCTCCACTTTTCTGTGCTTCAGTTTCCTCATAGGTAAAATGAGGGTGCTGGACTCTGATCTCCAAGATCTTTTCCAAGTCTATGAACCTGTGACTACATATTTCACAACAACATCAAGATGTCTACTTTTCGACACAACAAACAGGGTTGATTTTTAAGTAGTGGAGAAAAAAGAAATAAGAAATAAGTCAAGTTGCTTAATTATAAAACCAAAAATAAATAAGTATAAATCCTGGCATGGACTGAAACTGCTTTAGCAGCTAGGATTCTAATGCTGTTCTCTTCCCAAACCCAAACACGGCGCATGTGTATGGTGAAGGGGGGTGGGGAAAGAGGATGCAAGTAGCACTGCAAAAAGAAAAGCCCAAATAACTGCCTTCAAAAGAGTAACTGTTCCCAATTTGATGGAATCTAGGGACCTCCAATTAAAGACACCAAGAATGCCCCCACACAAAACAGCAGAGTCCCTTGTGCTTTTTTCCCTCCCTCATCTTTCCTCACCACTCTTAAATTCATCTGGTCTATGAAGGAATTCTCTTCATCCTACCCCCAAAGCACATTACAGTAATAGGAAATGGTCTAGCTTGACTACTAAAAAATATATATAAATATATATGCATGATTATTCCTTTTTTAAATACACATAAAAGTTCACTTAAATTTTAACAGAACATAATTACATAGTAAATGCAGAATTATCTCTCTGTACATTCAAACACCACACACTTTAAAAGCACAGGATCACGAAGAAAGAGGGGGTAAAAACAGCAGAGGTCAGTGATATCCAGAATATAAAATCAAAGCTATGATTTAACCAAACTACAAACAAAAACAGTACCATCTGATTTCATCAATTTGAATGTCTAAAAAACGACACTGGCAAAATCATTTGAAGTTAGGCTATCTGGTAGACGTTAAAGAAAAATTCTGAATAAAAAAAAAAATTTGACTGTAAAAGTAGTCAATGAAACCCACGAAATTTCTCTCACCCAGGCTGCAGGAAGATAATGAACATAATTACAGTACCAACTGGCATTACAAACAAAGGAAACATCCCTCCAGGATCAAGTCTGCAACAGCGTTGAAGTATTTCTGAGAAGTGAAGAAAATTGAAAAAAGACTTGGCCACTAAATGATGCCCCAAGTATGCCTCCTCTGTGGGGAGGGAGCTCAGAGTCAAGGACAGAAACTCCTGTAAGGAAAAGTGAATAAAGATTATATTCATCCTGGCCTCCAGTCCCAAAGCATACCCAGGACTCAGAAAATTCATAGCATTGCCCTCTTTTGGAAGAAACTATTTGCTAGCAGTAGTTGTGCATCTACAACCCTAAAAAAAGCTTTGATGTGTTATTTTTGTATGGTACTTCAAAGATGTTGTATTCTTACTAACAGTTTAAAGATACTTGGCAAAATCTTTAAGCAGAATAGGTTTGTAATAAACACTGCAAATGTGCATGTGAAAAGAACTAGAAGATCCTAAAATAAGCTTTGGTATTCTATTTTTATGTGCTACTCCAGTGTTGTGTGCTTACTAAGACTTTAAAGACACTTAAGCGGCATAACCTTAAGTACAATGAACTTTCAACAGAAACACTACAAACATTACTGAGGCCTATGATACAAAAAAGGTTAAGAATGCCTGAACTAGAATATTTAAAAACAAAAAAAAGTTTGGTATCCTATTTTTTATGGTACTCAAATATTATATTCTCATTAATAGTTTAAAGACATTTAATTGGTATAATCTTTGAGGACAACTTGCCATATTAACATTACACGTATTTTTAAAAATTATTACATGTGTGCATATAAAAGAATTAGAGGATCCAAAAAAGCTTTGGCATTTTATTTTTTGTGATACTAGAAAGTTGTATTCTTATTAATAGCTTAAAGACACTTAACTGATATAAACTTTGAGTCTGATGGGCTTGAAATACAAACCACAAATATCTAAAATATTTTTCATCTTAAGACACTTTAACCATTTATGGCTTAAAATTAAGGAACAGGAAAACGTGGGATTTCATCTTTCCTACAACACTACCACAAGGTACACAAAAAGTAAATAAATCTTCAGGGAAAAACAAATCTTATTTGTGTCAACTAACACAATCATCCAGATTTAAAAAAAAAAAACCAACAAACAGGGATGTGTGGAAGTTTATAAAGTTCCTTTCTCCCAGGGATAGGAAAAAATAAACCCATCACCTGTGAAATTTCTGTAGAGTTTGGAATTAAAAACAACCACCATCAACAACCTCCTCCCCAATACGTGTTACCGAGCAAAATACTTTATTCGCCTCCTGGCTTCTTCCAAATTTCAACTAAAACCCACCTTTTACAAGAAGTTCTTTAAAACTATACAAGAAAAAAAAAACCATCCCCCTGCCCCTGAAAAACCCAAGCCCCTACACCCCCTTCCCCAACGTGTGCTATTTAACAAAACACAACCATCTCCTGTCTTCCAAGTTTCAACTAAAATCCCACCTTCCAAAAGAAGCCTTTCTTTAAAAAACAAAACAAACAAACCCCCCCCCCCCAAACATGTGCTACTGAGCAAAACACACTAATCCACCTCCTGGTTTCTTTCAAGTTCCAATTAAAATCCCATCTTCCACAAAAAATCTTAATTTAAAAACAAGAAACAAAACAAAACAAAACAAAAATCCTCCCCCAATACGTGTTATTGAACAAAACGCAGTATCTACCTCCTGGCTTCTTCCAAATTTCAACTGAAACCCCACCTTCCATAAGAAGCCTTTCTTTTTTAAAAAATAAAAACTTCCCCCCACCCCAAACATGTGTTAGTGAGTAAAACACAATATCCACCGCCAGGCTTCTCACAAGTTTCAACTAACACCCCCTCCCCCCCAAGGTTTTCCAGGCCCCCTCCAAGCTGGCTAGCGCCTTCCCGCCGTGATCCTTTATCTCGTTTGCAGGTTGTCTCCCGTTTAGATGGTAAACTCCTTGAGGGCAGGGGCTGCTTTTTTTTTTAACCCCCTTTGGGGTATTTCCTTAAATACGCATTTATGAAGCCAGGCCTTAGAAGCAAAAGACCGCCCTCCTCCCCCCAGGAGCTCCCAGCCTAAGCTAAGAGAGACCCCGAGCAAGCCCGGGCCGCCCTCCCAAGTGGGCGCTCCCTTCCCGGGGGCATCCTCCCGGCTCCCCGTTCCAACAGCAGGGCAGACGTTTTGCAAAAAAATGCCCATCCCTCAGAATCAGAACTAGGTTCTTCCGGGGGAGGAGACTCGGGACCGGGGAGAGGGGGAGCCTCCTCGAGGGCAGGACACCCCCCCGCCCCCCTAGGCCTTTCTTTGTACGCCCCCCAGCGCTAAGCCACAAAGCCCGCGGTGCGGAGCAGGCGCTTAATAAATGCGTAAGAGAAGAAAACAAAATAAGTATTTTTTAAACAAATGCTTCCGGTCCCGGGGCTCCCGCACCCCTCTCCTGCAGGGTGGGCGCCCACCCCCCACTCAAACGCTGGAAGAACCGGGGTCCGAAGCGGGGAGGTGGGGGGGGGGACTGGCGACCACAAAGCCTCCAGGACCGAGCGGCGTCAATGGACGAGGTGCATGCAGACAGAGGGAGGTCGGGGGTGGACATTTTAATTTCGAATTACAACGTATGGATTGATACGGATATTGGATCTGTATATCGAGAAGGCAGAGGCAGAGGCCCTCTTCTCGCTCGGCGTCCGATTGGCGCGCCCGGTCCTCCAGGTGTGCAGAAGGCATCGCCCCCCCCCCCCCCCCCCCCCCCCCCCCCCCGCCCTGGCCAGGCCCCAGCACGGCGGCGGCGGCCAGGCCTCGGGGCCTCGGGGCCTCGGGCCCGGGGAGGCGGCGCTGGCGGAGGGAACCGCGGCCCAAGCAGCAGGCGGGATCCGGGAGAGCGAGGCGCGAGGGGGCACAAAGGGCCGCGAAACAGAGGCTTCCATGAGGCGAGGGGAGAGGAGGGGAGGGGGCGACGGGGCGGGAGCCGAGCGGGTACCTCCTCAAAGCCGGGCCCGGCCGAGCCAAGCCGAGCCGAGCCTAACCGGGCCGGGCCGGGCAGGAGGACGGACCCCGGCCGTCCTGCCCCCGCCGCTGCCCCCGCCCCTGGCGCACACGAGGCCCGGCCCCGCCGCCGCCGCCGCTCGGGGCCTACGCCGAGGCGGGAAGCCCCGGGACCCGGGCGTCGCCCACAATGGGGAGGCGGGGAAGGAGGAGCCGGAGCAGAGCAAGCCTAGTGGGCGACGCGGGCAGAAAAGAAGGGAAGGGTGGGGAGAGAGCGGGAGAGGGAGGCCGGGAGCGGGGTGGCCCGAGAAGCTGGCCAAGGTGCAACCTCCGCAGCGGGCGGGCCCGGCCCCGGCCCCGCCGGCCTGCGCGCAGCCCGCTTCGGCCGCGCGGGCCTCCGGGGGGAGGGGGGTGGGCCGCACGTACCTGGTTGAACTCCTCTCCCACATCCGCGTAAATGTCTATGTGATCCACACCGTCCGCCATTTTCCCTCGGCTGCCGCTGCCGCCGCCGCCGCGGCCACCCACAGCAGCTCGGTCAGCAGCAGCAGCAGCAGCAGCAGCAGCAGCGCATCTAGCGGAGGGGGGAGGAGGGATCCATTGCGTCACTTCCGAGTCGGGAGGCGGGAGGGGTGGGCGCTATGGGCGGCGGGAGCTGCAGCTGTGGAGGCGCGCTTGGCTGCGGCTGCACGGAGCCGGAGGTGTGGGGACGGGGAGGGGGAGACCCTTTTTTCATCCCCCCCCCAGGCTCGAGCGTCTGGCCCTGCTGCCAGCGATACAGCTTAGGGTCTGCATGAAGGCCTGTGAAAGGGAAGATGGTCCGACACGTGGCACAGCCTTCATTTCCTAATTATTTGCAATTAGAAGATAAATGTTTAACTTCATAATTCGGGAATCCCGTGGCATCTGAGGCCCCTTTTACTTAACACCCACGTATCTCCGTTTCACTTCCAGTCCCACACCCGCTGCAGTTAAAGAAAAAGAAAGTGGTTGGAGCATTTGCATGCATGCGGCATTTGGTTTTGCATGCTGCATTTGCCTTTGCATCCTGCACGTCTTGCCATGGCCACGGTTTCCTCATTGCTTGACCCCTCCCCAACCCCCTTCCCTTATCATCATTCTTCCTCCTCATTTACACTAGCAGTTGACTGTTGCATTTTCTCTAGGGGGGGAAAAAAAAAGAAAAAACCGAATACATGTTAACGTAAAAGTGTTTGAAAGAAAAAAAGTCCGCCAATCCTTGAGTACTGCCCACATCTTCTGATTCTAAAAACCCTGGTGTCAAGGGACCTTCTTTCTTCTGTGTCTAATTATGTTCCCTCATAGGCTTGCTTTCCTTCAGCTATTCCTCTAGGAAGGTGAAAGCTGGCAGAGCTTGCAGGAAACACTGGAAGAGGGGAAAACCATTTAGGAATTCATTTGGATTGAAAAAAATCGATGCAGGTGCTATATTATTTGCTATTGCGGTAGTCCAGTGTTGAGAGAAGAAAGGCAGAGAAAAATTAAAGATGGCTGAGATTTTGAAAACTATCGATATGGCTTGGAAATGTGGAGAAAGAGAAAGGAATAAAACATGTAGTTGTACCCATAGGATTGATGTTTATGATAATACTATTCTATGCATCATTTCCTAAAACAAGGAAGATTTAATCTAGCCTTCCTCGAAATTTTGTTCTCTCTATTGAAAAAAAAAAAGCTGTATGAATGTGTTAAGGACTGGTAAAATCCTACAAAAATTCCAGGAAAGGATATTAAAGCATCTATTCATGTTTGTACCCCAGACTTCTGTCCAGGACTCTCTCTTCTACCTCTGCATGAAGATTCTTAGCCTGATATCCACACATCCACAGACCCACAGACCCACAGATCCACATACAGGCAAGGAGTTGGTCGATCAATTTCAGGGCATTTGTGACTTGGATGGGAAACAAAATTTACACCTCTATTTTCATTAATCTCTCATGCAAATTTAGCATTTTATTCTGTTATGGGTGTAAGGCAACAAACACTCTTCTTCGAAGGGGTTGCAGTATAGCTCATCATGATCATGACTGATTTAAATTTCAGTGTGAGTTTTTAATTTTTCTCTGAAGTGTGTAATGTTCTTTAATCCTCCGGACTCTTAGAATGCTGCTGATCATTAGGTCAGGTATAATTCAATCTCATTCATTCCTCTCCAACCCAGCAGATTGCTACCCATCCATGTCCTCTCCCCTTGGGAGATTTTTTTTGTCCATATCCTCCTGGAAATCCTCCAGAGGGGATCTAGCCAAGGCAAGGGTCTGTTTGTTTGTTTGTTTGTTCAGTTTTCTATATGTGCTATGTGCTGTTCAGACAGACCTTGATCTTCATCATGGAACCAACCCAGCTTCATAGCCACTTTGCCAGATGCTATCTTTTTTATGCCCCTTCTTTCCAAGGCAGCATGGTACCTTATGGGTCAAGCATTGTTATCAGAGTATGGCCTGAGTTCAAGTCTTGTCTCTGATACATGCTATATATGTGATCTTTTTTTTTTTAATAACAAGTCATTTAACTTCTTATCGTTCTATGCACCTTCACTTCACCTCAGCCTCTCTGTGACCCAAGCAACTCTTTAAGGAGACATTGGTAGAAGGAGTTTGGCCAGCAGGAACTTCCAACAGGAATGAATAATTTGTCATAATGAAATGTCATAATGAAATAATTTGTCATGACTAAGAAAGAAATACCTGCTATCCTTCTCTCTGTAATCCAAATTTTAATGCTTTTGATATTAGGGTCTGATTTTAAGCCATAGGGCATTGCCAGAGAGAGAGAATATGGAACAGGGAGTCTTAACTTTTTTAGGGTGGACTCCTTAGACCAGGGGTGGGGAATCTGTGGCCTCGAGGCCCCATGTGGCCCTCTGGGTCCTCAAGTGCTGCCTTTTGTTTGGACTCAGTCAAAGGACCCAGAGGGCCACATGGGACCTCCAGGCCACAGGTTCCCCACCCCTGCCTTAGATTGTCTGGAGGAGTCTATGGACCCCTTCGCAGAAGAGTGTTTGTTGCCTTACACCCATAACAGAATAAAATGCTAAATTTGCATGAGAGATTAATGAAAATAGAGGTGTAAATTTTGTTTCCCATCCAAGTCACAAATGCCCTGAAATTGATCGACCAACTCCTTGCCTGTATGTGGATCTGTGGGTCTGTGGGTCTGTGGATGTGTGGATATCAGGCTAAGAATCTTCATGCAGAGGTAGAAGAGAGAGTCCTGGACAGAAGTCTGGGGTACAAACATGAAAAGATGCTTTAAAAAAATTTTTTATTCTGAATTCAACAAACACCGAAAAAAGAGAATATTTTCATATATAATCAACCAACAATTGTTTATTCTCATGGAGCTCACATTGTAACACAATAGGCAAAAGACACATTATTATATACATACAAGATACAGACACTATACATGGGAGTTAATTCCAGAGGAAAGGCTAGTACTAGACAGGGGACCTAAAAAAGGCCTCTTAAGGAAAGTGGAATTTGAGCTAAGTCTTGAAGGGAGCAAGGGAAACAAGGTAGACAGTGAGGAGGAGGTGAAAGGGAGGAGGAAAAGGATGTGAAGTGGAAATAGAGCATTCCAGGTGTGGGGAACTGTATCAGGAACAGCAAAAATGCCAGGGTCACTGGATCACAGAGGACATGGAGGGGAGTAAAGTACAAGAAGGCTGGAGACGCAGGAAGGAGCCAGATCGTGAAAGGTTTTAAAAGCCAAACAGAAGGTTTGTTTTTTTTTAAATTTGATCCTGGAGGTAATCGGGAGGTACTAGAGTTTATTAAATAGTGGGGAGAGAAGTGACATGGTCAGACCTACACTTTAAGATCAGTTTAACTGCTGAGTAGAAAATGGGATGGAGTGGGGAGAGAGGAGTCAGGAAGACTAACTAGAAGACCCCAAGCATAGTTGATGAAAAGTTGTATGAATGAAGAGAAAGGAACATATACAAGAGATGTTCTGAAGGTAGAAAAGACAAGACTTGGCAGTGAAGTAAGTACAAGGGAGGATTTGAGGATGACACAAAGCTGAGACTGTGGGTGACTGGGTGGAGGATGGTGGTGCTCTTAAAAGTTGGGAAGAGAAGAAGGTTTTAGGAGAAATAATAATGAGTTCAGTTTTGGACGTGTTGACTTGGAGATATCTTTAGGACATCAATATTGGGATGTCAGAAGCAATTGATAATTTGAGACTGAAGGTCAGGAGAAAAGCTAGAACTGAATATATAGATCAACAATTCATCTGTATAAAGATAATGATTGAACCCATGGGAGCTGATGAGATCACCCAGGTAAATAGCACAGAGGGAGAAGAGGTCCCCAGACATCCTTGTGAAAGGGACCCACGTGATTTACTAATGAGCAGTATGGAGAGTGTGAGCAGCAAAAGAGCCTGAGAAGGTTTTCCAATCCCAATCTCCCACCAACCATGCTACTTTTGGACTTCGTCATGCATTCATGCCCCAGGAAACTCATCGCTGGGAACTCTCATTATTTTGCAAGACAGAATCAGCCTTGGCACTCCCATCTCATCAATACCCTTTGCCCCTCTGATTGGACCCTTTGACTGTAGGGCAGACCCTATAAGCTCCAAAATCTCCATTTAAGGAGGGTGCCCAGTCGTCTCTCCATTTCCCACGAGCTGAATTGCTTTTGGACTTCTCCATCAAGCCTTTGAGTCAAGTACCTTCCCCCAACTTCCTGTTTTTCAAATTCTTTTTGTGTGTTGCCTTCTCTCATTAGATTTTAAGTTCCTTTAGAGCTGGAACTATCTTTTTATTTACATTTGTATCTTCAGCACCTAGCACAGTTTCTGGCACATATAATACGTGCTTAATAAATGTTTATTGACTGACAGGTAGGAGGAGAACCAAGAGACAGTGGTGTCAAAACCTTCAGAAGAGAAAGAATTCAGGAGGGTCATAGGCTGCAGAGAGGTCATTGAGAAGAGGCCATTAAATTTGGCAATTATGAGGTCCTCGTTCCCTTGGGAGAGAGGAGTTTCAGTTGAATGATGAAGTTGGAAGCTAGGCCAGCAAGGGTTAGCAGAGAAGGAGAAAAGAGAAAGTGGCGGCAGGAGTTGTTAATAGCTTTCTAAAGGTTGTTAGCCAGAAAATAGAGAAGATAGGATGAGAGCCAATGGGGGTGGTAGGATAAAGTAGGATAAGCTTTGAATTTCAAATTCTCTTCCTTCCTCCCTCCTCTCCCCCCTCCTTGACAAGTCAAGCAATTTTGTTGTTCATTGTTGGGTTTGGGGTTTTTGGTTTTGTGTTTTGTTTTGTTTTTTTAAATGAGGGAGACAAAGGCAAGTTTGTAGGCAGCAAAGAAGCATTCAATAGAGAGAGATCGAAGATTAGAGACTGGAATTAGTGAGGGGGCTATCTATAGGAGAATGCAGGGAAGGAATCGGATCAGAGATGCACTTAGAGGGACTTGTGTTGGCCAGGAGTGGGATACCTCTTCATGAAAAGCAGGGGTGAAGAAGATCTAGAGGAGGCATTTTCTGAGTGATATGAGATGAGGTGGAGGGAAGAAGAAGGAGCTCTCATCAAATGAAGGATGAGTTGAGGTCCTCAGCTGAGAAGTTTAAGGAAAGGGGGTCTGTAGGAAATTTGAGGAGGGATGAGAAGGTTTAGGGCATGTAAAAAGGTTGCCTCACTGCAGTGAGGGTCCAGTCAAGATTATATAACATAAATTTGTAGTAGACTGAGTCACCATAATTTTCTGTCTCTAGCTCCATTCAGCAGCACGTGAATAAGAGTGAAGGTGGTGGAAGGTGGGAGTAATCCAAAATTAGGGTTTGGCAAAGCATTACATGTGATAGGACAAGGGGCCAAGGGATTTAAGTGCATAAAAAGAAGATTATACGGGAAATGATCCAGTATGATATGCAACTTACTTTTTAAAAAATTATGTAATTAATTCAACATAATACTTTCATCACTTTTCTGTTTGTGTTGTCCTCTTCTATTCTCTGTGTTTTAAAACATGCTTTTATCCTTTTTTCTAACAACACTATCATGTTTTCCCTTCTTTCCCAAACCTTTGCCCCCAAATAAAAAAGGAAAAACACAATCCTTATAGTAAATAAATACAGTCAAGGAAAACAAATCCACATGTATGTCCAAAAACATATGTCTCATTTTGCACCTTGGGTCCATCATTGGTCCTCTAGAGTCATAACTGGTCGTTGCATTGTCAGAGAGCTTAAGTCTTTCCAAGTTGTTTTTCTTTATACGGTTGTTTATTTTATAAATTATTCTGTTTTGACTCACTTCACTTTGCCATCAGTTCATACATGTCTTCCAAGTTTTACAGTATGTGTGTATATGTATGTGTGTGTGAGAGAGAGAGTGTGTGTGTGTGAGTGTATAACTGATGACAAAAAAGACCTTTTCGTGGAAAACACACACACACACATTTTGGATATTAGGCAGAAACTTAATGCAAAGATTTTTTTTCATTTACTAGAAAATTTACTTTTCTCATTTTAACTGCATAGGTTTTGTCTGTGCAAAAACTTTTTCAATTTTACATAATAAAAATAGTCTATTGCATCTTTTATGATCCTCTCTTGACTGGTCATGAATTTTCCCCCATGCATAACTGTTAAAAGACATAGACTTTTTAATTTTTTAATATATTTTTTATTTATTTCATTAAATATTTCCCAATTTCATGTAAGAAAATTTTAGCAATCATTTCTTAAAATTTTGAGTTACAAATTCTCTCCTGCCTCTCTTCCCTCCTTGAGAAGGCAAGCAGTTTGCTATTGATTATACATATGAAGTCATGCAAAACATTTTTGTATTAGCTGACATAAGCTAATAAGGAAAACTTTCTCAAAAACTATATCTGTAACATCAAAAGGATTGTATAATATAAATTTGCTTACAGAATTGCTAACTGTAAAAACAGCTTCATTTGATAAGAAGAACCTGATGTTACAGGCAGCTCACTGATATGGCCAATCATAGACAAAACAACTTTGAATGACTCAGTTAACAGATAATTCAATGGAAAGAATTGCTAATTTGTCTGAAGATCTTTTTCAATTAACTAATTCAGAAATTTAAATCTTACTATTTTGCATTGCAAGTGGATGAAGCAACAGATGGAGTTAAAGATGCTGTGTTGATTACAGATATAAGATATTTTCTTGAAACTGATGTTAAAGAAGATTTGTTACTTTGCATTCCTTTTGATAGAAATACCACATTGAGATATTTTCAGTATAATTAGTGGATTTTGTAAAATGAAAATAATATAATGCAGGAAAATTGATACATTTCTCAATTTAAAAAAATTTCTGCCCTGCAAGAACTATAAGTAAATACTCATTTTAATCTCTCAACCAATCTACAGAAACCCTTCTCATTTTATTTTAATGACCTAGATATTTTAGGAATAAAAATGAGGAATCATGAGGAATTGATATCAAAGAAAAATATTAATACTGATAATGTACTCTGTTTTTCAGCTTGACTGCCAGAAACAATTTAACATTACTATTCAAGCATTTCTAGTTTAGACAGATGTCCAAACTGCCATAGTCCCCTGTGCCATCCAACATGACTCTGTCCCAAAATTATTTCAGGAAATATAGGAGTCTTGAACAAGGCAAAGATCCACAACATGCAAAAATGCAGTTTTGAATTAACATTCTAGAATAGTCAGTACTTAATTCTTTCCTGGACTACTCCACTTAAAGATTGAAAAATAATTCTATACTATTATCAGTATCTGAACTTTGACTACTCCTCAAGTAAGAAGACACCACTCAGGTAGGTCATGGTTCCAGTCACTTCAGTTGAGTAGGAATACAGTCTAAGGATCTTATCTAGACAAGTTTAAACCTTTTCCCTATGAAAGACTTTAGTTTTTTCCTAAAGGGAAAAAATTTTAGGCTGGAGAAAATATTACTTCTTAATATTTTCAGCTGAACTAAAAGGTTTTAAATACCTGTTTGCCATAGGATAAAAAACAATACATTTGGTCTTATTTTATCTTAATGTGAATGGTTAGCAGATTTGTCTTGTGATAGTGAGTTTTCTGGTTTATCAAACAGAACAATACCATTTTAAAATTTATTTTAATCTGTTATTTGTGCGAAATATTTTTCTGCTAGAGCTGCTACCAAAACAATATATCAGTCTCAATTACTGATTGAAAAAGAATTACAAGTAGCAACACCACTGATGAAATGCTTCATGTTTACAGAATCTTGGTACTGAAAAAATATCACATTAACAATAGTTATTTTTATGTTATATAACATGAAAATTGTAAAGAATTTAACAATAAGTATATATGTCATGTTTTTCTATTGAGTGTTTAAAGTTTTTTTTAATTATAAAGTTGTAGCAAAATCTTACTTTTATTTTAGTAAAATATACACTAAAAATTATTGCTTGGGTCATTTTATTAAAAATGTTAGGAGGTGGGGGGGAAAGGTATAAAAAGGAGGAAATTACTAGTATTTAAATATGGAAACCACTGCCTTAAGGCACAATTAGGTCTAAATACAGGAGAAAATCCTCTGCCCTGGGATCTACAGAGCCTGGCATAGATTCCAATAAACATATCGGGACATATCAGGAACCTAAATGCTTCTACATAAAATGAAAACTGCCCTTTTTTAGAATAATTGAAAAGTCCAAACCTAGATCCAATCTGTACTGCAGCTAGATATTTGGACTCAAGATTTTAGCATAGCATTGGGAGACCTATAATTTTCATTGGCCACACCCTTCATTTAAAAATAAAAGTGGTTTTGAAAACCATGTTATAATTGCCCTAGGCCACATTTCATTTAGTTTTATAGCACTTGTTCCTATGTTTTGCCATTTTTACTCTCATTCTTCTTGCTCTATATGAGTTTGCATTTGAAATCTGAAAAAAAAAAACCTCCTACTAGTCATTTGTCATTATTATTATTTTATGGCCTAATCTCTGTAATATATGAAAGTTTTTGCTTTTAAAAAAATGTTAAGTCATTCCAAATTCTCTCCCTTGCTCCAGCCCCTCCCTCACCCATTGAGAAGGCAAGCAGTATGATATTAATTATACATGTGAAATCATGCAAAACTTTTCAATATTAGCCATGTTGTAGGGGGAGTAGAAGCAGGAAAAATAAAGAAAATGGAAAAAATTATACTTCAATTTGCACTCAGAATTCATCAGTTCTCTCTCAGGGTAGCTTTATTCACCATGACTCCTTTGGAATTGCCTTGGATCATTGTATTGATCAGCATAGCTAAGTCTTTTACAGTAGAATATCCTTCCAATATTGCTATTACTGTGTACAATGTTCTGGTTCTGCTCACTTCACTTTGCATTAGTTCATATAAGTCTTCCCAGGTTTTTCCGAAGCCATACTGCTCATCATTTCTTTATAGCACAATAGTATTTCATGAAAATCATATACCACATCTTGTTTAGCCATTCCCCAATTGATGGGCATTCACTCAACTTCCAATTCTTTGCCACCACAAAAAGAGCTGCTGTAAGTACATGTAGGTCCTTTCCATTTCCTTTGATCTCTTTGGGATACAGACCTAGTAAGGATTTTGCAAGGTGAAAGGGTGTGCTCAATTTTATAGACCTTTGGACATAGTTCTAAATTGTTCTCCAAAATAGACCAATTCACAGTGCATTAGTGTCCCAATTTTTACATATCCATTTCAGCATTTGTCATTTTTCTGTTCTGGCACATTAGCCAATGTGAAAGTGTAAGGTGATACCTCAGAGTTGTTTTAATATGCATTTCTCTAATCAATAATGATTGAGAACATTTTTTCATATGACTATAGATAATTTTGATTTCTTCTTCTGAAAACTGCCTGTTTATATCCTTTGACCATTGGTAAATTGAGGAATGGCTTTTATTTTCATGAATTTGGCTCAGTTACCTATGTGTTTGAGAAATGAGTCCTTTATTGAGAAAATTGAAGTAAAATGTTTTCCCCCAGTTTCCTGCTTTACTTCTCATTTGGGCTGCATTGGTTTTGTTTGTGCAAAAGATTTTTAATTTCACGTAATCCAAGTTATCTACTTTACTTCCCATAATTCCCACTATCCCTTGTTTGGTCATAAACTCTTCCCTTATCCATAAATCTAATAGGAAAAATTTTCCATGATCCTATCACCCTTTAAGTCTAAATAATTTATCCATTTTGACCTTAACTTGGTATACAGTGTAAGATGTTGGTCTATGCCTCATTTTTGCCAAACTACTTTCCAGTTTTCCTAGGAATTTTTGTGAAATAGTGAGTTCTCATCCCTAAAATTTGGATCTTTGAGTTTATTAAACACAAGATTACTGTGGTCATTTACTACTATATATTGTGTACCTAATCTATTCCACTGATCTACCACTCTATTTCTTAGCCAGTACCAGATTGTTTTGATGATTACCACTTTGTAGCATAGTTTGAAATATGGTGTTGCTGGCTGCCTTCTTTTACAATTTCTTTTCGGTGATTTCCTTAATGTTCTTGACTTTTTTTTTCCAGACAAATTTTGTTATTTTTTTTCTAGCTTCACAAAATAATTCTTTGTTAGTGTGATTGGTATGGCACTGAATAAGTAAATTAATTTAGTTAGAATTATCATTTTTATTATATTGGCTTGGTTTCCCCATGCGCAATTAATATTTCTCCTTTTGTTTAAATGTCTTTATTTGTGTGAAGAGTGTTTCATAATTGTGTTCATATAGTTCCTATGTGTGTCTTGGCAAGTAGATTCCAAAATATTTTATATTGTCTGCAGTTATTTTAAATGGAATTTCTCTTTATATCTCTTGCTGCTATTTTGTTTTTTGTTGTTGAGGTTGTTTTTTTTTTTTTTTTTGGTAATATATAGAAATGCAAATGTTTATATGGGTTTATTTTATGTCCTGCAACTTTCCTGATGTTGTTAATTATTTCAACTAGGTTTTTAGCTGATTCTCTAGGGTCCTCTAAATATGTCATCATATCATCTGCAAAGAGTAATAATTTTGTTTTATCACTGCTTATTCTTATTTCTTCAATTTTTTTTCTTGTCTAGTATAGAACATCATTGAATAATAGTGGTGATAACGGATATCTTTGCTTCACCCCGATCTTATCGGAAAGGTTTCTAGTTTGTCTCCATTAAAGATAATTCTTGCTCTTGGTTTTAGATATTTACTTCTTATCTTTTTTTGAGCTCCATTTATTCCTGTACTTTCCAGTGTTTTTAATAGGAATGGATGTTGCATTTTGTCCAAAGTTTTTTCTGCACCTATTGATATAATCTTGATTTTTGTTGCTTTTGTTATTGATATGCTCAATTACCATTATCTCAATTAACCAACCTGCATTCCTAGTATAAGTCCCACCTAATCATAGTGTATCACATAGTTTTTGTCATAAAAGTGACATATTGGTGTAATCATCCTGCTAGTATGGTATTGAAAATTTTGGTATCAATATTCATTAGGGAAATTGGTCTATAGTTTCCTCTTTCTGTTTTTGCTCTCCATGGTTTAGGTATCAAGACCATATTTTGTCATAGAAAGAATTAGGTAGGACTTCTTTATCTATTTTTTCCAAATGGTTCATATAGTATTGAATTAATTCTTCTTTAAATGTTTTGTAGAATTTGCTTGTAAATCTATTTGGTACTGGGGATTTTTTCTTAGGGAGCTCATTTATGGCTTGTTCACTTTCTTTTTCTAAGATAGGGTTATTTAAGTATTCTATTTCCTCTTCTGTCCGGGCAGTTTTTATTTTTGTAGATATTCATCCGTTTTCACTTAGATTGTCAGTTTTATTGGCAGATGATTTGGCAAAATAACTCCTAATAATTACTTTACCCTTTTATTTTCATTGGTGATATATTCACCCTTTTCATTTTGATACTGGTTATTGGGTTTTCTTTTTAAATCAAATTAACCAATGGTTAATTTATTTTATTGCTTCACCCCTCATAATAGCAGCTCTTAGCTTTATTTATTAGTCCAATGAGTTTTTTACTTTCAATTTTTAAACTCCTCCTTTTGATTTTCAGGGTTTTCATTTTGGTGTTTACTTGAAGATTTTAAAATTTGTTCTTTGTTAATTTTCTTTTTCAGTTGTATGCCCAATTAATTTATCTGATCTTTTTTGTTTAATTGGTAAAAACTTTTAGCAATATAAATTTTCCCCTAAGTAATACTTTGATTGCATCACACAAATTTTGTGTTGTCTCATTGTTGTCATTATCTTTAATGAAATTATTGATTGTTTCTATAATTTGTTCTTTGATTCACTCATTCTTTAGATTAGATTATTTAGTTCCTAATTAATTTTTAATCTATGCTTCCAAGGCTGTTTATTCAATGTAATTTTTATTGCTTTATGGTGAAAAAAGATGTATTTAATATCTCTACTTTTCTGCAATAGTTTGTGAAGTTTTTATGCCTCAGTACATGCTCAGTTTTTGTGAAGGTACCTGTGAGGGACTGTCTGATGTTGGCAGCTACCAGGTTAAGCGCTGTGGCAAGGGTAGGGTAAGATCTGGGTATTTTGGAAGTCGAGGCAGGGGCTGTGGTAGGCACAGTCGTGGTGAACTGGGATGGGCTGGATACGGAGAAGCCCTGAGGCAGTGGGCGGTGCTTTGTGAGATAAGCTGGGTACAAGGAAGTAGCCGGAGCTTGAGCTCCTGAGGCAAGGGGTGGTGCCACGTGGGAGTGGGACGGCAGAGGACTGAGTTCCCTTTGCTTAGTCCCCTCCCTATATGCAACGTCATCCCCAGACGCCTCTTGTGACCTTCCTGACTTCCTGGGTCCCTTTGTGCAGCACTGACCCCAGACCCCTCCTGAGTCTGACTTCCTAGGTCACGTACTCTGTCTATGCGCTAATCCCAGACCTCTCCTTCCTATATCCGGTCCTAGCCTCCTACGTCACTCCCTCCCCCTTGGTGTGCTAAACTCAGACAGCCCCTTCCGGTATCTGACCCTACAATCATGGGCTAGTAAGCGGGCTGGGGAGGAGGGGCGAGGTAGGTTTTTAGGAACAACCGTGGTCAGATCACACACGCGCTCTCTCCTGGCTCCTGTCCTGTTGCTCTGGCCTTGCTGCTTGGGCTTGCTATGATGGCTTGCTGTGTTGGCCTCTGAATAAAGCTCTGGTGTTGGCGTCTCCCGATGGCTCGTCTCTGTGTGTTGATCCGGCTGAGGACCGAAGACTCGGGAGTGAGTATGACTCTGGTAGTGTGCTCCTTATAGAAGGAGTGGGTACCGGCGTACGGCTGGCAGAAGGTCGGCGTGCGGCCAGTATAGTACCAAGTGCAGTTGAGAAAAAAAGATATAATGCTTTCTTTTCCCATTTAATTTTGTCTAGAGTTCTATCATATCAAACTTTTCCAAAATTCTATTTATCTCCTTAACTTCTTCCTTAATTTTTTTGTAGATTTATGTAGTTTTGAGAGGGGAAAGTTGAGGTCTTCCTCTAGTTTTACTGTCAATTTCCTCCTGTAACTCATTTAACTTTTCATTTATTAATTTGTATGCTCTGCCACTTGGTGCATATATATTTAGTTTTATATTACTTCCTTGTCTATGGTAGCATTTAGTAAAATGTACTTTCCCTGATTATCTCTTTTAACAAAGTCTATTTTTGTTTCTGCTTTGTCTCATGTGGTGATTGCTGCCCCTGCCTTTTTTTTTTTTTTTTTTTTTACCTCAGCTGAAGCATAATAGATTCTGCTCCGGCCCCTTATTTTAACTCTGTGTGTTATTTTCTGTTTCAAGTGTGTTTCTTGTAAACAACATATTGTAAGATTCTGGTTTCTAATTCATCCTGCTTTCTGTTTCTTTTTTTATGGATGAGTTCATTTTATTAACATTCACAATTATGATTACCAACTGTGTATTTCCCTCCATCTTATTTTCTAATGTTTATCTTTCTCTCTCTCTCCTTTTCTTTACCCTGTCCCCCTCAAAAGTCTTTTTTGCTTCTCTCATTGCCTTCTTGAATCTGCCCCCCCCCGCCCCAATCACATACTCCCTTCTCTTATCTCCTTCCCATCCTGCTTCTTTTTGAGTAAGATGGATTTCCTTTTTTTTTTTTTTAGGCAATTGGGGTTAAGTGACTTGCCCAGGGTCCCCAGCTAGTAAGTGTCAAGTGTTTGGTCTAAGGCCGGATTTGAACTCAGGTCCTCCTGACTTCAGGGCCGGTGCTCTATCCACTGTGCCACCTAGCTGCCCCTTTTGGTCTATTTTTTCAGGTCAACTTTTTTCTAATATTTCACATTTTCTTCTAATTTTTCATTCTTTTGACTTAGTTCCTTTGTGTCTCATGGAGTCATTAACTCTCACTTGCTCATTTCTAATTTATAAGGAATTATTTTCTTCAGTGAATCTCTTTTACCATTTGACCAATTCTATTTTTTAAGATGTCATTTTCTCCAGTGTTTTTTGTGCTTCTTTTACCAAGTTGTTAATTCTCTTTTCATAATGGTCTTGCATTGCTCTCATTTCTTTTCCAAATTTTTCCTCTACCACTCTTATTTGATTTTTAAAATGACTTTCTTTGCTCCTTCTTTAGCTCTTCCAGGAATTCTTGTTGGGCTTGTGTCCATTTTGCATGATTTTTTTTTTGAGGTTTTGCTCATAGCTGTTTTCACATTGTCTTTTGAGTTTGTGTTTTGATCTTCCCTGTCACCATAGAGCTTTTTATGGTCAGATTCTTTTGTTGTTGTTGTTGTTTGGTCATTTTTTCAGCCATTTCTTGACTTTGAACTTTATGTTAAAAGTTGGGCTTTACTCATCTGGTGGGCAGGGCACTGTCCCAAGCTTTAGGGTTTTTCTTGCAGTTTTCACAGCTAGTTCTGGAGGTCTATAAGTTTTCAGTGCTTCCAATGTGGTATGATCTGGGGAGAAGTATGGTCACTGCTCTCCTGGTCTGCACTCTGGTCTTTACCGAGGAAGGGCCTGCTGCCCTGCAGCCACAAACACTTCTCTCAGCCCTATATCTGCAAGGGAGTTGCCAAATATGAAGTTTCCTTGTCCTGTGCCCAGCATCAACACAGGGGTCCTGTGAAATCTCCTTCTGACCAGTTGTCCGATCACTTTCAGGTCTCTAGGTTGAGAGATCCCAAAGTTGCCACTGTCACCACATCCAAAGCCTATTGCTGATATTGCCATGGCGTGCTCTCCATGCCAGCCTCAACCCCTGCGTTACAGACCTTTCCTTCCAACCTCCTATGTTGTCTTGGGCTGGAAAAATGTCTGACCTCACCTTTTGTTGACTGTTGTTGTTGTTGTTGAGTCATTTCAGTCATGTCTGGCTCTTCATGACCCCATTTAGGGTTTTCTTGGCAAGGATACTGGAGTGGTTTGTCATTTACTCCTCCAGCTCATTTTACATTGAGGAAACTGAGGCAAACAGGTTTAAGTGACTTGCCCAGGGTCATATAGCTAGTAAGTTCTGAGGCCAAATTTGAACTCAGGTCTTCCTGACTCCAGGCCCAGTGCTGTATCTACTGCACCACCTAGCTACCCCAGAATTTGATTTGTTGTATTATTTTAAAGTTGTTTGAAAGGGAATGTTGGAAAAGCTTGGCTAGGATGCTATTTCTACTCCTCTGTCTTGGCTTTTTTTTTTCTTTTTGTCCCAGGTTTTACATTTTCAAAGAATTGGGTTCTAGAAATTATTGAAAGTAAGATTCGTTGAATATTTATGTAGTTCGTACATTGGTAATACTGATAAGTTCATACATTAGTAATACTAATATAGTATTGCTATAACTAAGCTCAGAACAAATATATTTATTCCTCAATATGTAAATAATTGGCTTAAAGCCATCTATAGTTATATGAAAAAATGCTCTAAATCACTATTGATTAGAGAAATGCAAATCAAAACAACTCTGAGGTACCACATCAAACCTATCAGATTGTCCAATATGACAAAGCAGGAAAATGATAAATATTGGAGAAGATGTGGGAAAATTGGAACATTAATGCATTGTTGGTGGAGTTGTGAAATGATCCAACCATTTTGGAGAACAATTTGGAACTATGCCCAAACAGCTATAAAAATGTGCATACCCTTTGACCCAGCAATAGCACTTCTAGGGCTATATCCCAAAGAGATCATACAAATGGGAAAAGGACCCATATGTACAAAAATATTTATAGCAGTTCTTTTTGTGGTGGCAAAGAATTGGAAATTGAGGGGATGCCCATCAGTTGGGAAATGGCTGAACAAGTTGTGGTATATGAATGTAATGTAATACTATTGTGCTATAAGAAATGATGAACAGGATGACTTCAGAAAACCCTGGAAAAACTTGTATCGTCTGATGCAGAGTGAAATGAGTAGAACTAGGAGAACATTGTACACAGTAACAGCCACGTTGTGTGATGACTAATATTGATAGACTTAACCCTCTCAGCAATGTAAGGATCTAAGACATCTCCGAAGGCCTTATGATGGAAAATGCTATCCACATCCAGAGAAAGAACTATGGAGTTTGAATGCAGATTGAAGCATACTATTTGCTATTTTTTTTCTTTTGTCGTGTTTTGTTTCCTCTTTCTGGTGGTTCCTCCTATTGGTTCTAATTCTTACTTACAACATCACTAATGTGAAAATGTTTAATAGGAATGTATATGTATAGCCTATATCAGATTGTGTGCCGTCTTGGGGAGGGTGGTGGGGGGGAAGGGGAAGAAAAATTTAAAACTCAAAAGCTTATGGAAGTGATTGTTGATAATTCAAAATAAATTAATTAAAAATAATTAGTTGGCAATCTCATTGGTGCAAATCACAACTCATTTATGCTTTCTTATCTTGTGAAGTTTTTTCTATGTTCTTCCAAAGATCTTCCACAGAGAAGTCATTCAAAGTGCTAGGTACCTTCCAAAAGGTCTTTTTACATTTTCTTGTCCTTTTTACATTTTGTTGGGCTGTCCATATAACATTTCTTGCTCTGGCTACATGTTCATACATTTTCTGAATAGTATCCCTCATAACAACTTCTTGTTCATAGGTCATCCCTAGAAATATGTTGTAGCTTATTTGAGCTTACTTAGCATCTCTCCATTGACCTTTAGGCCATTAGTCAGTCAATCAACAAGGATTTATTAAGTGCTTTTTCTGTACCAGGCACTGTTCTAAGCTCTGGGGATACAAAGAAAGGCCAAGACAAAAGGAGATCACATTCTAATGAGGGCAACAACAGTTAAACAACTATGCAAGCAAGATATATGCGTGTGTATCTATGTATGTATATGTGTGTGTGTAAAATTATTCTATATATACTTCCATTTATCAGTTCTTTCTCTGGATGCAGATAGCATCTTTCATATGTCCTTTAAAGTTAATTTGGGTATTTATAATAGTCAAAATGACTTACTTGCTCAAAGTCAATATTGCTGTTACTATATACAATGTTCTCTTGGTTCTGTTCATTTTGCTCTTCATTGTTTTATGCAAGTCTTTCCATGTTTTTCTAACATCATTGAGCTCAGCATTTATTATAGCACAGTAGTATTCCATCACAATCATATACCACAACTTGTTCAGCCATTCCCCAATTGATGAGCATCCCTGCAATTTCCAGTTCTTTGCTACCATAAAGAGAGCTGCTATAAGCATTTCAGAACATAGAGGTTCTTTTCCTCTTTCCCTAATCATCTTTGGAAATAAACCTAGTAGTGGTATTGCTGGGTCAAAGGGTATAGGCGGTTTAATAATTCTTTGGGTATAATTCCGGGTTGCTTTCCAAAGTGGTTGGATCAGTTCACAATTCCACCAACAATGAATTAATGTCCCATTTTTTCCACATCCCTTCCAAGAGTTGTTACCATCCCCTTCAATCATTTTAGCCAATCTGGTAGATGTAAAGTGATATCTCAAGGTTGTTTTAATTTGCCTTTTTCTAATCAATAATGATTTAGAGCATTTTTCCATATGATTATAACTTTTTTATTTCTTTGTTGGAAAACTACCTGTTCATTTCTTTTGACCATTTATCAATTGGGTGGGTGGGGGGACAGAGGGAGAAGAAAAAGAAAAAAAAAGAAATTTACAAGATAACTTTAATATATATTTAAAGGGAATAGTAAGTTGTACATAATAGATTTGCAGTTTCATGTGCAAACATCTTTTTTAATTATACTGTGTTATGGAAATGCTTATTTTATTCCATAAATTAAAATTTAATTAATTAATTAGGAAAAAACAAGATATATACAGGGTAAATTGGAAATAATCTCAGAGGTAAGGGACTAACATTAACGGGGACTGGGAAAAACTTCTTGCTTAAAATGGGATTGTAGCTGACTTGAAGAAAGCCAGGGAAGCCAGCAGGCAGAAAGATCAGGAGGGAGAGAATTCTACTGCATTTTTATTTATTTTAAAAATATTTCCCAATTACATTTTAATCTGGTTCAGGTGCATGAAGCTGAGTGTTTGACATCCCTAGTCTAGTCAATGCTATGTAATTGGAAGACCAGTCAGTTCCCTGAGTTAGTATATTAGCACATACAATAAATCTGGGTCAGGCACTCCAGATGGATAATGATTGGAGCCCAGAACTGAATAGGAGAAAGAAAGCAGTATGTATTGTATCTGGGAAATCGTACCACACTTTAAAAAACCCCAAGCTACTCCCTGGCATAAAATTCTAACCTTTAAACGAACATTCTCTCAGTGATGCTGTGTGGTTTTGAATCTTGGCACCCTACAATCTCTGAAGAACAGATTTCTACTGTTATTTTAAATATTGATATGGCCACTTCATAAATATCTCAAAGTATTTGCAGAACTATAGTGGGGAAAAACAGCACACTAATGACAGAGATCCTAGTTCTGAAAATTGGAGAAAGAACGCTAATATTACTTCTACTAATAGCTACCATTTATTTAGAGCTTACTATGTGCCAGGCACTGGGGGAAGTACTTTTCAATTGTTACCTCTTTTGATCCTTACAATAACCTTGGGAAGTAAATGCTATTATTATCATCTCCATTTTACAGATGAGGAAACTGAGGCAAACAGATTAAGTGACTTGTGCAGGGTCACACAGCTAGTAAGTATCTGAGACCGGATTTGAACTCAGGGAGATGACTCTTCCTGAACTAATGCAACCTAATAACTGTTACTATCTACTGGATACTCCATGAAAATCAATAGCTAAAGGGAGAAAAATGGCTTGAATATATGTAAACTAGAGGTAATGGGACAAAATGGAGATTAGTGGCAAAGATAAGGGTTCTTGACACTCCGTCAAAGTCTCATTGCTTTTCATCCTGCTGTTATTATCCCCCACATCTCTTCATGTAGTTTAAATGTCAGAATTTCTGAATCATCCTTTCCTAGAGTTCATGATCCTTTCAGAACTGAGGAGCCCAATTATAAAGCTCTTAGGCGTTAATAGCTTTCAGTCCCATGATTCTTTTATCAGGAAATTCACTCCAATACTAAAAAGATAAAGCAGAAAGATCTAAAATCCAGAACTCTTGGGACCCAATCTTCATTTTATTTATGGAACATAGGTTTCTGTCTGAGTATATGATTATTTTAAATAATATTTATATGATGTTCTACAGAGTATTTTGTAATTTACTTACAGTTATCAAAGATATTTAATTTTTAAAAAAGATATTCTAATTACTCCGTGATAACCCAAATCTTTCCTTCTCTCAGTAAGTGGTGAATTTGAAATCAGGAAGACCTGAGTTCAGATCTAGCCTCAGGTACTTACTAACTGGATGACCCTGGGCAAGTCACTTAATCTCTCTGTCTGCCTTGGTTTTCTAATCTGGAAAACTGGGGATAATAAAAGTACCTACATCCCAGATTTGTAGTGAGGATCAAATGAGATGCTACTGGCACATAGTAAGTATAAATATTATTTATATTAATTATTAAATGTAAATATTATTAATAAATAGTAAATATAAATAAATATTAGTTATTATTATTGTCATTACTCTTTTGTTTTGCACAGACTCATTTAGAATTTAGCTGTTTCTCTCTGACTGGGTCATGCTTCAAACAAGCTTTTTTAAAAAATGAAATCCTTTCCCTTTCTGATTGTAAGGCACACTCTACCTATCTGTGAATTATGGATAATTGATGGGATAATAGAACACCTCTCATGCATCAAATTTGCTAGGAAACTGAAAAACTGTCAGAAGAGCTCTGCTGAAAATCATGCAGTACTGTGGTTTAATGATTTATTTTAGGGCAGTGTTCTTTCTTCATTGACTTAACTCCCATATTTGTATGTATCTCTTTCATATTAAGTAGGCCTTTCTACCTATCACCTCTACCACCACCTTATGAAGTACCGGTGCTACCTATTCAACATAAATGAAACAGTTTAGTGGGACAGTAGGCTGAGGGAAACAGATAATGAGGTCTCTGTTTTGGACATCTTGAGTTTGAGATTCCAACCTGACATCCAAGTAGATATATGATCCAGTAGGCATTTGTGGATGTGGGTCTAGAACTCAGTAGAGAAATTGTCTGAATATATACATCTGTGTAGAGATGATAATTAAACCCATGGGGAAAAATGAGATTGCCGATAGGGGGAGTACAGACAGAAAGAAAAGAGGGTCCAGTATAGAGTCTTGAAGGGGCACCCATGCTTAAAGGGAAGGAGATAGATAATGATCCAGTAAAAGAGACAGACAAAAATTCATCCTAAGGCAATATAGAAGTTAACAAGGGAGAAGTGGTAATAGAGACATTCAGGGAAAACAGATTTTCCAGGAGGATGGGGGTTAGTTGAAAAAGTGAGACAGTTTTAAGAGGTCAGATAGGATGACAACTGAGAAAAATGTGACTGGAGTCACCAATTAAGGGAAACACTAGTAACCTTGGAAAGAACAGATTCAGTAAAATGATACGATTGGAAGTCAGATTTTTAAGAGAATGAGAAGTGAGTGGGAGGTGAAGTAGAAACATTAAGTATAAATTTTTTAGGGGTTTGGATGTGAAAGAAAGAAGAGATAGGATGACGGCTTGAGGAGATGGCAAAGTCAAGAGTTTTTAAGGATGGGGTAGATCTGGGAATGTTTTAGATAGCAGAGGAGACAGTTGATGGAGAGAGATTAGAGAAGAAGAGGGAATAATCAAAATAATTTCAGAGGAGAAAGCATGGGGATGGGCTCAAGGACACAGGTAGAGGATCTGACTTTGGCAAGGACACCCCTTTCTGAGAGGGAGGAGCAAAGGAAGAGAGAATAGGAGAGGATATAGAGGGATTATGACATGTAGAGGTGAAGAGGCTTGTAATGGGTGCCCTTGTTTTTCTCAGTAAAGTAGGAGGCAAGGTTTTACAGTATTTACTGCCAGGCTTAGGAGTATTTTAGAAGTAATGTACCTCATCTTCCTGTAGTTATTATAATTTCAGTTTCCTGCATCAGTAAAAAAAATAAAATCATAGATTATGTCTCCCCTTCACTTTTTGACTTTCCACGTCATAAATTTCCTTGATATTTCTTAAGTAACTTTTTCAATGGGAGTCATTGTTGGTAATATCTTAGAATCTGTTTAGGCCTATTTATGTCTTCCATTATTCTTTGGGTAATCTGAAATTTTATTTTTTCAGAGATCATGGTATTCAGTGATTCAAAGATATAGAGAAAAAATATAATACTATCAGTGTTTTGTTTTTTAAAGGTGTTGTTTTTTTTTTTAATGAAGGAACAGCTTGAGTGAATTTAAACCATTGAAGTTGAGTTGTACCTGTGAAAGAGTTCATGGCTTGAAAAAGAAATTGTCGGTCTAAGATCACTGACTGAGTCTGCAGGGATGTAAACATACATATCCAACAGGTAGTTTTCTATATTTCACTATGGGAATTAGTCATAAGAGTATGTGGGGTACAGAGACCCTTATCAAAGAATCGGAAACTCAGAGATATTAGCAAAAAGAAAAATTCATTTATTAGCTTTCTCGGGAAAGGGCTCCCTCAGAACGCCAAAAAATTGGCGCTGACTGAAGAGAGCAGAGGTGTGTTCACATCAACAGGTTATATAGGTCCTAGCGCAATCCCCCCCCCCCCCCCCCGGCTTCCTCAGGGCTCATTAATGCAAGCTCTGAGGGTACAATCTATTGGTGGCAATCTACCCCAGCAACAAAGAACAAGACACTTTTTACAACTTTCCTGGAGACAGGAGGTTTTCTTTTTTCTTTTTAGAGTAAATAGTTTTAGAGAGGGAGGAGGAGGTCTGATAAAGTTGACAAGGTCAACCAGCTGCAAGTGTTTCAACAGAACAAGAAGCAATTAACTCCCTGAGGAGGCTTCATTCCTGAGAGATTCTCAGAGATCATCTCTCACAAGAGCTAGAAATCAAAAATAACAGAGGACTGAACAGTAAAATTTCACTTCCAGAAAATATAGAGAACAAGTAGAATTTTGTAAGGACTCAGAAAGATTGTGTTATTTTTAAAATTTCTACCATAGCAAAATAACTTTTCTCTCTGCTGGTCTCCCTCCTGGAAGAAAAACGCAAAAGAGGCTCAAGGAATGTTTCTCAACTCCCCACCCCTCCAGTTGACCTTGTCCTCAAAGAGGATGTGTCAATGAGGAGGTGATACCATGACATGCAAGTGAATTGGGTTTAAGTGAGGGTGGGCTGTGCAAAGTCACCAGCCTCGTTTTATCCTCCACAGTCATCTAGGTCCAGTGGTGAGATATAAATCAGGATAACTGGAGATGGCCCCAGGTGCAGTGGGAGACCAATTAGGAATGTTTTATGGAGGAAGAGAACTTCCCACAAAGATCTCATAAGTTTGGTACCGTAGACAGTGGCTGGTACAACATAGAAAGAATAGCAATGAAGATCATTAGTTGATGGGCATCAATGTTCATTCAGGAAGCGCCAACAATAAAATCCATGGCCTCAGGTGACAAGGTAAAACAAATAAGCCCGCTGTACCAGAGTGCCTAAGGCAAGAAGGCAGATCTGATTTCAAAGGAATCATTAAGCCTTGGAAGGATGGGATTCATGACAGCAATTTGGCTTGGCAGAGTATACCTTATTTAAGGGAAACACAGATAAAAGTGTCTTCCTAACTTCTCTGTTTCTGTCAAGGATATCACTATCTTTCTAGTCTTCTGGGTTTGAAATTTCAATCACGTTCAACACATCCCTTTCCCTCATCCCTTATATCCATTCGATTGCATGTTTTGCCAGCATATCTCCCATTTGTACTGTTTTATGATTTAAAAAAAAAACAACTTCTAGTTTTATTTAGGAACTTAACAGAGGTTTTATTTTCAGTTTTGTTTAGCTTATTTTCAGAATTTCTATTTGGGGGAGGGGCTTCTTGTTACTTTTCTAGTTTAAATTGTATTTTTTTCAATAAACACAAATTCATTTTCTCTCTTTCCCACCTGTACCCCGCCCCCAATTGAGAATGAAAGAAAATGAAACCTCTAATTTCCCCTTTTCTCTTCTCTCCTTTTTCTCCTGTTTTCCTATTGAATGAAATGTATTTCTGTACCCAATTGTATGTGTACATATTCTTCCCTCATTTCATCAGTTCAGATAAGTGAGGTTCACATCACTTCTCCTCCCCACCTCCTTCTCCTTGTCTATTTATGCACCCTGATTATATGAATTAGTTTTCCCTAAACTTCCTTTCCCTTCCTCTTTCCCCCATAGGGTATTCCTCTTTCCCTCTTTTTCTATTCTTTTCTCAAGATCATCTAGACATAAGAGAACCATTCCTAGCCCCTACCTAATTAGACTCCCCTCTATGACTCCTGATGCTGATAGAGTTCAGAGGGGCTCAGATAACATATGATATCATCTCCTCATCATTTATCCCTGTTTAATCCCTGTTCGATTGTGTTTACCTTTTTATGTTTCTCTTAATTCCTGTATTTGAACCTCAAAGTTTCTACGCAGCTCTGGTGATCAGCAGAAATGTTTGAAGTCCTCTATTTTATTAAAGATCCATTTTTGCCCCTATAGCACTATACTGTTTTGTTAGGTATGTTTTTCTTAGCTGTAAGCCTATATCCTTTGCCTTTTGGAATATCATATTCTAAGCTCTTCATTCCTTGTTGAGATTCTGTCACATGCACAATTATGTGTGATTCTGACTGTGGCTCCTCAGTACTTGAATTCTTTCTTTTTGGCTGATTACAGTATATTTTTCTTTTACCTGGAAACTCTAGATTTTGGTTATAATGTTCCTGGGAGATTTTATTTGGGGATTTCTTTTTTTTTTTTTTAATTAACTATTTCTTTCTTTTTTCTTTTTCTTTTTCCTTTCTTTTTTTTTTTTGGTGAGGCAATTGGGGTTAAGTGACTTGCCCAGGGTCACACAGCCAGTGTCAAATGTCTGAAGCTGGATTTGAACTCAGGTCCACCTGACTCCCAGGCTGGAGTTCTATCCACTGTACCACCTAACTGCCCCTGGGGATTTCTTTCAGGGGGTGACTAGTGGCTACTTTTTATTTCCACTATGCCTCTGGTTCTAAGAGATCCACAGTTTTCTTTTAAGATTTTTCAAAAACATATATATGTTACTAACAAAATCCAACAGGAAATATTAGAAACAGATATTCCATTTAAAATAACTATAGACAGTCTAAAATACTTGGGAGTCTACCTGCCAAAACACATGCAGGAACTACATGAACATAATTACAAAACACTCTTCACACAAATAAAGACAGATCTAAGTAATTGAAGAAATATTCATTTCTCTTGGGTACATTTAAATAAAAATGACAATGTTACCTAAATTAATTTACTTATTCAGTGCCATACCAACAACATTACCAAAGCTCTTTATAGAGCTAGAAAGAATCATAACAAAATTCATCTGCCAGAACAAAAGGTCAAGAATATCAAAGGAGTTGATGAAAAAAATAGTAAAGAAAGGGGACCAGCAGTACTAGGTGTCTTACTTTACTACAAAGCCGTAATCCTCAAAACAATTTGGTACTGGGTAAGAAATAGAGAAATTGGTCAATAGAAAGATTAGGTTCACAATATACAGAAGCAAATGAGCACAATAGCCCAAAATCTGATCAATCCAAAGATCCCAGCTCTTAGGGCAAGAACTCGCTATTTGATAATAATTACCAGGAAAATTGGAAAGTCATCTGGCAGAAACTAGACATAGACTAACATCTCATACCATATACCAACATAAGCTAAAAATTGGGATGTGGTTTAGACATAAGATATCGTAAGCAAAATAGTAGAGCATGGAAAAAAATATCTGTCAGATCTATATAGGAATGGAGGAGAGCTCATGAACAAACAAATGCTAGAGGGGTTCACAGGAAATAAAATGAATATTTTTGATTACATAAAATTAAAAAGTTTTTGCACAAATAAAACCAATGCAGCTAAAGTTAGAAGAATAGCAGGAAGCTATGGAAAATCTTTGCAGCAAGTTTCTCTGATAAAAAATAGTTTTCTGAAATATATAGGGAACAAAGTCAAATTAACAAGAATAAGAAAATAAGATCCTTTGGCCAATTGACAAATGGTCAAAAGATGTGAATAGGCAGTTTTTAGAGGAAGAAATCAAAGCTCTCAATAGCCATATTAAAAATGCTCTAAATTACTAATAATTAGAGAAATGCAAATTAAAATTCTGAGATACTACCTCACATCCATCAGATTGGCTAAGACGACAAAAAAGGAAAATGACAAATGCTGGAAGCGATGTGGGAAAAATAGATACAGTATACTAATGTACTGTTGGTGGAACTGTGAACTAGTCCAACCATTCTGGAAAGCAATTTGGAAATATGCCTCCAAAGTTATCAATCTGTGCGCACTCTTTGACCCACTGATACCGGTACTAGGTCTAAATACTCAGATTGAAAAAGGAGGAAAAGAGTTAGTACAAAAATATTTATAGCAGCTCTTTTCGTGATATCAAAGAATTGGAAACTGAGGAGATAACCATTGATTGGGGAATGGGTGAACAAGTTATGGTATATGAATTGGGTGGGATACTATTGTGCTATAAGAAATGATGAAGGGGATAGTTTCAGAAAATCCTGGGGGAAATCCTGCATCCAAACTGATGCAAAGTGAAGTGAGCAGAACCAGGACAACAATTTATATAGTAACAGCAATGCTGTAAAGATAATCAACTCTGAAAGACTTAGTAACTGAGCAAGACAATGACCAATCATAGTTTGAAAAGACTCAGGATAAAACATGCTATCCATCTCCAGAAAAAGAAGTAATAGACTCAGAGCGCAGATTGAAATGTTTTCTTCTATTTCTTTCCTTTTCTTGCTTTTGTTTTTCTTGGAACATGGCTAATACAGAAATGTGTTTTGCATGTCTATACATATTTATTTTTCTTGTGTTCTCAAAGGGTGAGGGAAGGGAGAGATATTTGGAACAGAAAACAAAGTAAAATTGAATTTTTAATAAAGAAGCCTTTTACAATTTCCCTTAATTCTTCCTTCTGCTAATTATGTGTATGTATATGTCTTGTTTGTACGTAGTTATTTGCATGTTGTCTCTCCATTAAACTGTGAGCTACTTGAGAGCTGAGACTGTCTTTAGTCTTTCTTTGTATCTTTAGAGCTTAGCACATTGCTTGGTACATAATAGGTACTCAATAAATGCTTGTTGACTTAGGGGAAAATATTTCTTGAAATATGATATCTAGCCTCTTTTTTGGTCATGGTATTCAGATAGCTTAATGATTCTTAATTTTTCCCCCTTGATCTGTTTTCCAGGTCACTTGTTTTTACTGAGATAATTTAGTTTTTTTCTATTTTTCCAGTCTTTTCACTTTGTTTTGTTATTTCTTATTGTCTCATGAAATCATTGGTTTCTATTTTGTCCATGCCAATTTTCAGGAAGTTTGTTGCTTGGGCAAGGTTTTGTAGCTCCTGTGCTGAGCAGTTAATTCTTTTTTCAATTCTTTCTTTTCCACTCATTTCTTTTCCAATTTTTTTTTTCCTGTCGCGCTCTCATTTTCTTGATAAAAGACTTTTTAAACTTTTGCTTCATCTTTTCCAGGAATTCTAGTTAAATTTGTGCCAAAGCTATGTTTTTCTTTGAGGCTTTACCTGTAGATGTCATTTTTCTCTTCTGGATTTGTTTTGAGTTTCCCTGTCACCATAAAAGCTTTTTATGAGGGGCTTTCTTTTTTGTTTACTCATTCTTCCAGCCTATTTCCTGACTTGGGACTTGTTGCTAGAGCTAGGCTCTGTACACTTCTGGAGGAAAGGTCATCACCCTGAGTTATCCATTGTGTCTGGATTCTGTCCTCAATTCCTTGTAATAGAAGGAACTCCTTATAGCCTAATGGTGATTAGTTGGGCATGTGAGGGTTGAGGTCATTATTCCTAGTCCCTTAAAGTCCCTCTTTCTTTTTCATCATAAACTCCCACAAGGCAGCTTCCTCATGTATTTTCAACACTAGGAGAGGAGTGACTCTTCATGTTGTTTGTACTTATAATAAAATTGATTTAACTCTTTGACAATGTATTGTATGGTTTCTCATAAAACACTCAGTCATTTCACCTTGAAGCGCCCCAAGTCAGAGAGAGACAACTCTAACAGTGGGCCAGGGATTGGAATCCCAGGTTACCCTAGGAAAAGTCATTTTCTCTGTTTCACTTCTAGAACTGTCCTTCATCCTCATGTCACAAATAAAGGGACACAAAGAAATGCAAAGGTCGGGACCAAACACAGGTGTTTATGAAGAATAAGGACTGAAAAATCAGATACAGCCTTTAGTAGAATTAAAGTGCTTATAAACAGGGGCCAATTGCACCCAGATGAAATAAAGCAGGGGATAAAGACTGACAGTTTTTCCATATTTTTTTCTTCCATCAGCATGCCAGCCAGGAATAAACTGATAAATGTTTAACAACCAGCTCCCTGGGGGGAAATATACACTTGACACAGCTTTAAGTTTAATCCACATAATTACCATATTCTACATAACTTTCTTAAGTTTAGACAATCAACATAACAATAAATCGAGCCTTGGTTTGTAGCTCTGTGGTATAAATGCTCACACTGCAAATTTAACAATCAGCACTTGCCAGCTGGTAGGAGTTGTCTCTATGTTTGTACATCGTTATTTGCATGTTGTCTCTCCTTGATCCCTTGCCTCTTGTCACTTTAGCTTTTTCCTCTCCACTCACCTAGAAGCATAGCTTGGAGGAGGGATACTAGGGATATTACCATTACTATGTTGCAAAAATGTATCTAAATTAATCATTGTTCTCCATCACTTTCTTCAACCTAGATAACCAATAAAGTAATAAACCAAGTCCCAATTTGTAGGTTCTGTTGATTCCTGAGGTATAGATGCTCACACTGAAAATTTAATGATGGGCTCTCTCAAGAGCCAGATTAGAGCTGGCTCCAGCACACCACGACCACAATGCTTTTCTATGGATAGTAGAAGGGATAGTGATAGAGATAGGGATGAGAATCTTGTTTCTGTGGACTCTCCCTCCTTCCTCTAAAGAGATTTTTTTAAAAATCAATATAGTGGGCATTTTAGCTCTCATATTATTTTCTTTTCCCAAAGTGGGAACAAACTTAACTCCCAAGGTCTTTAGCAACTTAGGTCCCCTTACAAGGCACCCAGTCCAAGCCTTGCCAGGAGGACTGTTAGATAGTACTTTAGACAAGTTGGCTTTTTGAGTGGATGAGAAGAATTAAGAGGAGGTTTGGTGGAAGAGGTGGTACAGCAGCTAAGCATGAAGGACAGGGGCATAGAATTTTAGAGATAGAAATAATGGTATGCTAGCTAGTAAATGTTTAACAATCAACTCTAACCCCTCCCCCAATATACCCACAACACACTTATAAGTTAATCTGTTTTATTAACATTTTCTCCATCACCTTTTTTAAGTCTATACAAATAACAAAACAATAAATCAAGTCCCAATTTGTAGCATATGTCAGTTTCTGACACTGAAAATTTAACAAGAGGCTTTCTCTGACACTGAAAATTTAACAAGAATTGGCTTTCTCAAAAGCCAGGTTCTGTCTGACTCCAGCACACCCCTGGATGGAAGGTACTTCAGCTACCATCTTCTCTAACCCATGCCTCCAAAAGAATCTCCACTTCAAAATACTCTTGTTTTAAAAACTCAAATAAGTGAGAACTCATTGCAACACATTCTATTTACAGATAGATCTAATTTTTAGGAAGTTTGCCTTTATGTCAAGCTTAAATATGGATATGTAGGACTGGTACAGGTGGATAAGCTGCAAAAGGGCAGTGGTGGAAAGCTATTGATTCCTCAGAAAGTCAACCATAGGGTATATGGGTGGGGTCAGTTAACTGGAGGAAAAAGTTTCTGGGAAGGTCATGGCAGCTGTGGCCCAGCTGAGGGCAGCAGAGATCTGAAAGCAGAGGTCCTAGGGCAAGAGCCTGGGAAAGAGGCTCACTCCCATCATCGGCAAAGAACACATAGAGTTAGGCGGCCAAATGGTTTCTCACAAACTGAGGAGATTGAACAGTGAGCAAGAGCAGAGCAGGCCCCAAAGCTCATCCAGGGAAGAAACAAATTTGAAAAGAAAGTCTCCCTTGAACGGAAGGCAAGATGGAGTGAAGGGTCTAAGATTAAGTATAGTCAGAAGCAAGGATCTGCTGGAGGCAGCTGGTACCTGCTCCCAAGAGAGTGAAATTTTCAACTTGAGTATTTTCACCTCAGAAATCAATGCTTGATTTATTATTTTGTTGATTGTCTAGACTTAGGGAAGTGATGGAGAAAACATTAATGTAGATTAGACCTTAAAGTGTGTGCTGAGTACTTTTTTTTTTTTTTTTGAGAACCAGTTCTTAAACATTTACTCGCACACCCCTGGTCAGAGAAAAGGCTGATAATTTTTTAGTCATCTCAACCTCAGTCACAGGAGGCTCTTGTGGTCCCTTCTAGTTTGGTACTTTTTGGTGTTATTGAATCGCAGAGTTGGAAGGGACCTTATTTTATGGATGTGGAAATAAGATCTCATAGAAATAAAATGACTTGCCTAGCATCAGGCCACCAGGTAGTAGAAAGATCTCAATCTTAGTGGGACCAATGTGAGCAAATGCTTGTAATCAGGAATGACTACAAAAGAAAGAAATCATATTTGCAGTACAATGAGAGAAAGTTGTAGATATAGACTGGGGCATGACTGTGGAGAGCCTTGAATGCCAGTTTCAGAATCTAGTCTATGTCCTCTATAGGAGCAGCTAGGTGGTGCAATGAATAGAGCATTGGGCCTGGAGTCAGGAAGACTTGAGTTCAAATCTGACCTCAGATATTGGAAAGTCATTTGACCTCAGTTTCCCCATACCTAAAATGGGGGTAATAATAGCACCTATCTCCTAGTATTGTTGTGAGGATTAAAAGAGATAATAATTATAAAGTCCTTGGCACATAGTAAGTGCTATATAAATGTTAGCTATTACTATTATTATGTAAGAGAAAGCTTTTGAATCAGGAGAATAATGGGATGAATTAGGAGAATTATTCTGGAAGCATCATATGAGGTCAATTAGAGTTAGATAAGGATGGAAGGAAGGATATTAACAGCATTGTGGAATGGGAAGAGCACAAGACATCATCAACCTAAGTTTAATCTGTATTATTAATACCTCTTCATTATTTTCTTAAGTCTAGACAATCAACAAACTAATAAATCAAGCCCTAATTTGTAGCATTTGACAATTTTTGAGATGTAAATGCTCACACTAAAAATTTAACAATCAGCTCTCTGGAACCTGTTTGAGCTGGCTCTAGCATACCTCTGACTAGTTCCATAAATATACACAAATCAAAATCTTGTTAAGCTTCAATCTCTTCATCTATAAAATGAAGAACATAGACTTGATGATTTCTAAGATTTTATTTTATTCCAGGAGACTATTACAATAATCCATGTTTGAAACTGTCAAATAAATAATTCCCAGACCTGTAACTAGAAATATATTGATTTAGGCCAAAAACAGTTAAGTGACATGTGGTTACAGTGATGACTTGCCCAGATTCATATGGCTAGTTAGTAGGACTTGACTTACAGTGAGAAGTTTCCAGATGCTCAAACTTCTGATTTTAAACTTCTTAGTTTTATACAAGCACTACAAGGCTTGACAGAGTTCCACAAACAATCTCAATAGATTTCCTTTCTCACTAGGTTGAAATGTCTTTTCTGAAGGAGACACTTGTGTCTTATTCACACTTAGTTGACATCTCTGATTAAATTGAGATGCATTCTAACTTGACAAAGGCATTAGGCAGAGGAGTCAACTATAGCCAAATCCATTGGGTTGGTTTGTTTGTTTTTTTAACATGGCCCAGTGAGCTAAGAATGGTTTTTACATTTTTAAATGAAGTTTTATGGTATTTAAAAACTGTTCTTAGCTCTAGGGGCCATAAAAAAGGTGGCCTTACAAAAATGGGGGGGGGGGGTCAGATTTAGCCCTTTGGTCAACTCTTACCTTAGAGCAAAATGTCTCTTAGAGGAGGTAGATTATTTGATTAATTGATTCAATCAACTCTACCTTTAGAGAAGTGTTGCAATGAATAAATCTGTCATTAAGCTATCCTTTATAACTTTGGCAAATATCGTGGCCTGAGCTTATGTTTTCCCATTTGATATCTCTTGAGATAATCTCTCTCAAGACTGTTAACTAGAATATCATACTGTCTATCAGGGAATTTCCTGTGACTATAAATGCATGGGAGTCAGTTTATTGGTAAAGATTCTTTAAAGGCTATGTTTTGTGGTGATAGCAGCTCTCTTCATAGTAGCAAAAAACTGGAAAGTAAGAGGATGCCCACTTCCTGGAGATCTACTAAACAAATGATTATATACAAATATAATGGAGTATTATTGTACTATAAGAAATAAGGACGTGCGCAATTTCAAAGGAAACTGGGAAGATCTCTATGAAGTGAGGCAGAGTGAAGTGAGCAGAATCAGGAGAAAAATTTATATAATAACAACTACATTATAAAGAAAAACAACAACAAAAAAAGAAGAAACAACTTTGAAAGACTTTAGAACTCTAATCAATGTAATGACAAACCACAATTTCAGAGGGCTGAATATAAAGTACACTACATGCCTTCTGCTAGAGAGGTGATAGATTTAAAATGTAAAATGAGACATACATTTTCAGATGTGGCCAATGTGGTAGTTTTTTTATGCTGTAATATGCATATTTCTCATAAGAGTTTCCTTTATTTTTTTTTGTGCAATTCAAGGCAAATTGGGAGGTAGAGAAAATATTTTTTTCTAATTGGAAAAAATAAAATTAAATTTGGGAGGAAAATTTAAAAATAGAATGATCAACAAAAAATAAATAAGACTTTACTTTGATATATTGAGTCAATTTTTTAAAATTAAAAAGCAATAAATACAATAAAACAAATAAATATTATATTCTTCATCCTTCCATTATTTGTGTGACTGTGAAGATGTAGTCTTCTATAGAAAATCATGTGTTAAAGCTTGCTTTCCCCCTTATATTTAAAACAAATTTCCTGATATTTGTTATTACATTACATACATTTTCAAAAATACCCCTCATTCCTCTCCTCACCAGAGAGCTAACCCAGATAACAAAAAAATTAAAAAAAAACAAAAACAGAGTACAAAAGAGCAGTTTGGCAAAACTAAGCAATATATCAGCCACCTGACAGTATATACTATATTCCCATAGTTCCTTACTTTTGCAGAAAAGAGAAAGTATATTTCCTTTCTTGGATTTTCATCGATAATATCCTGATATATACAAAATTCATCAACATAAAACTTTTCTAGAGATGAAAATCTAGGGATATGATTAATTGTTTATGTATTCTCACTGTCCATGATGTTTTCCCATTCTTTTGGAATCTTTCTTTTCAAAGGGAAGATGATGAAAGTCTTCAGTTGCCTTTGTTTGTGAATGACTCTGTTGACTGTATCAGGCTCTGGAACACTATAGAGACTCCTTGGTGAAATCCATGGTCATTTGAAAGACAGCCTGGCAATCCACACAGGAAAAACCAAGTAGAAAAGAAATGCATTTTGCCCTGATTAAAATACCCATTTGGGTGAAACACCTATTGACAGTTCATCATTCCATTATCTTGGACTGGTAACGTAGATGGACAATAATCTAAGCTCTGAATTGGAGGGGGAGAGTGATCTGGATCCCATTTGGAAAATCATTCAGCCCTTCCAATGATCCCAGGATGTTCCTGATGCAAAAGTACATATTTCTAATGTCATATTTTTTTCTAATGGCCATAAAATAGAACACTATAATCTCAGAAGAATCAAAATTGTAGGTGACCCAAAGGGCAAAGGAAAAGATGCACAGGGAATATGAGTAGTCTATTACATATTACCAGTGAGGCATTAAGTAACAATTCAAAGAACCACTGCTGGGCCCAGTGGGGCTGTGGGCCTTCAATTCTTCTTCTCCCTTAAGTAACCCATTTCTTCTCAGTACTCATGCCCTGAAGTTCAAACCTAAAAGACCCTAAACCAGGGGTGGGGAACCTGTGGCCTTCTAGGTCCTTGGGTGCAGCCTTTTGACTGAGCCCAAGTTTTACAGAACAAATCCTTTTATTCAGGGGATTTGTCCTGTGAAGTTTGGATTCAGTCAAAGGGCCGCACTTGAGGACCTAGAGGGCCCCATGTGACCTTGAAGTAGCAGGTTCACCACCCCTGCCCTAACCTCTATAGAGAGGGTTCAGTCTCTTTTCTTTCCTCTCTCATCTGGATCTTTACATCTCCACCTCAGCATCATAGGGGAAATTACCTAAAGTTTAGGTTTGTCTTATGTCTATGGACACCTTAAAGGGTACTATGGGAAGGTGCTCAAAAATATGATGAAAATCAGATATAGAACAACCATTTATTTCTTCTGCACATTAGAAAATGCTAAAGACACAAGAAACTCCCAAGCACACATTAATACAAATAAATGCCTTAAAAAGCATCACTAGTAATATAATTAGTTGTATGATCCTGTAAAAATAAAGACAAACACTAGAAGATGAAGTAATACGTAGGACTCCTGAATAGGCATTTTATATTTCACCTCAGCTCTGCGCTGTCCAAACAATTCCCTCTAGTTCCATGGCTTCTAGCAAATTAGGCCAGGGGGTTGGACTCTTCCTCCTGCTCTAGTCATGCTCTGCAATGCAGAAACTGCTTGGGTTACCAGTCAATTCCAACTAAGAGACTCAAGTGTTCCTGACCTCCCAAACTTACAAGGCTACCTTCAAGGCTGGACATTTCCACATAAGGATTGCTGTTTGCTCAGGAAAAGATGCACATAAGAAGCCCCCAGGACTCAGCTCTCTTAGCCAAGACCCTGCTCTAGATGCCACATGCATCTAATTTCTTTCTAATTTCTTAGGCTTTTGACTTTGCTCTAATATTTTTTGGTATCTCAATGACTTATTAAGTTCTATTTGCTCCATTCTATATTTTGGGAGTCTACTACTTGAATCATGTTTCTTACCAGTCCCCTTTACCCAGCTTTAGGGAGAGACTTAAATAGTTGTGACTCATTCTGAAGAAAGAGAGAGACAGAGAGTATAGTTATTCCCTTTTTTTTTTTTTTTTTGAGTGAGGCAATTGGGATTAAGTGACTTGCCCAGAGTCACATAGCTAGGAAGTATTATGTGTCTGAGTTCACATTTGAACTCAGGTCCTTCTGACTCCAGGACTGGTGCTCTATCTACTGCACCACCTAGCTGCCCCTAGTTATTCCCTTTTTAAGGTTCACTGAGTTAAGTGGAGTTAAGTTCACTAAGTTAAGCCCACTAAGAGTCTTCTTCCTCAATGTCCAGTAAGGGGATGGCTTTATTATCTCAAAGTGCCAAGTCTTCTCAGCATTGAGCTATACTTAAATATAAGAAGTGATTTAAAAGACATCTCATTTCCCTATTAGTAGTAGTGTTAGAGCAAGACATGTATGACTAGAAAAGAAGGTGGGCTTGTCAAGAATCCAAGTGCTTCACGGATATCTATGAAAGATGAAAAAACCCCAAGGCAGGCTTTTAGTGTGCTGGGTAGATTCTCTGTGGAGGATTTATGGAAGAATAGAGGTAAGGATCACCCAAAGCGAGGAGGGTTAGATAGCCTGTGATTTATCCTGATCGAAGGAATGTTACATTGATGAAAGTACTGGTCCATTGAAATAGCAAAGTATTAAGTTATAGCCCACCAAAAGATGAGCAGAGTCTGCATTAAGATGGTGATACCAAGAATGTAAGGGATGGGAAAAATTCAAAAAACATTTCAAAGGATGAATCAGCAGGTTTGGTGACCAAGTGGAGAAGTCAAGAGCTACATTCAGAAATGTCTAAAACACGTGGCTGCCATGCTGCCTCCATCCTTTCAAAAGTCTATAAACAATGTTGAAAGTGGAGAACATAACTGACTCTATGTAGTCCTATATTTGCTATTTTTCTTTCTGTGGGATATCCCTTTAATTATACTTAAGGTCTCCTTCAATGCCTCCCTTCCACCTAATTGCCTTAAGACCACAAAAGAAAACTCAGAGGATCTCAATAGTTTAAGGAAGTATTCCCTTCTCTTTATTTTATTTAATAAGCGTTTGGTAGGCCCTTAACAAATGGTTATTGACTGACCTGGTCTGGTGAAAATGTATCCTAAGGAGGACACATTCTTTCCTTTGTAACCAGTAGTAAGTATCCTCTTTTTTTGTTGACTGAAGTGCTTCTCCAGGCCTAAATTCTGTACCTGCTCTTACCCAAACTGCTTTGTAAGAGTTACATCTTCTCTTTTATTACTTCCTTTGGGTCACATAGCTCAGGAAGAGACAATAGATGTCACCTGCAGAATTATCAGATACACATGTCCATCACCTGCTGATGGTATGTGTCACACTCATAAGTGAATATAAGTACAGTTTACCTGTCTGTCTGTATCCTATGTGGGCTTATTTGAGCAGTAGCTTAGTAATGACCCTGAAATTTTTCAGAACAGCATGATTGCCCTATAGTTACACAAGTTACCTTAACCATGATCAAACACTTTAACTGATCAAAACTACTTTCAATCTAGGCTCCATCTGTTTTCTTAGTCATAGAAATATTACTTTTCTCATTTAGTTTTGTCATCTTCATTCAGTTGCTATGTTCCCAGTTTTACCAATTCATACACATTTACCCACCCTCAATTTTTGTGTTTCCTTCAGATATGAAGCTTCAATTCTACCTTGTTCCTTATACTTAACTACACCCTTCCAAAGAAAACCTTAGATACTGAACTACAATGTCTTATAGTGTCCAGCTGCCAGAGCCTTTCCCTCTAAGGTTACTTTCTATCAACTATATGCTTTTTGTATGTGACGATTTACATTAGAATATAAGGTCCTTGAGAGCAGGAGCTGTATTTCCTTTTCTTTTTTATCCTTCTCACTTAGCACAACACCTTGGCATATAATAAACCCTTAATAAATGTTTGTGGTTAAAGGATTATTCTGGGGTTCACTCCCCACTCCCCTCCCCAAACTCAGCTATAAGGACCAGTTGAGGACTGTTATCTGCTCCAGCCAACTCTGCTGATCTTTGCTTCCACCATTTTGAGAAAGTGTTTGGACCAGTCATATTTCACTCTTCCAACCTGACCATCTTAGTGGTGCTTTGTTCTCTCTCAGCCCTGTGGTTCCCTTATCCCACTGATTGAGTTCCTCCTAGAACTTCCAATCTGAAGAAGGGCTCAGACCAGCTTTGCTTCACACTCTGGACTTCACCACTATGATCCATGTTGGTACCTTACCATCCCCTCTTCACCTCCCTCCACACTTCAGCTTCCATGATTGTAATTCCCCATTGGAATGTAAGCTTCTTGAGGGCATGGACTGGTGTGTTTTGTTTTGTTTTGTTTTTGTTGTGCTTATATTTGTATCCCTGGCACTTAACCTAGTGCTGGCACCTACTAAACACTTAAAAAATATTTGTTGACTTCTGGTGCATATCTGATTAGTGTTTTAAATCCCGGCACCCTAAGAATGCTGGGTCCTGATGGATTGTAAATATTTTAGAAATTTGCATAATACCGCTACACTTAATTAATGGCTATCTAATAAATGCTTATACTTCACTTCTTATGTCCATTCATTCAGTGATTTCTGCTTATAAAGCTTTGGTTGCTGGTTAAAGACAGTGACTTAGGGCAGTAGTGACAAAGTTCTGGAGGAGGCTACATCCCTGCTCCCCAACAATGGAAAGAGAGCCCTGACTTCTTTCAATCTTCACTGGAAAAATAGCACAGAGTAATACACATATAAAGTACTTTCTAAATGTTTGCTGAATGAATGAATAAATATCCATACATTCCACCTATAAACATTCCTCACACCCCACCCCACCCTTCTTCAAGGATCTGCCATCTTGAAAGGGTGGATATTTCTTCCACCTCATTGCAGATCTGAGTTTCTCTGCAATTTGGCAGGTGGTCTTTGAGAGTTCCTGGGGCTCAATAATTCTTCACCCTGAAGCCTACCTGGGAATAAACTTCAATGATCATTGGATTACAGTGATACAGTCTTTTACTGGCACTGAATTGAAAGCCTTCCCAGCTCAGTAGCACCTACCACTGCTTGCACTCAGCTAATAAGACATTTGAGAGTTGAGGGTCCCCTCTTCTTCTCCAATAACCAAGGCAAAAAAAAAGTCCCTATCCTCCTTCTTTAAACACCCATGAGACTTCCTTTTCATGACTAATTTTTCCTTTCAAGACTATGGTTTGAGGCTAGAAGTAAAGAATAGGATGAAAGGAGAGGTGGAGGAAAGAAAATGAAAAAAGAATAAATTGAGACTAGATTCAAGAGACTTTTTGCTCTAGACTAGCACAATGAAAGTCCTTGGTGAGGCCTTCAAATATTTAAATGCTGCAGAGACTGTTTTTTTGAAAGAATGATAGACAACTCTAAGAACGACTCTAAGGTCAATGCAATGATTTTGAAAGCCCCTGCTTACAAAGGGGGAAATTATCTGGAGGAGGAAGAAGGCATCAGTTAAAATTTCCCTGAATAGCTTTTCAAAAATGAGACCTACATCATCCAAATAATCTCTCCAAAGCTCTTTTTAATTCTAAGAAGTCAAGGAAAGTTATTGTCAACTAAATGTTTAATTTATGTTTATTATAGTTAGCATCACAGTTTTAGATAAGCCAAATCAATGATTTGGAGGAATTGTATTATTTATGTGCTATGTATTATAGTACTCTAGATCCCCTTGTATAGCTAGTATGTATAGCTTTATAGGACTTGGCACAGAATTTTACTATTTCAAATTGTTGTAGGAATTTGTAAATGTTGTATCTTTGCTTTTATGACATGTTATTGGGCGTATCAGGGATTTAGTTGATGCCAGGTCCTTGGTCAGGAATGCAACCCCACATTATAACATCTTTTCCTGTGGGGAAAAAGCTAGTTTTATGATCATCTGCTATATAACATGATTTCCAGGAACACAATGCAGCAAAAAAAAAAAAATAATGGACTGACCATAGAGGGGATACCCAAACTTCATGTACTGTTATAAGCAAAAACATGCCACATTAGAAAGTGAGTAGAATGGAAAGAGCCTTAGTTAGGGAGTCAGGAGACTTGGTGAGTGAGTCCCGGCCATATCACTTACCAGCTGTATATCTGTAAGGAAGCCACTGAACCTCAATTTCCTCATTTATAAAATGCTGATAATCATCGTTACATTATCATGTAAAGGAAAAATGCTTTGCAAATTATAAAGCATTATGTAAATTTGACTTCTGATTTGTACAAGGATAAAACTATGATTTATGTTTTGTTTCCAAGACCTTTCCACATCTTTGGTGTTGACAGAAAATTGTCAATATAATTGTTAATATAATGTCAGAAATTGTTGTTACCAAATGTAATAGGGATGACCACTCCCTTAAATGATCCTTGTAATATCAGAATTTCAGTAATGTCTTTACATTCCTACTTTTAAGATTTTTACTTTTGATTAGGTTGAGATGAACCACACGCTAGGTCCCCTCACCCAGGGATGTTGCTTTGTGGGCTTTAAGTAACTAAGTTCTAAGGATAAGAGTTAGTTTTGGGTTCGAAAGAGGAAAGCTCTGAAAGGGAGAGTATAGGATTTCTTTCTCCTCCTCCCTCCAATTGGTTACGATACCTAACAGACTTGTCCAAATCAAGACACCCTAATCAGCAGTTTGAGAGTTTGTTCAAATCAGCTCAATGGAACAGACACATATTTCAGACAGACATTGATACACAGAGACTACCAGTTCAAAGAATTAGCAGCTTTGAGGAATAAGAACCCTGCAAGTGAAAAGAGAGCCAGCTACGGAGAGAAGCAGACTCTGGGACCCCAGCTGAGCAATCTACTCAGCAGAGATGCTCCACCCAGGGGAAGCTCCGTGAGAATTCTATGACTAGAGAAACGACTCTGAGGCCTGGGAGCACCAGGAGTTTAGACACATGTTTACTCTACAAGTGTGCTTCATTACCATTGTACAACAACTTTGAGAAAACTCATGAACAACATCAATGTCTCCCCTGAATACCAATCCTGCATCTCCCAATAACTGCTATCCATTTCCCCTTGGATTACCCATGGGCACCTTTAACTCACAATTTCCTAAACCAAAAGCATCATCTTCCCTTCCATACCTACTTTCCCTCCCAACTTCCCCTTTTCTGCTGACAACATCCCACCCTCCTTTTCTCCATGGTTCAAAACCTTGAAGTCATCTTTGGCTTGTCCCTATCTCTGACCCCCCCACTTCTAAGTTTAAGCAACTGTCTAATCCTATTACTTCTATTTTCTCAACATCTTTTGCATTGACTCTCCCTTAACTCCCAGTTTTTTTCACACTGCTGCCATCTTAGTTCAAACCTGTATCTCTCCTTGCGGTAGGCTACTGTAATAGCATTCTAAGTGGTCTTCTTGACTCCAGTCTCTCTGCTCTCCAGTTTCTCCTGTACATAGCTACCAGAAGTTTTTGAATGCAGAAATCTGATCATAGGATCATAAACAGCTAGGTGGTGCAATGGATACAGTGCCACTCCTGGAATCAGGAAGACCTGAGTTCAAGTCTGGCCTCAAACACTTACTGGCTGTGTGACCCTAAGCAAGTCACTTAATCTCGGCCTGCCTCAGCTATAAAATGGGGATGATAATAGCACTTACCTCCCAGGGTTGTTGTGAGAATCAAATGAGATAATATTTGTAAAGTGCTTAGCTCAATGCCTGACACAGAGTAGGCACTATATAAATAATGTTATTAGATTTTGGCAGCTAGGTGGTGCAGCGGATAGAGTGCTGGGCCTGACATCAGAAAGACTCATGTTTGTTGTTCAGTCATGTTCAATTCTTTTTGATCCCATCTGGGGTTTTCTTGTCAAAGATACTGGAGTGGTTTGCCATTTCCTTTTCCAAATCATTTATGGATGAGGAAACTGAGGTAAACAGGGTTAAGTGACTTGCCCAGGGTCACACAGCAAATACATATCTGAGGCCAGATTTGAACTCATGAACATGAGTCTTCCAGACTCCAGGTCTGGCACTCTATCCATTGTGCCACCTAGTTGCTCTGTAGTGTCCCTCTTCAAAATTCAGATCAGATACCACCTCTTTTTTGTAGCCTTTCCTGATCTCAATTGCCACTGCCTTCCTTTACTAAATTATCTGGGACTGGTTTTGCATATACCTATGTATGTATAGGTTGTCTCCAACAATAAAATGCAAGCTTCTTGAGAACACTTCTTGAGGATAGAAGTTTTACTTGTATTTTTTTTAATACCAAGTGCCTATCACGGTGCCTAGCACACATTAGGCACTTAATAAATGATTGTTGATGGATTGATTAATAGATTTCCTGTCATTAGAGGTCCTTAAGCAGGGGCTGGATTGCATGCCCACTTGTAAGGGATGCTACAAAGACACCTTCAGATCAAACAGAGACAAGTTGGACTGGATGAACTCAGAAGTCTTATTCTTAGCCTTTCAACTGATGTTCCATTCCAGGCCTTCCTGTAGTACATCACTGATGTCCTAAAGAAATTGAAGCCTTTAATTGTCCATCTTGAGAAGCTTAATTGTCTACGTTTTTCTAGCATAAGCAAGAAAAATCAGGTTGAGCATCATTATGTAATCAGCTTCCCTGAACAGAGGTTTGGTAAGACCTTTTATACCTCCCACTACTATACATTTTCTCTGAAATCCATTTAAAGTCTTAAAGCCCTGCAATGCTTTGCTCACTCCCTCACAACTACTGGCCATCATAATTATGTAGCATACTCAGCCCCCTAATGGTGTCCCCTGTGGGCTACTCCTTGGCCCATGGTACTCAAGGGGCACTTATCTGTCTCAGTCCATAGCTCAGTCCCCATTTCCACTGAATCTCTCCAACCAAGCTAGAATGGAACACAAGGCATTATAGTAAAGCAAAAGTAATTTACTTAAGATAGACTGTTCAGTAAATACCAAGAAGTTTAACTAAGCAGCATGCACTCATGCCATCCATTTCTCAAACTACCACCTGCCAAACCTCAAGGGACTAGAAGCTGGGAGTCAATCCATTTCCACTCCTATTTATCTGCATTTCTACTTTTTAGTGGTGCTGCAATTTGGGATTCAGGAAAAAAGTAAGAGAGATTTGCCCATGGTATAAACGTTGGAACTTTAATGCTCGGAAGGCACTATATCTTGGCCTATAAACATTGAAGCATTGCAAGAAAATTTGTTGTTTATTCTTAGTACTTAGAAAAGGGGAAACACCTCCTATCACTATTTCTGCTGTACGAGGAGTGTAGCCACTACCTGACCCACATGTAGTTTCCTTTTTTCTTTTCTTTCTCCCTGACTCTGTCCCTATCTCCAGCATATTTGTGGTTCACTAACAGCCTCATGAAAATCTTGTCTTCTTTTCAAATTAAGCATTCTAAAAGTTACTGACATTCACAGGATTCTGGGAGATATAGTTCAGAAATTCCTGCAACCCCTTTATAAATGTGTACATTTTATCCCATTTCTTGAAATGTAGAGCATCCTACAATTTCTCTGAAGAGAACCAGAGAGAGTGTCTAAACTGCTTTGACCACTGAAACCGTTGTATGATGTTTAACCACTTATTGTTGGAGAATCTTTTAGTTAGGCTCCCTGGTCATCTCATTGTTGAGACAGTCCATCTCCTGTCTTAACACACAGTGGACATTGGCATAAGCACAGATGCATCAGCCTAATATACTTCAATCAGTTTCAAATACACACCTTTACCAACAAATGCTGTTTGACAGCTACCTACATTTAAGCCTTAAAACAAATCCTCTTAAGCCAAACTATAAGCCAAGTTACATCAACTCTGAGATTCTATGATTCTAGGTTTCTATTATTTCTTTTTGGCACATATTAAGTTAGAGGATTTGTTGTTAGAGCCCTATACAAATGTCTAGCAGACAGTTGAAAATTCAGGGCAGACACTGCATCTGAAGATACGTTTTTCATAATCATCAGTATAAAGGAAATCATTAAACTATATGGGGGACACAATAATTGCCAGGGGAAGTAGTTTAAAGGGTAAACAGAAAAGAGCTGAAGACAGAGCATTAGGCGGTTGTTTACACTTAGGAGATATAAGGAGAAAGAAAAGCAAAAGGAAATGGATAAGGAGTAGTCAGACAAGTAGGAAGAGAACCAGGAGAAAGCAATGTCTCTGAAGCCAAGAAAGCAGAACTACCAAGAAAGAGTAGGATATTGGAGCAGTTAGGTGGAACACTGGCTCTGTAGTCAGGAGTACCTGAGTTCAAATCTGGCCTTAGACACTTGACACTTACTAGCTGTGTGACCTTAGGCAAGTCACTTAACCCTGATTGCCTCACCAAAAAAAAAAAAAAAGGAAAGAAGGAAGGAAGAGTAGGATATTTAGAAAGTCAAAATTCAAAAATGGTGTCAAGTCCTGGAATAAATCAAAGTCATGAGTTGAGGAATAAAGTGTCTTTAATTGAGATAAGATGGTAGCAAATCTGCCACCCTGAGAGATGTCCCACCCATAGACTCATAGAAGCTATCAGCATTCAGAGAAAGAACTGACAAATAAAAGTGTATGTATATAAGTATACACACACACAGACAATATTATATACATACAATAATTTTACATATATATATGTACCTATTTGTGTCTAATGGTAAACATTTCAGGGTGGGAGGAAGAAGGAAAAAAAAGAAATTTACATGATAATTTTGTCATATAATTGAAAGGAATAGCTGGTTGTACGTAGTAGATTTTCAGTTTCATGTACGATTTTTTTATTGTACTATGTTATAGAAATGCTTGATTTCTTCCATAAATTAAAAAGAAAATAAAACCAAAAAAGTATAAAAGTATAAAATTCTTATATTTTAGGAGAAAAGGGGAGGAGGTAGTATGATGTGGCAAGACCTAGTCATGAGATCCCATCCACCCTTGGCAATCTGGGCAAGGACAAGCACTTCATTCTTCCTGTTTTGCCCTTCATGCCATGAATCCCAATGGAATGGGGCAAAGACATTAGGAGGTGAGATCCAGTTCAAGCTAGGTTCCTTTACAAGGTAAAATCCCGGGGTGGAGGACTTAGGGTGTGATTCAGCTCAAGCTAACATACAGTGAATATCTGAAGAGTAGGAACAGAAAAACATTACTGAAATTCTGACATTACAAGTATCATTTAAGAGGTGGCTCATAATATTACGTTTGATATTAACAGTTTTCTGTTATTACATTAACTATTTTCTGTCAGTAGTCAGGGAGGACCAGGACTGGGAAGGGCCATTATATCTGCTAATTAAGGAGTTGTTATTGACTTTGGAGAGAGCAGGTGAGGAAAGAAGCTAGATTGCAAAGGGTTGAAAAATGAGTGGATAGGATAACCTGTGCTACCATGTGTGTATGTATATGTAGGTACATATATATATATATGTTATGCTATATATATTATAATTTACTGTGTCATATCATATTTTGTTATCTCCTTCCTCAGAGTGTTAGGTCCTTTTGAGCAAGGATTATTTCATTCATCATATTCATATCCACAATGCCTATCAGTAACTAGAACATAGTAGGCATATAATAAATGCTTGTTGATTAATTGATCATAATTTATAAATGTGATCCTGATCAGGATACTCACTCAGACCCCCTGCTTAACCACTGAATATCCACCTATAGCCCACTTAGCAGTTAGTACCTGGTTGGTGCTCCTCCCTAGAGGGAAAAAAAAATCTTTTTTTTTTTTTGTTATGTGATGACCAAACTGATATATTCATAGCCTGATTCCCATTACTAAACACATGACATCTTTCTGTATCTGGCACATAGAGTTCTTTAATCAACCTGGTTTTCTTCAGTCTCATGTAATTTCCCAATAAATAATTGTTTAGATTGAAGTAGAACACCTAATTGATCATTTCAGGACTGGCAATTCTAGTGACTCCATTAATCTCCTGAATGACTCACAGATGGAAGCTTATTTTTAACCAGATGTTCTACCCCACATAAAGGACTATGTTTTAAAGTTGGATAAATCACTGGTTTTCCTGACTTCATTCTAAGTATTAAAAATACTTTTGAAAAGTTGTAAGTATTCAACTCAATTCAATAAGCATTTATTAAGCACCTATTACATTCAAGGTTCTGTGGTAGGTGCTGTGGATATTAAGATAGAAGTCAGTCCCAGATTTAAAAAAAAAATTATTTCAAACTGGGGGACACAAACCAGGAAATAAATGAATAAATAAACAAATGAATGAATATGTAAGCAAATACATGAATGAATAAGTTGTGTATGGGATCATAGCTTTCCATTTGTTTTTATTTAAATAACAAACTGTCATAGATTTAGATCTAGATTAGACCTTAAATATCAAATCCCATTTCCTCTTTTTACAGATGATGAAACTGAGACTTGGAGAAGTTGTAACTTTTCCAAGTGACTTGCTCAAGTCAAGTCAACAAGCACATTTAGTAAACTTTTACTAAGTGCCAAAACAGCACAAAGTGCAAACAAAAAGAAGCCCTAGCCCTTGAGAGCTAAACTCCAAATTGCTATTACTTAATGGAGAAAGAAGGTTTCAAGTTTTATATACAAGGCTTGACTGGAAGGTGTTTTATGAGTTTAATGAGATCACATTGCCATTGCTTTTAGGCCCTTGGACTCTTCATAGCATATTTCCTATACATCGTCTTGACCTTTGACTTGCTAGTGGATTACAATGACTCTGGAGGAGAGAGTGAGGCTGATGACTTTGTACTGCTCTGCCCCATTCATACCTAATTCATGTGCAAGTCAAGAAATCACCCTTGTGATGTCATCAGTATCATCCTTGTGATGTCATTGGTATCACCCTTGTGATGTCCTTGGTCTTGTTCAAGAACAAAGGACAAGCAGCAATGATTCCCTTTCCACTAAATGCCAATTTCACAATGAGCACATATAGCCAATAGCAAAGAAACCCATTTATCCATGTTAATAGCAAAACAGAAATCAGAGAAAATAGGCATATGAGAATACGTACTAAATAATATGGATTGAAGGAGTTCCCCTATTTGAAGCAAGGTAACTCAGCTCAGCCAAGAGAGGGAATCCCAGGTCTTACCCAAAGGGAAATTTTCTTTGAAGAGCAATCTGGAATTATGCCCAAAGAGTTATTATACTGCCTAGAGTTATCCTTTCCACATCAAGACTTTCCCCATTGTGGTTTTGATATATCACGAGTTGGCATAAGAAGTTAAATGGGAATTTGGGGAGAGTTCTGCAGAAGCCACAGACAACACAAAGGCCAGTAGGTAATACAGAAAAAGTTTAGAAACTCAGAAATGCATGAAATATATGTATAATATCAACCCAAATTTTATAATAAGGTATTGTAAACACCCTGAAAAAGAAAAAAATTCAGACTTCTCTGGTACAAAAGGGAAGGCCAAAAATTTTTACATGGATTTTCTAGATTGAAGGGGTGCCAAGCCCCTAACCCAAAGGTGGGGAACCTGCAGCTACATGTGGCCTTCTATGTCCTTAAATATGGCCTTCTGACTGAATCCAAATTTTACAAGCAAAATCTTTTATTTTTATTAGGACATTTTTGTTCAACTTTTATATTTTAATTTTATTTTTAAAATGAACATATTTAAAATACCAAATAATAAAATAAATTTCAACAAAATAATACTCCCAAATTGACTAGCACAATTAGAATATTATTAAGCCATAAGGGCTAAATTGATGGCTGCTATGCTCATGTTCTAACTTCTCCCACCTGACTGGGAGAGTCAGCACCAGGCTGGTTGGCAAGAGTTCATGGGGGTCGAGTATGCCAGTCTGTTATCAGCTTTTGACAACAATGCACTGTGTTTCTGTTTGAGGTGAAATTTTTCAATAGTTGTACAGCTCAACAATATTTTTTAATTCTGTCTGCTTAACAGCCCATCATGTCAAAGAAGACCAAGAGAACACTGAAGGAAGAAGACAGATTTTTTTAATGAGGATTGGGAATTACAATATTATCTTGTTTCTGCTGAAGATAAGATGATTTACTTGCTTTGTGATACTGCAATATCAACATTAAAGAAATTCAATCCTCATCATCATCATAACACTCATAAGGACCATAAATGTTTTAAGTTAGAGGGAGAGACATGAAAGGTTGTATTGCAGAAATTAAAAGATAAAAAGCAAAACTAGGAGAGCAAGGAATAGTTAACCTTTCAGATATATAAAGAAGGGAAGAATTTATGACCAAATAAGAGATAGAGAATATTATGAAATGCAAAATGGATAATTTTGATTACGTTAAATTGAAAAGTTTTTGCACAAACAAAGCCAATGCATCCAAGATTAAAAGGGAAGCAGAAAGCTGGGAAACAATTTTTACAACCAGTGTCTCTGATGAAGGCCTCATTTCTAAAATATATAGAGAACTGAGTCAAATTTATAGGAATACAAGTCATTTCCCAATTGATAAAGAGTCAAAGGATATGAACAGGCAGTTTTCAGAGGAAGAAATTAAAGCTAGCTATAGTCATATGAAAAAAATGTTCTAAATCCTTATTGATTAGAGAAATGCAAATCAAAACAACTCTGAGGTACCACATCACACCTATCAGCTTGGCTAACGTGATAAAACAGGAAAATTATAAATGTTGGAGAAGATATAGGAAAATTAGAACACTAATGCATTGTTGGTGGAGTTATGAAGTGATCCAACCATTCTGGAGAGTAATTTGGAACTATGCTCAAAGGGCTATAAAACTGTGCATACCCTTTGACCCAGCAATAGCACTTCTAGGTCTGTATCCCAAAGAGATCATAAAAATGGGAAAAGGACCCACATGTACAAAAATATTTATAACAGCTCTTTTTGTGGTGACCATGAATTGGAAATTAAGGGGATGCCCATCAATTGGAGAATGGCTAAACAAGCTGTGGTATATGTGGTATATATGTGGTATATGTGGTATATGTAATGAAATATTATTGTGCTATAAGAAATGATGAAGAAGATGACTTCAGAAAAAACTGGAAAGACTTATATGAACTGATGCTGAGTGAAGTGAGCAGAAGCAGGAGAACATTGTACACAGTAACAGCCACACTGTGTGATAACTGACTTTGATAGACTTGGCTCTTCTCAGCAATGTAAGGATCTAAGACAACTCCAAAAGACTTATGATGAAAAATGTTATTCACATCCAGAGAAAGAACTATGGAATCTGAATGCAAATGGAAGCATACTATTTGCTCTCTTTTTCCTTTGTTGTTTTGTTTTATTGCTTCATTCTGGTGGTTCCTCCCATTAGTTCTAATTGTTCATTACATCATGACTAATGGGAAAATATGCTTAATATGAATGTATAAGTAGAGCCTATATCAGATTGCACGCTGTCTTGGGGGGCAGGGAGGAGGCGGGGGAGAAAATTTAAAACTCAAAATCTTATGGAAGTGAATGTTAAAAACTAAAAATAAATAAGTTATTTTTTAAAAAGATGAAAAGCAAAAACAAAGACAATTCTTTTAAGCAGCAATAAGACCTAGAAATAATGCCACTGAAGCAACTTATCAAGTAGCTTGTATACTCAGGGAAAAAGGGAAGCCATTCAGTGAAGTAGAAATTGTGAAAGAATACATTGTCGAAGTAGTAGTATGCTTAGACCCTGATAGCATTTCAAACTACAAAAAAACTGCTTCTTTCAAGGGGAACCATCATTGATCAGCAGCATGAATTAGTCTTCAACTTAACAGAACAACTTCATGCAATAGTTCAAAAGGAAAATACATATTATTCAATTGCTTTGGATGAATCAACTGATACTACTGACTCAGCACAGGTTTTATACTTCGTTTGGGTCATAACAAGATTTTCTTTGCTACGGAGAGTTACTTGCTTTGAGTGTTCTTGCAAACAGAACACAGGGAATAGATATCTTCAACAACTTTCAAGATCAATGTCATGAAGTTGACTGAATTTGGTAAATTTAGAGTGTATATGTACAGACAGCGCAACTTTCATGACAGGAAAAAATGAAGGGATTATTGCACAGATTTATTGCACAGATAACAGATCCAGATGCTCTCATTTCTTTTGATTGTATCTTGCATCAGCAAAATCTCTGTCCTAAAGCTACTATTTTAAGTGACACTTTGCAAAAAGTTATAAGTATTGTTAACTGTATTCATGCAAATGCAACATGGCATCATCAGTTTCATAATATGCTAAAGTTGAATGATAAGGAATTCAGTGTGGATTTGCCATATCATTCTAAAGTGCATTGGCTATCACAGGGACAGGTGTTAGCCAAAGTTTTATCTCTGTGAGAACAGATAGTTAAATTTTATAAAGAATAGAATCAGTTATCTTGGATCATTGTATTGCTAAGAAGAGTTTAGTCATTCATAGTTGATCATTGATATTGAAAGAAGATTTCTATAGGAATGCTGCATTTCTGTATGATATCATGTCAAATCAAAACAACTTGAATATTTCTTTGCAAGGTAAAACTAAGTCTATATATGATATGTGGCAAAAAAAAATCCAAGCATTTCGAAGAAAGCTCTTTTTTTTCAAAACACTTCTTCAAAAGGAAATTTCTGATGAACATTTTCCCCAGTTAACAAAGGTCATTGATGAGCAGGATTATATATTCAAATCACTTGAAGAATATGAAGCTGTTGTAGACCTATTAACTGGAGAATACAATGAAAAGTTCACTGATTTTGAGAATCATGACATCACACTCAAATTAGCATTTCAGTCTTACCTAATTGATATCACTAAGGCATTTAAATAACTGCAGATGAAGTTGATTGAGCTCTTAGTAGATGACATTTTAAAGTCATTGTTTGATGCTAAGAAAGATCTAGTTGAAATATGGAAATATGCAGTAGAATGCTCACACCTTTGGCAACATGCTTGAAAAATGCTTTCTTGTTTTTTAACCACTTATTGCTGCAAATCTACATTCTCCTATTTAATGCAAATTAAGATGCCCCTACGGTCACAAATGACTGATACTTATCTAGAAGATCAACCGAAACTGTGGACCTCCATGCCACAACCAAATATTCAAATGCTTTCCAACAAAAAGCAGACACAACAAAGTCACTCAAAGGTTAGTTAATTTTAAAATTAACGAATAGTTTTCATTTTTTGAAATTATTAAGTATGGAGCAGTTAGATTTTTACAAAATAATGTATATTTTTAATTGTATATAATTGAAGTTTCTTGAATGTGGCCTTCCTTATTTGATTACAGCTAAATATTAACTCAATCTTCCAACATGAAAAGGTTCCTCATGCCTGGTCTATCATATGTAACTTTTCTAAGATTCTATTCATCTCCTTTCTTTCTTTCATGTTTATTTTATGGTTAGATTTATCTAGCTCTGAAAGGGGAAAGTTGAGGTCCTCCACTAGTATAGTTTTACCATCTATTTCCTCCTATAAACCATTTAACTTTTTCTTTAAGAAGTTGGATGCTATGCCATTTGGTGTATATATGTTAGTATTTATATTACTTCATAGTCTATGATTCCTTTTAGCAAGATGTAGTTTCAAAAAAAAAACAAAACAAAAGCAAGACGTAGTTTCAAAAAACAAAATAAAACAAAACAAAAGCAAGATGTAGTTTCCCTGCATATTCCTTTTAATTAGGTCTATTTTTGCTTTGTCTGAGATCATGATTGCTCCTCTTGCCTTTTTAACTTTAGCTGAAGCATAACAGACTCTGCTTCAGTCCCTTATTTTAATTCTATCCGTCTCTCTGTTTCAAGTGTGTTTCTTGTAAACAACATATTGTTGGGTTCTGGTTTCTAATTCATTCTGCTATCCACTTCTGTTTTATGGTTGAGCTCATCTCATTTATAATCACAGTTATGATTACTAACTGTGCATTTCCTTCCTTATTATTCTCTTATGTTTATCCTTCTCTCTCTCTTTTTATCTTGTCCCTCCTCTAAAGTCTGTTTTGTTTCTGATTATTGCCTTATTTTATCTGCCCTCTTTTTTATGACCACTATCCCTTCCTTTTATTCCCTTCTGCTTTTACTTCCCTATTGGGTAAGATAGATTTCTATTATCAATTAAGTAAATGTGTGTGTGTGTGTGTGTTCCCTTTTTGAACCAATGTAGATTAGTAAGGTTCAAGCATTGGCCCACCACCACCAATATAATCCCCCCCCCCCCTTATAAAAGCTCTTCCTTGGGTGCCTCTTTTGTATGCGATAATTTTCCCCATTTTTCCTCTCCCTTTCCCCTTCTCCTAAGGCATCTCTTTTTCTATGCCTATCTATTTTTTTTTACATCATCCCAACATAATCAACCCACTTCCATGCCCTCTTTCTATGTAGAATATTTCTAACTGCCCTAATAATGATAAAGTTCTTATGAATTACATGTATCATGTTCCCACATAGAAAGGTAAACAGTTTAACCTTATTAAGTCACTTATGATTTCTCTTTTTTGTTTACCTTTTTATGTTTTTCTTGAGTCTTGTAAGATGAATGAAAAGTCCAAGAGATAGAGTTTCTTGGTAATGAATGATCAATTTATTAATTAGGCTAGCTGATAATCAATGATGGTCAGTGGTCTCTCTCAGTAGCCAAAGGCAAAACCATGGATATCACTGAATGTTTAAATACCTTTAGAAAAGGAGGTGCCTCTGACAGGTGAAAATCAACCCTGATTGGTGAAAAATTAATGAGGGTGTGAACATAATAATGAGGAAGTGGGCTAGAAGTGTTCGGTGCCTCCTGCTGAGAATGTGGTTTGATCATGAGACTCAGCTGCATCCAACAATCTGTACAAAATAATTCAGGTTTTCTCCTTCATGAGATGGATTTCCTTAGACTCCAATGGAGTGTTACAATGACATGGGCTTATTTTCTAAGGGAAAGAATTCACCTAGATTAGATTCTATTTGCACTCTAAACAGAAGTAAGGCCTTCTAGTTGGTTGGGGTCCTGCCTAAGATCACAGAGCATGTACCCAGAGGATTAAGGCAATCTCATGTATCAGCAATGTCCTTCAGAAATCAGAGGTGTGCTTTCTCTGCTCCACCATCTTGGCTCTGCCCCCAGAAGTCCAGTAGCATGTCCGATAGTGTAAGCAGAACTGATTTCAGGGAAAAAATGCTGACTTAAAAAAGGGGGGGGGAGTTAAAATCAATTCAAGAGAAATAAATGGAGCAAAACATATCTAAAAATCATAACCTTAAACGCACATGGATTAAATCATCCAATTAAAAAAGAGTAGCAGAATGGATAAGAAAACAAAATCCAGCAATTTGCTGTGTTGAAGAAACATAACCCCCCAGAAAGGAGGTATCCCAAATGAAATCAAGAAACTAGAACAAAATTTATTATGCATCAGGTGATTCCACAAGAGCAGAAGTTGCAATCATGTGATCTAATGCAGCAAAAATAAAAATTCACAGTGTCAGTGGAGAATATTATTTCAGTCTACTTTTATTAATCATATCTATCCATGACAGTACCATTAGTTGCTGAGAATATGCAAGTTAATTCTCCTTGCCCTGACAAATTATACTTCAGGGCTCTAGTGGGGGAATACCCTGCCAACTTGTAGATAATTGCTAAACTGTGGAGGCCTGCAGAAGATTAGTAATCCATGAGCTGACTTGGAAGGTGTGAGTTCATAAGATGCAATGTGGGTCTTATGAATATTCCATTCATCTGCTTCTAAAGATCTTTCCTGCAGATAAGATGCCTAGTTTCACATGTTTGTCCCTGTCCTGTGCCACCCACTGGAGTGCCTTGCACAATACTGTTCCAAGAGGGTACTGCTAATATCATTCCATCTATCCATCACTTGGTAAACAAAAAAAAAAAAAAAACATACCTGGAGGGGGTGGGGAACAACCGTGGGTTGGCTCAGCTCTGAAATGATGTCCTTTTTGGTTGTTATGCATCTTTAATTATTGGAGCCTACAACAAATCCTAACATGTAGAAAGCTAAGGCTCAGGGTTGACTACGCTAAGCGAGACTGCCATATTAAAATAGTCAAGTCAAGTCAATAAGCGTTGAGTGTCTACTATGTGCCAGGCACTGTGTTAAGCACTAGAGATAGAAAGAAAGGCAAAAAACAGTCCCTGCTTTCAGGGAGCTCACAGTCTAATGGGAGGGACAACAGGCAAATAACACTTACAAGCAAGATATATATAGGATAAATTGGAAATGATTTCAGAGAGAAGGCACTAAGATTAAGGAACACTGGGAAAGGCTTCTGGCAGAAGTTGGGACTTTGGCTGAGACTTGAAGGAAGCCAGGGAAGCCAAGAATTGAGATGAGGACAGAGAGTTCCAGGCACTGAGGATAACCGAGGAAAATGCCCCACCTGGAAGATGAAATGTCTTGTTGAGGAATAGCAAGAACCCCAGTGTTATTCACTATCTTTTTTCTGTTTAACATTTTCACCAATGATTTGGATAAAGACATATGGTTCTTCAATTTCTGTCAGTCAAGGTTCTGCAAGTCTGGCATAAACACAACCTCAGAGTGAAGAATTGCTCAGAGAGTGCTCACATGGTACATCAGCCACTGATGTCAATTGTATCTTTTCATCACAGCTATTCTTCTGAATTGTCCATGTAGTGGACACCATAATGCAAGGAAGGAAAGCACAGCATTATCACAATGACAGAGATAGGGCAGATATAAACTATAGAAGCTGGAAAGCAACATCTCTTGCATATAGCCCTAATAAGGACAGCAGCAGTGTCTGACATTGAGACTGCCTGTAGGCAGTATATAAAAAGGTGACATCCCAGACTTCTAGGATGACTGTAGTAAAGTGTAGAGCTGCAAGTTGAAAAGAAGAACATAAGAGCCATGTGAAACCGCTTATAATACAACAATGAGTTTCTGAGGTCTGGTGTCCCTACATGACTGTAAGCCTGTATTGATGTTTTTCTGTGGAGTAATTTTCTGTAGTAGAGGCTACTAGGTAGAACAGTGGTCAGAGCACTGAGCCTAGAGTCAGGAACAACTGGATTCAAATTATCCCTCAGATACATCCTGGCTGCATGACCTTGGGCAAGTCACTTAACTACTGTTTGTTTCTGTTTCCTCAACTGTAAAATGGGGATAGTAATGGCACCTACCTTCCAGGATTATTATGAGCATCAAATCCTTTCAACACACAGCTCCACCACTTTAGTATAGTTATCCTAGAAGTCTGAGGTGCCAATTTTTTATTTACTACCTATAGGCAGTCTCAAAGTCAGACAGCGTCTGCTGTCCTATGAAAAAGATTAAGCTATTCTCAAAAGAAGAAAAACAAGATATTAACAAGCATATGAAAAATGAATCTCAAATCACTAATAGTAAGATAAATGCAAAAATGACCAAAAAAGGAACATAGCACTTCTTAGAGATGCTGTGGGAGGACAGGAATACAAATTTGTTGTTGGGAGCTATGAACTGGTCTACAGATGCTGGAAAGCTACTAGATACTCTTCCCCTTCCCCTCCAGATCACTGAACTGAGATTTTTTGTCTTCAGTTCACCTTTATTTCTGAATCTATCACCTTCCCTTTCCCTACTCCATGATCGATTCCTTGTAATAAGGAATTATTAAGAGGGGAGTAAAAGCAGTTCAGCATAACCAACTGATAAATAAACCAAGTCTGACAGTATAGGCAATATTCTACAGCAATACTTCTGCATTTTTATAAAGAAAGGAGCATTTTCTCAGCTCTTAAACCAGATCAAGTTTCTTGGTCCATAATCACACAATATTCAGGGCTTTGTTATTGTTGTTGTTATTGTGCTTCTCATTTACAGTGTTGTAGTTGTGTATATTGTTTTTCTGGCTTTGTTTATTTTTCTTTGCATCAGTGTAGATCTCCTTCCACACTTGTCTGAATTCTTCATATGCCTCATTTCTTGAATTTCAATAATATCCCATTACTTTTTATGTACCACAATTCGTTTACGCATTCCTTAACTAAAGGCCACTTTCCAATACTTTAGTGCCACAGAAAGGACTGATATGGATATTTTCATGCATGTGGGATCTTTCTTTCCGTCTTTGAATTTTAGGGAGTATGTGCTTAGCAGTGGGATTTCTGGATCAAAGGATACAGACAGTTTTGTCACTTTTTTAAAAAAAAAACCACAGTTCCAAATTACTTTCTAGCAGGATTGGACCAATTCACAGCTTCACCATCTAAATGTTGGTATGTCTGTATCCCCTCCAACTTTATTTTCATCTTTTGTCATTTTTGCCAAATTGTTGTATGTGAGGTGAAACCCCAGAGTTATTTTTATTTGAATTTTTTAAATTATTTTATTTCAAGTTTGAAGCAATCTCATTGCTTCAAATGTAAAGTAATTAAAGCAATCTTACATATTGTTGTTAATAGTTTGCAATCCTTTTGAGAACTAGTATTTCATATTCCTTGATCCATTTGAAAATTGTTCTTATGGAGGGTGGAGCCAAGATGGTGGAGGGAAAGCAGTGACTTGCTGGAGCTCTCCCCCCCAAACACCTCCAAATACTTATAAAAAATGGCTCTAAACAAATTCTAAAGCAGCAGAACCCACAAAAAGACACAGTGAAACAAATTTCCAGCCCAAGGCAACCTGGATAGTTGATCAGAAAAGTTTATTGCACCTGGTGGGGAGAGGAGTGCAGCTTGGCGTAGGCGCGCAGGCCACAGCGAACCTGGAGCAGGCCTCAGAGGACTGAATCATGGGCAGCTGTGGTGGTTTCCAGACTTCTCAACCCCTGAATGCCAAAAACAACTTAGAAGGTCAGTGGGAAAAGTCTGTGACTGCAGTGAGAGAGGAGCTAGGTCTCAGCCACCCCTGGGGCTGCGGCTGTTTCCTGAGCTTCTGGTCCACAGACTGAGGGGGAATCAAGTGGCTAATCAGAGGGTGATTGTAGGGATCTCTTTGCCAGTGCTGAGGCAGGAATCTCTTGCTTTACCGGTGCTTGGATCTGGGTCACAGTTCTGAGAGGTGGTCCTGGGGCAAGGAGGAGCGCTGCAGTGGTGGAGCATATTGTGGTGGTGGAGAGAAAACACCTCACCCCTTATCATACCACCTTGGAAGAACTGAAAATTTTCACGTCCCTAGAAGTATCTCTGAAAACAGCTGTACAAACCACCAAAGCTTGGGACAGTACATTCTGCACATTGCAAACAGACTTTTACCTTAACAAAGACTTTAAAACTCAAATAATTGGCCGGGATCATGAGTAAGCGGTGCAAAAAGAGTCAGACTATAAAAAGTGTTCTTATGTATTTGTCTTATTTCCCTAAATATTATGGATATCAGATCGATACCAGAGATGTTTAATGCAAAGGCTTTTCCCCAATCCAGTTTTCCTTCTTATCTTAGATGCATTGATTTTGTTTGTGCAAAAAAATGTTTAATTTTCTATAACTGAAATTACGTATTTATGTGCCCTCAGTTTATTCTTGGTCACTGATAAGTAGGTTCCATGGACAGCTAATTCCTCCAACTTTTATTCAATACTGACATGAATGGTTCTACTTCTCAACTCTTTTCTTTCTCAAACCCCAGACTGGTGCCTCCTGATGCAATCCCTGGATATAAAAGTTACATAGATTTCTGACAAGTTGGTGCTTCCCCCAATGAATGACAGCTCCCTTTCCTTAGCTATTACAGCCAAATAAGGTGAGATAGGGTGGCTCCATATGGATAGTACATATGAATATGGGATAGTACATATGGATAGTTAGTCACTAACTACATTATTCACTAAAGATTTACTCTTGTAATTTCACAGCTAAATCTAGTGAGCCCAATTAGCCACCCCAAAGGGTAGAGGACATAGGGCTGGTTTAGATAGAAACAAAACTGAGGGTTTTTCTACACATTTCTATAAGGAATATAAGCAAAGGTTTTTTAGTCCCTACATTTAAATACTTTGTTGCAACAACAAAACTTTGTGCATGACTACATGGCTCTCCTGTAGTGAGATAGAGCTGAAGTGAAGAGTGGTGATGGTATGTGGACCCAGGAAAACATGCAAAAGAACATTGCTGCCCTGAACATCCGCCGTGCTTGTGACACAGCTATTCCCTATGCAGAGGCCACTGGCTCCATACAAGTGATTCTTGGCTAGTAGAGGCTGGCAGGGGAGGAGCAGGATAGGAGGATAATGGAAAGAGAATAGACAACAAAAGCTGAATGTGGTATATAAAGGAAGATGTGGTTTCTCTACTGGTCAACTGGTCAAAGGATCAAATGAGATATAAAGGTGCTTTGCAAGCCTTGAGCTGTATAAATGCTAGATACGATGAGGATGAGGATGCTTGATTTCTTTATTAGAAGGGAATGACCAGGATATCTGGGATGGATATGTCAGCAATATAAAATTATTTTATTACTATATAATGTTAAATGTCTTATAAAATACTGTAAGACTTTCTTTTTTATTAAAAAGGAACCACATATATACATAGAGAGGCAAGCAGAAAGATTTTTTTCCTTTTATGGGTCTAGAGGGCACAATCCAGATCTTTGAAGGGAGAATCAGGCAGAAAATATTAAATGTAATGAAAAGAGAGAGATTTAACTCCCCCACTTTATATATTACTGTATGTTTTAAATTTCTAAATATAAAATATCATTAACAAATAATATAATTTCACAGTTTCTGTATTCATCACTGACTTTCTCCTGGCAGGGCTGTAGCTTATTGCATGTCAGAGCACATAATTCTAGATCTGAGAATTTAGAGAAGATAGGGGTTAATGTTTCTATGGCAACATTCCTTCTCAGTCCTTTGTACATACACATTGTGATAGGATCTTTCAGGTTTCACAGGGTTTATTAATTCACTGAGCTGGCTATTGTTTGTACCTTACCATTATGGAAATGTTCCATTTGCAAATAATGACTACTTTTTGTGAAGGTATAGAAGTATGCCATACTTTGAATGCTTCAGAAATGGTTAATGCAGTTTTCAGTGAATTGATACTGAATAAGTGAACATGGCAAGAATATTTCAAATTTATATAATATTTTTAAGCCTCACAGAGCACTTCCCTTTGTCCTTTGGGTTGTCATTGACTAGTTTTATTATACCTATTTTACCTAGAACAATGACACATGGAAAGGCTAGTTGATTTGCCCAGAGTGACATTAACCAATAAATGTCATGCCAAGCCTAGTGCTCTTTCCGTTATACCTTGTGCCAAATTTGATTATGAAGCATCATGTCATGAGAGGCAGCTTAGTATGGCGGAAAAAAGCACTGGCATTCAAGTAAGAGGACCTGAGTTCAGGTTCCTGTCTCTGCTACTTACTACCCATGTGATCAAGCACAAATCATTTAATTTCTCTCCATTCCTCCAACAATTGTCAATTTTCATTTTTTGTCATTTTTGCCAATCTAATGATATGAGATTGAACCTCATAGTGGTTTTACTGTGCATTTCTCTAATTTATAATTATTTGGAGCATTTTTCCCCATGGCTGTTGAAAGCTTAGGTTTCTTCATTTGCAAACTATTTGTCCATACTCTTTAAATCCTGGTTTATTGGAGAATGTTTTTTTTTTTTGAGAATGGTTATTAATGCTTGTACAGGATGTCAGTCTTAATGCCATTTTAAACTTTAATAGCTCACATATCATTGCAAAGGCTATTTTCTTCTTTGTTCTTCTAATTTGTTTATGATGTGAGTATATGTATTTATGTATATGTATGTATACACACACACATGCACACACCCACAGAAACAGAGAGACACAGATACAGAGAAAAAGAGACAGAGAGAGATACAGAGACAGAGACACACATTCACAGAGACTGAGAGACAGAGAGAGAACTAGAGAGACAGACAGACGCACACACACACACACACACACAGAAACTGAGAGACAGAGACACACACAGAGAGACTGAGACAGACAGAGACAGAGATGTCCTCTATCCATTTAGAGGCAGCTAAGTAGTGCAGTGGATAGATAGAAGCAATCTTAGAATCAGGAAGTCCTGAATTCAAATAGTGCCTCAAACACTCACTAGTAGTGTGAATTTGGATGAGTCATTTAACTCCTATCTGCCTTAGTTTCTTCAATTGTAAAACGGGGATAATAACAGCACTTACCTTGAACAGTGATTGTGATGATTAGATGATGTAACATTTGTGAAGTCTTTAACACAGTTCCTGGCGCATAATAGGCGCTATATAAATGTTTATTTCCTTCCCTCCTTTGTCATTTTGCAACCTTCACTTTTGATTATTTTGTGGTTGTCTTTTCCAAATTTTGCCTGCCTTTTAGTGTTATTTTTTATTGATGTAAATTTACCCATAAATATTGTTCTACTAATGCCACTCATTCACTCTGTATCAGTCCATATATGTTTCTCCACATTTCTCCCTGTCACTAGAGGTGTTTCCTTGAAGGTATCAAGTTGTAGGTAGGGAGCACCTAGGTGGCACAATGTATAGAGTGCCAAGAAGATCAAGAAGATCTACGTTAAAATCCAGCCTCAGACACTTACTAGCTGTGTGACTTTAGACAAGTCATTTAACCTTTTCACCTCAGTTTCCTCATCTGTAAAATGATCTTGAGAAGGAAATGTCAGACCAATCCAGTATCTGCCAAGAAAACCCCAAATGGGGTTATGAAGAGTTGGGAACCACAGCAAAAATTAATTACACAGGCTGCAAGTCCTTATTGAGATGTTATAGATGGGGATGGGATTCATGTTTTTTGTAGGGGTTGGACAAGAAGACTTTGGAGATATTTTCTACTCTAAAACTATGTCTATGAAATCCCTCTCCCTACATTATACACCCATCTACCCAATTTCATCATAGCACTGTAATACAGATAGTCATCGTACAATGTTGTTGTTACTGTATACAATGCTCTCCTGGTTCTGCTCACTTCACTCAGCATCAGCTCATATAAATCCAGGTTTTTCTGAAGTCTGCCTGCTCATCATTCCTTATGGAACAACAGCATTCCATTACATTCATATACCACAACTTGTTCAGTCTTCCCCAATTGATGGATATCCCCTCAATTCCCAATTCTTGACCACCACAAAAAGAGCTGGCAAATCAAAAAAACTCTGAGGTACCACAGCATGCCTATCAGATTGGTTAACATGACAAAACAGGAAAATGATAAATGTTGGAGATGTGGGAAAATTGGAACACTAATGCATTGTTGGTGGAATTATGAACTGATCCAACCATTCCAGAGAACAATTTGGAACTATGCTCAAAGTATATATACTGTATATACCCTTTGACCTATATTTAACTGGGGATTTAAAATTTATTCTTTTCTAGCTTTTTTAGTTGCATGCCCAATTCATTGATCTCCTCTTTCTCTGTTTTATTCATGTAAACATTTAGAGATATAAAACTTCTCCTAAGAACTGCTTTTGCTGCATCCCATAAGTTTTGGTATGTTGTCTCATTATTGTCATTCTCTTGGATGAAGTTATCAATTGTTTCTATGATTTATTGTTTGACACACTCATTCTTTAGGATTAGATTATTTAGTTTTCAATTAATTTTTAGTCTATCTTTCCATGGTCCTTTGTTACATTCAATTTTTATTGCATCGTGAACTTAAAAGGATGCATTTAATATTTCTGCCTGTGTGCACTGGATTGTTAGGTTTTTATGCCCTAATATATGGTCAATTTTTGTGTTGGTGCTAAAGAATTTTTTTAACTGGATTTGGAATTTCATTGGTGGGAAACTCCCATTAAGGAGACTCTCTGTACCCAATGCAAATTGGCAACTGTTCTGCAACATTGGCTCAGGGAGTTGAATGGGGCAATGAGATTTATCCATGTTAATAAGTGACTTACTCATGGTCATATATCCAGTATTTTCCAGAGGAAGAAATGAAACCTGGGGCTCCATGATTTTGAAACCAACTTGCTCTCCATGCTGCTTTTAAGAAAATCATCATTTCATTTCTTGGACATTTGTAAAAGATCATACCAAACACAGGAAAGTAGTTTGTTATATTGCTAAGAATACTGGATCAAATGAGGTAATTAAAAAGCACTTAGCACATAGCATGTACTTTTCAAATGTTAGCTATTAGTAGTAGTAGTGGTACTAGAGGTGGCAGTGGTAGTAGTAGTGGTGGTGATGGTAGTATTAGTAGTACTAGTTGTGGAGGTAGACGTGGTGGTGGTAGTAGTAATGGTAGTAGTCGTAGAAGTAGTAGTACTAGTAGTGGTCATAGTTATAGTAGTAGTATATGGTTATATATTATATATATATGTATATATATACACATATATAGTAGTATATAGTTAGTGCTAATAGTAGTAGTAGTAGTAGTAGTAGTACTGGTACTAGTATTAGTAGTGATGGTGTTTGTAGTAGTAGGAGTAATAGTGGTGGTGGTGGTGGTGGTGGTGGTGATGGTAGTAGTAGAAGTAGTGGTACTACTGGTGGTGGTGGAAGGAGGAGGAGCAGGGGCAGGAACAGGAGGAAAAGAAACCAGATCGTCTAAATCCTGGCTCTGTAACTTACTACTTGTATGATGTTGTACAATCATTCAGTCAGTTAATCAACATTTATTAAAAATCTGTTAAGTGGCAGGCATTGTGCTAAACACAAATACCAAAAAGAGAGCTAGTCCTTGCCCTGAAGGAGCTTACATCTAATGGGGGAAGACAATATTCAGAAAGAAGCTGAAAGGGGGAGGGGGAAAAGGGTCACTTAACCAGTCTGGGCTTCAATATCTTCCTCTGTAAAATAAAGGGGCTGGACAAGATAGCACCCAAGTCTCTAATACCAAGTAATAAATAAGAAGCTTTTAAGGTGATGCTACTGAGCCAGAACCCATCAAGAGCTTGGGTCACACCACTCCCTTCAGGTTCTCATAACATAGTACTTACTGTGAACATTTTGGATTTAGCATTCAGCCCTTTGTGGCAGTGTGATCACATGCCAACCTTCAAATGTGAGCTTGCATATGAAAGCAAAGCTAATTATTGAAGAATTCTATTTACCAGAAGCATCTTACACTAATTTGAACAAATAGCCCAACTAGATTTTAAGGGGGAAAGAGAATAAAAGAAAGATTTGAAAAAAAAAGAAAGAAAAAGAAACAGCTATGCTGAACTATAGAAATGTCATTTTCTGTTGTCCACAAGCAAAACGACCATGTTTCCATGGAGATGAATGAATGACCTTTCCTAGCATGAGCTGCTAAATCATCAAACGCACTGTCTGTGGACACGTGGAGGGGAGGACATTTTTTCTTCAGTCTCAAATATGCCAAGCTAGACAAAAAGCTAGAGTTTGGGTTGACAGAGCATAATACCGAGGACATTTTGGCACTTTTATTCCTCCAGGTCTCTTTTTCATAATGAACAAAATTTCACCCTGTACGTAGTAAGAGCATAAGTTTAATGTTGTGTAGGTTAGCATGGGTCAACCCCCTCCCTCAAAAAAGATCCTCCAATCTCCTCTTCCCAGAGGTTGCCCAGTGCCATGGAAGGTATGGTGGGAACAATATCCTAACCTCCCCCTCTCCATGCAAGTTAGCCTGGTTTTTCCTAAAAAGATATTGAAACCATTCTTGAGATTTGATTGACACAGGGGACTAAAGGCTATTAACATCACTTCCTTATTGATTTCACTACCTCTACGAGTACTAGTTGGTTGATTGCAGTCCTTGGTTCTCGAAGAGGACCATAATAACATAACTATGCTAGAGTCAAGTTACAGTGTGTCCAACTGTGGCTGATCAGACCAATACGAGCTTGAAATGTTTCTACCCCAGCTCCGGCACAGATAGTCCATGTGAACGTTTGGTGTAGATTCTCTGAATTTGTGCATCTTACCTTCCTTTTGAGCTTCTTCAATTCTGCTTTGCTCATAGAGCACAGCACCTTCTCTGATGTGGGCACACCGTGCTGAGCAGTCCTGTGCCAGTGCCTCCCATGTCATACAATCAATTCCAAAGTTCTTAAGAGAGACCTTGAGAGTGTCTTTGTATCACTTCTTCAGACCACCATGTGACCACTTGATCTGTGAGAGTTCTCTAGTGATGCTGGGGCTACTATTACCAGGCATTTCAAATTTGATTTTCTAAAGATATCCCAAACTCAATATATACAAAACACAGATAATTATCTTTTCCCCAAAATGCTTCCCTCTTCCTAACTTTACTATTATTGTCGAGGGCACCATCATCCTCCCAGTCACCCATGCCTGGAACACTCTCCCTCCTTATCCCTGCCTCCTGGCTTCCCTGGCTTCCATCAAGACTCAGTTCAAATCCAACCTTCTGTAAGAGACCTTTCCCACTTTCCCCTACTGCTGGTGACTTAAGACTACCTGCTATTTAAGCTGTATTTATATTGTATTTACATAATTGTTTGCATCTTATCTTCCCCACTAGACTGTGAACAAGAAGAGTAAGTATGATTTTTTGCTTGTCTTCATAGTCAAAGAAGTAATATTACCAATATGAATACCGTGCTCTGTGTTTTAGGCTCAAGTCTGACAGAAACTATTTTTTACTTAATTTTATTTATGTCTAATTATTAATAACTAATTTAAATAATTATTTAATTTATCTAATATCCAAGCCTATCTAGCTTGGAGAGAGATATTGAAACTGGCACAGTCTCCCACGTCTTCCAACATAACTACCCTAAGATAATTTGAGGCAATATTTATAGGAATCTTGATAGAAGAAAAGATTGTAATTTATAAAAATACAGTCTGGGTTAACATTCTGGAATAGTTGAGTAACCAAGTCTCCATCTCATTCACTCCTGGACCACTCCCCTCAAGGGATCAATGGGATAGACATCAAGAATCTTTTTTCTATAAGGCTGCCTTTCAGTGAAATAAAAAGTATTTCCTTGGGTGAGTCCTAGTGCCAATAGCTTCATGGGTAGATAAGGCAACTATGTGGAGAAGATAGGAGTTAAGTTTGGTTATCATCTTTAAATTAATTCCCTAACAAAGTCCTTTTTGTCCTTGACTTATTTTAGAGAAAAATATTATTTAATATTTTTAATTTTACTAAAGAGGATGCTTTCACAGTATTCTTAGCACTTAGCACAATGCAAGGCACGTAACAAGTGTTTGATAAATGCTTGTTGACTTGTGGACAAGAAGATCAGTGCGGGTAGGGAGGAGGCATCTCCTGTCACTGGCCTCCTGTGACTGCTCACATTGCTATCTATCGCCCTTATTTCCTCCTCTTTTTATGTTGCTTTCCCCTAGTTCTTTTATTTTCAGTTTTTAAGTATTAAACATTACACTCAACATATGTTTAAGCCCTTTAAAGAAAGTACAGATTGAAAAATAAAAAAAATATATATAACATCACCAAACTGTCACTTGTCTACATACAGGGACTGATAAAGGTTTTCCTTCCTCTTCCCTCCTGTAGTTAGTAATGCCCAGTAAGTCCTTGACTCTCTGGTCATCCTCTAGAGTTGGTGGGAATCAACCCCAAGTCATTCGAACAGATCCATGCAGTGGTTCCCAGGAAGACTCAATGGGCTTGAGAGATAATTGAAGAGAAATTGAGGGATTTTGTCAAGCTTCTAGACTGGTGGGAAGCCTGATATGGGTAGGAAAAACATTACCCAGGTGCCTTAGAGAGATAGGTTGTGAACTTTTATATAATGCTAGTAGTTCATAGCCTTTTATTATGTCCTACGCATCTTTGGCAATCTGAAGAAATCTATGCATCCCTTTCTAGAATGTGTGTGTATGTATGTATATATACACATATACATACCTATATAGCATATATATACATGTATATAACTTTAATAGAAGGAAATGCTTAATTTCAGTTAGAAGTTAGTGAAAATGAAGATGTTTTTCCCATTCAAGTTCATGGATTCCTTGAAATCTATGGACCCCATGTAAAGAACTCCTGTGCTTAAGAGTAGTGGGAATCAGTGCACAAAGGAATGAAGAAGGGTGTCTTTATGAGAGGGAAACTGCAATACTGTCCTCTGTAGTAGTAATAAGAGGAGAAGGAGGAGAAAGAGTACTCATAGTGGCAGTGGTAGTAGTAGTAACTAGTCTTTTTATAGTACTTTGAGGTTTGCAAAGCATTTCAAGTATTATTTCATTTCATCAATAATCCTGTAAGGTAGGCATTATTATTCTCATTTTATAGAAGAAGAAATTAAGACAGAGAGGTTAAATGACTTGTTCAGGGTCACACAGCTGATAAGTGTCAGAAGAATTCGAACCCAGGTCTTCCAATTACATCATTTCATGCACTGTACTACCCAACTTCAATAGAATGCTTTATGGCCAAGTTTTTCCTGTAGAAAAGGTAAATCTGACGCCACCTGCTGGTAGATGTAAGAATTGCAAGCAGATCACCGTCAAGAAATTGGACAGTGAGATCAGCTCAGGAGAGCAACGACGGATGCTGCCCACTGGGAGCCATAGACATTTGCAGTTGGACAGTTGATGGGTGCCATCTGCTAAGAGCTCTGGAGAACTGCTGTAGCTGCTATGTTGTTGTTGTTCAGTCATTTCTGACTCTTTGTGACCCCATTTTAGGGTTTTCTTGGTAAAGGTACTAGAGTGGTTTGCCATTTTCTTCTCCAACTCATTTAACAGACAAGGAAACTGAGCCAAACAGAGTCACACAGCTAGTAAGTATCTGAGGACAGACTTGAACTCAGGAAGATTAGTCTTCCTAACTCCAGGCCTGGCACTCTATCCACTGAGCCACCTAGTTGCCCTAAGCTGCTATGTGTTAAGGAACTATTAAGATGCAATGGTAGCTGAGAGCCCTACCTACGCATGTATCATTGTGATTCTAGAGGTTTGGATATGATTGTTTTCTGTGAGCTCTGTTGTGCATCCTGTTTATTTTCTTCTTTCTTGTCTCTTCAACTTGTACACGTTCAAGGGAAACTGATAATGATACATTGGATGGTATCCTATAGTAAAAGACACCCAGGTTTTCTGGGTGGAGCCAAAACACCAGAGAGAAGAGAAATTCCCCAGAGTTTATTCAGGCTCTTTCCTCTACATCTACATTAATAGGGAAAGAAATAGCACCAATCGCAAAATCTACAAATAAGCCAAAATTATCATATCCTTTGTCTTGATTCTCTCTCTGACTAAAACTTCACAGAAGCTGAAAGTAGTTACTGAGAAACAAACAGATTTTGATTTTATCTCTTCTCACAATTTTGTCCTCTGATGGAGATGCTAACTGAGCAATTTGAAAGCAGGAAGGAGAAAGAAGCAAGTGTTAAGAAATATGTATGGCCTAAAATCATATAATCAGCACTTGAATTATTATATTAATTAACAAATAATGATACTAGGAAATACACCATTAAATAAAGCACAACTAAGAATACTTTGTTGGTGGCTACAAGTGGCTAGCATAAAACTGCGTTAAAATCTCTTGATGCTATCTGTGTGACCATGAGCAAGACATTTCACCTCTGTGGTCCTTAGTTTCCTCATCTATAAAATGGGTGTTTAACTAGATGGCCTTTGAGATTTCTTCTATCTCTAGCTCTATGACCCTCTTTTAATCATTTAAGTCCTTTTGATCTTTTCTAAGAGGAGATGGAGATAAGCTGGTCAATATCTTCTATAACCAGTGGTATGCTATGTATGGTACCAGCTTGTGTGAGCTTGTTAAATTTTCAGTGTGAGCATTATGTATAATTTGGAAATCAGGAAATGATACAAATTGAGGCTTGATGTATTGTTTTGTTGATTTCTAGACTTAAGAAAATAATAAAGAAATGTTACTAATGCAGATTAAACTTTAAACTGTGTCAGGTGTACATTTTTCCTGCAGAGAGCCAGTTGTTAAACATTTAACAACACACTCCTGTCTATAATTTTCCTGTCCTCTACTTACCTTGGCAGCCTGGATACTTAAGCATAATTTATAGGCAGCTGGATAGAGTGCTGAGCCTGGAGTCAGGAAGATCTTAGTTCAAATCCAGCCTCAGACACTTACTAGTTATGTGTCCCTGGACAAGTCACTTAACCTCTGCTTACCTCAGTTTCTTCATCTATAAAATGAGGATAATAATAGCACTTTCTTCCCTGGGTTGTTGTGAGGATCCAAGGAGATAATAATTGTAAAGTACTTAGCACAGAGCCTGGCACGTAGTTGTTGTTTGTCCTTCATTCTTGAAGAAGACCATGACATCATGAAGGTGATATCATGACATGCAAGTAAGTTGGATTTAAGTGAGGCAGGGCTGTGCAAAGTCACCAGCCTCACTTTCTCCTGTGGAGCTATCTGAATCCAGTGGCAAGATATAGATCAGGAGGACAGGAGATGGCCCCTGGATGCAATGGGAGACCTTGACCTTTTTAAGCTAAGGTCTTTCCCAGGTCTCAGTTTGACTGAGGCAATGCTCATTCAATGATTAAAGCTAGGTAAGAAATGAGGCAAAGAATAACCTCTTTACCTAGTCAAAAGAAGAAAAGAAAAGAAACAAACAAACCAAAAAAAAAAACCCCAAAATCAATCTGGGAGGGGGATACCCTCAGAGTTTCTTACCCAAACAGAAACAATTGCTATTTACCCTTACTCTGAGCCATCACAGCCAAGTGAGGCTTGGACTGGGACCTTTGTTGGCCAAGCAATGAGAACCAGAGTGATTTGGGTTTAAGGCATGGTCCTTAAAAAAGAAATCTAGCCCATAAACTTCAAGATATCTTGCAAGGTTTCAGTGATCAAAACTTACATTCCTTTGGACAGAGTACCAGCAGATAAAGGTAGGATTACCTATGTGGACAGAGGGAGAGGAGGGAAAGAAAAAGAGAAGGAAGGAAAGAAGGAAAGAAGGAAGGAACGAAGGAACAAAGGAAGGAAGGAAGGAAATAAAGAAGCAAGGAAGGAGGTGAAAGTTAAGAGAAATTCACATTTTTACCTTCAACAAGAAGAATGAAATGCAATTACCTAGCTTCTCCCAAAGGCAAACCAATTTCAGAACCAGAGGAATTAGTCAAGGAGCAAGAACCAAATGAATAGCTCTTCTAGTGTAATGAACCAAGCATCCCAGTTGCCTGGATTCTCAAAACACGGCTGCAAAATGACTGTGGGCCAGACTCGATCTCTGCTAATGTTGTCAAAGAACTATAGGACCTCAGTGTTAGAGAGGATTTCAGTCAGTCTGGTTCAATTCACGGGGAGAAAATCTTCTAAAGTTTAAACTTATCCAACTTGTGATCACCTGGTCTTTGTGTGATGATGTCTGTGAGGTTGAATCGATGACAACATCCTGGGGCAGACCATTCATTTCATTTTGATATCACTATAAATCTTAGGATGTTTCTCCTTACATCCAGATTGTCTTTTTACAAACTTTTATACATTGCTTTGCCCTCTCCAGTCAAGCAGAATAAGTCTAATATTGCTTCCACATGTTGTTATTGTTCAGTTGTTTCAGTCATGTTCAATTTTTTGTAACCCCACTTGTGGTTTTCTTGGCAAAGATGCTGGAGTGGTTTGGCATTTCCTTGTCCAACTCATTTTACAAATGAAGAAGCTGAGGCAAACAGGGTTAAGTGACTTGCCCAGGGTCATACAACTAGTTAGTGTCTGAGACCAGATTTGAACTCAGGAAGAGGAGTCTTCCTGACTCCAGGCCTGGCACTCTATCCACTGTGCCATCTTCCATATGATTGCCCTATAAACACTTAAAGGTAGCTATTATGGCAGCTAGAAAGCCTAGTGTATTAAATGCTGGACTTAGAATAATGAATCTGAGTTTGAATACTGCCTCAGATACTTAGCAGCTGTAAGAAGAAGAAAGAAGGATGGAAAAAAAGGAGGTAGGGAAACAAAAATTTATTAAGTGCCTACTGTGTGCCAGGCACTGTGTTAATCACTTTTCACAAATATTATCTCATTTCATCCTCACAACAACCATGGGAAGTAGGTGTTTTTATTATCCTCATTTTACAGCTGAGGAAACTGAGGCAAATAGAGGTTAAGTGACTTGCCCAGGATCACTCAGCTAGTAAATGTCTGAGGTCAGAGTTGAACTCAAGTTTTACTGACACCAGGCTCACTTCACCTTTCTCAGACTCAGTTCCCTCATTTATAAAATGGGGATCCTTATGGGGCTATTATAAGATTCAAATGAGATCACACAAGTGTAGTGCTCTGCAAACCTTAAAGTGCTACAAAAATACTAGCTATAATTACAATGCCTCCCTACATCTTCTCTTCTTCAGCCTAAATATTTCTAATTCCTTCAAATATTTTTCATATGACTTGATTTTGAGACTCTTCACTATCTTCATTGCCTTCCTCTCCAACTTATGCTAAAATGTCACCCAGAACTGAATATGGTCCTCCAGATGTGGTCTGACCAGGGCCTATCCCCTCCTTATTCCAGAAACTAGTCCTTTCCCAATGCAGCCCAAGACTACATTAGTTTTCTTAGTTATTGTAGCACACTAATGACATATTAATACTTCAATGTACTAAATCCCCCAGATCTTTTTCAGATGAACTGCTATTTTCAAAATCTAATATGAAAAATTGAATCCAAGTGTAAGACTTTACATATATCTCTATTAATAATATTTTATCTCATTAGATGTAGTCCATTGTTATGGCCTATAAACATATTTTAAACTTCTGACCACCATCTAGTGCAGTAGTTCTCTTTCTTCCAGCTTTGTGTCATCTAATTTGATAAGCATGCTGTCTATACTAATACCCAAGTCTCTGAAAAAAAAAAAACATTAAATAGCACCAGACCAAGTACAGAGCCCTGGGGCATTCCACCAGAGACATCCTTTCAAGTTGACTCCCAATTGTTTATGGCTACTCTTTTAGATATCCAAATTGTTCTAATGGTACTTAATTGTAGTCATAGAGCTAGAATTTTGAACTAGAACTTATTACTAATATATCAAACGTCTGTGTACTCTTACATTCTCTATATCTGCCCTGTTTCTCCACCCCCTCCCCATCCCCAATTCATTTGTGACAGAAGGAATGGTTTAAGCCATGTTTCTATAATGGAGGACCTCTGGGATATAGGATTAGACAGGCCTTCAGAGCGACTTAGCTTTCTCTCTCTCTCTCTCTCTCTCTCTCTCTCTCTCTCGATCCCTTAGGAAGTACAGACAAAAAAAGTTTTCTTGCAGGAAAAGTGGCCAATTTTTTTTAACCTATTCAAATAGTAGGAGTTCTGACTCTGTATGTCAGCTCTGTAATCATTGATCAGTAAAGTTATCAACAATAGTTATGTATCCTTGTAGATACAACCAGGCTCAGATACGGTGACAGATATAAGGCTGTGGAGGGGAGTAGGCCTGGCAGAATGTCTTCAGATAGTCATAATATTAAAATGATTTTTCTCTTATCCAATAGGATTTGGTAACTTAGGATTTTGTAGAGGGAAATATATAGTCATTCAACAATCAGCTTTAAAAGTTAGATAACTAAGATATATTCATTCTTTTTTGGGGGGGGGGGCTAGGCAATGGGGTTAAGTGACTTGCCCAGGGTTACACAGCTAGTAAGTGTTATGTGTCTGAGGCCGGATTCAAACTCAGGTCCTCCTGACCCCAGGGCTGGTGCTCTATCCACTGAGCCACCTAGCTGTCCCTATTCATTCTAAAGTCAGCAAAGACTAGGCAGGCTGGAAGCCTCCTGTAGACCATGACATGTTAGGACTTATTTATCTTGAACTGAGACTCTGGTTTCAGTTTCCTAAGGCAGCACCAGCATAAGAAAAGGAATGCTGAATTTGGAACCAGAGAGCCCAGATTCAAATCTGCCACTTACTACAAATGTGTGACCTTGGATATGTCATTGAGCCTCAATTTCTTCATCTTTCTATGGCAGTGGAGTACTGCCCCTGTTGTTATGCTGGCTGATTGAGGAGGTCTAGGTCAGGGGTTAATCCTCATTTATTATCCCCCACCTTCATAGGATTTGGGTTGCTGCTTCCCAGTCAATCTCATGTCCTCCCTTCGGGGCACCGTATTCTCTCCATCAGTTCCTTTGGCTCTATCCTCATGGTCTGGTTTTCCTTTCCCCCTTTCTACATGGCCCACCACACAGTGCCAGTCCTGGTGACCAGCTATTTGTTTCTCATGGGTCCAGGGCCTCTTCTGACGCTGCTGGGATTTGGGCAGTGGATATGTCCTTGCCCTTGCCAGCATCTTCTCTTTCCCACTTGACTTCACATGCTCCCCTCGCCAGCTGTACTTTCTTCTAATCACAGATCACCATGGCCCAGCTGCCAGGAGGTGATGGCGGCTTGGCGGGCCTTCAAGGGCCCCCACACAGCTGCTTCTCACATTTGTCACTATTGCCTCCAGGTGCACAATCTCACAGTCATTTCTACCCTCCCTCTCCTTAAGTAATGGGAAGAGCCAGCATATCAGTTACTGCCTGGCCCCATTCTATCACAAAGTCTTTGTAGTTCCTCAGGGAATCAAGTAAGAGAGATGCTTAATGCTTCTCTCCACCGGTGAAGATGATCTCCAGTGTCCTGTGATATAGAAGATGAGAAGGTTGAACTATTCAATTGATTAGTCAAAAAGCATTTTTGTTTTGTTTTTTAAATTTTATTAATTTATTTTGATTTATCAACAACCACTTCCATAAGCTTTTTTTTTTCTTTTTCTTTTCTTTTTTTTTTTTTTGCTGGGCAATGGTGCCAAATGACCCACCCAGGACCACACAGCCAGCAAGTACCATGTGTCTGAGACTGGATCTGAACTCAGGCCCTCCCAAATCCAGGTCTGGCACTCCATCCACTGCATCACCCAGTTGCCCCTCCATAAGCTTTTGAGTTTTAAATTTCCTCCTCTTTCTTCCCCTCCTCCCTCCCCAAGATGGCACGCAATCTGATATAGGCTATACGTATACATTCCTATTAAACATATTTTCACATTAGTGATATTGTAAGTAAGAATTAGAACCATTAGGAGGAACCACCAGAAAGAGGAAACAAAACACAACAGAAGAAATAAAATTAGTAAATAGTATGCTTAGATCTGCATTTAAACTCCATAGTTCTTTCTTTGGATGTGGGTAGCATTTTCCATCATGAGACCCAGAAAGCATTTCTTAAGTACTCCTTGTGTGTCAGGCACTGTGACGTATAAGCTCTGGAGAAAGAAAAAAGGGCAAAAAAATCATTTCTGCTCCAGAGGAGTTCACAGACCAATAAGGGAGGTAATATGCAAACAGCTCACTGTAAGCACAAAAAAAATGGATAAATTGGAGATAATCAACAGAGGAAGGGCACCAGCACTAAGAGGGGTGGGGAAAGTCTACCTGCAGAAGGTAAGATTTCAGCTGGGAAGTCAGAAATCTGAGACAAAGAAGGAAAGCACTCCAGGCGTATCGGACAGCCAGTGAGAATGCCTGGAATAGGGAGACAGAGTACCTTTTGAAAGGAACCACAAGAAACCCAGCATCAACGGACCAAAGATCGCATAGGGGGAGGGATGGTATAAGGTATAAGACTGGAAAGGTAGGAGTGGGCCAGTTTGTGACGGGCTTTGAATGCCAAACAGGATTTTCTATTTGAACCATAAAGGAACCATTAGAGTTTATTGAATGGAGAAGGGAGAAGGTAATAGGTTTGGACCTGAGCTTTAGGAAAATCAATTTGAAAACTGAGTGGAGTAGGGAGATTGTGGCAGGAAGATTAATCTGCAGGCTATCATAATAGTCCAGGCACAAGGTGATGAGGACCTGCACCAGGGTGTTGGCCATGTCAGAATTTAAGGTTAGAGACAGAGGGAAGAAGGGGATGTTTACTAAAGATGTCACAAAGGTAAACTGAATAACACTTAACAACAGATTGGATATGAGTTAAGAGTAGAGAATGACAGGCGTAAACCTGATGACTGGGAGAATTTGGTGGTGACCTTCATAGTAATAGGAAACTTTAGAGGGCAGGGGCAATTTGAGAGGAAAATAATGAGTTCGATTTTGGACGTGTTAAGTTTAATATGTCTATGTGACATCCAGTTCAAGATATTCAATAGGTAATTGAATGTGTGAGACAGGAAGTCAGCAGAGAAGTTAGGGCTGATTAAACAGATCTGAGAATCATCTACATAGAGGTGATAATTGAATCCGCGGGTGCTGCTGACATCATTAAGTGAAGTAGTATAGGGGGAAAAGAGAAGAGAATAAGCATTTATATAGAGCCTATTATAGGCCAGGCATTGTGCTAAGTATTTTACACTTATTATCTCATTTAATCCTTATAACAACCTTGTGAGGTAGGTACTACTATTATCCTCATTTTACAGTTGAGGAAACTGAGGCAAAAAGTGACTTTCCCATGGTCACACAGCTAATAAGTATCTGAGGCTGGATTTGAACTCGGTTCTTCTAGACTCTAGGCCCAGGGCTCTATTCAATGTACCATCTAGTTATACAGCCTTGAGGGACACCCATGGTTAATGGGAATATCCTGGATGAAGATCCAGCAAAAAAAAGATGGAGAATTTGTGATCAGATAGGTGGGAGAACCAGGAGAAAGCGGTGTCATGAAAACCTAGAGAGAAGAGAGTATTAAGGAGAAGAAAATGGTCTACAGTGTCAAAGGCTACAGAGGGGTCAAGAAGGATGAGGTTTGAGAAAAAGCCATTAGATTTGGCTATTAAGAGATCATGAGTAACTTTGAAGAGAGTAGCTTCAATTAAATAATGAAATCAGAAGCCGTACTGCAGAGAATTGAGAAGAGAAGGTGAAGTGACATCAATGGTAGGCAACCTTTTTAAGGAGTGTAGCTACAAAAGGGATATATATACAAAAGGGATATATAGGATGATAACTATTGGAGATAGACTGATCAAGTGAGGATTTTTTGAGCATGGAAGAGATGGGTGAGTTGAAGGCAATAGGGAAGCAGCCAGTAAAAAGAGAGAGAAATGGAAGATTAGAGAGTAGGGAGGATGTGGAGAGAGAAATCTGCTGGAGAAGATGAGATAGAATGGGATCACTTGTGCATATAAAGGAGTTTGCCTTGGCAAGGAGTGAGAAATGAAAATTTCAGATGAAAGTAAGTTTGTTACCTATGGAGAAGTCATTCCAAAGGGTAGCTTTAGAGCTAAGTGTCTGAATGAGGATTGGGTTGCCATTGGCACCTTGTTGAACCATGATATTTTAACACAAATACACATGTAGGTTGACTCACCTACAATATTGGTGACCACTTAGTGGTTTGTTCTAGAATGAGGTGGCAGTACATTAGAAGAGACACACTTTCTGTCAACAAGCATTTATGAAGCATCTAGTAGCAAGGTACTCTGCTAGACACTGGGGTATAAGTATAAAGAATGAAACAATATTCATTTGCAAAATGCTTGATCGTAATGAGGCAAACCAGTTTGTATATAAGTCTGTGTAGCATAAAATATAAAGAGAATAAACACAAATACATCAAAATAGTTCAGTACAAAGTAGTTTAGGAGGGAGGGCACTAACAGATTCTGCTAGTCTTTGCAGAACTTTCTAATAAGTATAGTTTTGCCCTGGAAAGACTTACTTGAGCTGATGCTGAGTGAAGTGGGCGGAACCAAAATATTGTACACAGTAACAGCCACATTGTGTGATGATCAGCCATGACTGACTTAGCTCTTAAAAGCAATACAATGATCTAAAACAATTCCAAAAGACTCATGATGGAAAATGCTGTCCACATCCAGAGAAAGAAATATGGAGTCTGAATACAGATTGAAGCGTACTGTTTTCTCTCCTGTTTTTCTTTCTCGTGGTTTTCCCCTTTTGTTCCGATTTTTTTTTCACAACTTGACTAATATGATTGTACATATATAGCCTATATCAGATAGCTTGCCATCTCGGGCAAGAGGGAAGAGCAAGAGGGAGGGAGAAAAAAATTTGGAACTCAAAATCTTATAAAAGTGAATGTTGAAAACTATCTTTACATGTAATTGGAAAAAATAAAATTCTATTAAGTGGGAAAAAATAAGTACAGTTTTGTAACCTCAAATCCCTTTAGTAACTAGGAATATTTTCTTTGGCCAGGTTTCTGAAGCTCTTTTCCATGAGGGACCCAGAATTACAATGAACTATGATTTTTTTTCTTCCTATCATTCGTTTAGGAAATGAGAGAAGGGACTTAATCCTTTATTACTGTTCAGTTGCCCCAGTCTGTTACTAGGTGGCGCTCTAACTTAGCGGAACAATGCAAAGCATCACAGTTTTTTCTAGAAAACCTAGAAGAAGGAAAGTCATTTGGTGAACTTGCCAGTCATGACCTTAGATTTATTAACAGATTTTGTTTGTTTGGTGAACTTATAAGTTTCCTTAACAAAATATAAATGTGTGTCCCAGCCCTACTCAATTTAGCAAAAATCCAACACACTGAAACTAGGCTCGGTTGTTCAACTAGTCCTTTAATGATAAGAAAATTTCCAGGTTGATTTTTCCAGTTTTCCCCAGGTTTGGACGATCTCTTTGTGTGGTCATACTGATACTGACTCACCTGATCCAGAAAATTCTGAGCCTCTCTTAATATCCAAATGGCAATTCTCTTGCTTTGGGGAAGGATGGGTTCATAATGGAGAATTTCAATTGGGTAGATTTCTCCAAATTATCCCAATGAAGTTCATATAATTAGGAATGTTTGCACTTGGAGTAATACTCAAGGGTAAGCATCATGAAGTACGCCCTCAATTGAGTTGGGCTGGAAGAAGGAGGAGTAAACAGTATTATGACTTTATGTGAGAACTAAGGTCATATTACATTTTAGGGCACTCTAATACTGTACAGGACTTGCTGGTGTCTATCCATCTACCATTCAGATGTCCACCATCTAGCACTGAGATTTGGGAAGTCATATTCTCCCTCACTTTGGGTGAAAGCCCTATCCATGAGTCACCATCATGGACAGATTAACACACGCGGCAGCACCACCATCACAGATAGTTGTTTATCCTTCATTCTCGAAGAGGAGCAGTGACTTCAGGGAGGTGATGTCTTGACTAACAAGTGAATTGGATTTAAGTGAGGCAGGGCTGTGCAAAGTCACCAGCCTCACTTTCCTCTTCAGAGCCATCTGGGTCCACTGTCAAGATACAGATCAGGAGGACTGGAAATAGCCCCGGAAGCAGTGGGAGACTTTGGCCTTTTTAAGCCAGGGTATTTCCCAGGTCTCAATATGTCTGAGGTAACACCCACTTGGTGATTAAGGCTAGGTAAGAAATGAGACAAAAGATGGCCTCTTTTATGTATTCAAAAAAAAAAAATCCATTTGGGAGGGGAAGACCCTCAGGGTTTCTCACCACCAGTACACTCATTTCTTGTCCTATATTACACAACAATACCACGTTGGTCTCATACCATAGAATCACAGATACCTAATCTACCTTATTCAATACCAACATCTTTTTAGGCAACAATTTTCTTTCTGTGATGTTATGCAATAGCAGATCAAGAGTGTCTCAGTCTGTAAAGAATCAAAATATGCTTGATCCATAAGGCAATAGATAGAGATACGTGGTTGGGTATAAGTAGGCTGTGGCATGTTACCACAAATGACCCAAGCACAAGGAGTAAAGTGAGGGATATAATGTAAGAAATATAACATTGGAAAAGGTGGTGGTTGATTATGAAGTACATGGTACAGAGGGAAGAGTTCTGAATTTGGGCTCAAAGGACCTTGGTTCAAATCCTGGTTCTCTACTTACCACCTGTTACTTACACTACCTTTATGGTCCTCAGTTCCTCATAATAGCTAAAAGCTAGCATTTATATAGTGTTGTTTAGAGTTTTCCGAAGCACTTTACACATATAATCCCATTTGATCTTGCAATAGCTCAGGGAGGTAGGTGCTACTATTTCCTCCATTTTATTACTGTTTTTCAGTCGTTCAGTTGTATTGGACTCTACATGATCTCATGGACTTTGTTCGAAGTTTTATTGGCAAGGATACTGGAGCAGTTTGTCATTTCCTTCTCCACTGTGTCCCCATTGTACAGATGAGGAACTGAGGCAAATAGGGATTAAGTTACTTGTCCAGGGTCACAAAGTTAGTAAGTGTCTGAAACCGGATTTAAACGGGGGTTTTCCTGACTCTGGTTCCAACACTCTATCCATTGTACCACCTAACTGCCTCCAATCTCTAAAATGAGGAATTGGACTAAATGTCCCATAAGGTATCTTCTCACTTGAAAGAGATGAGTCAATTGTCCTATAGGCCTGTATAGTGGGAGGAAGGGATAACAAATTGAAGGCTCAAATGCTGTCATGGGATCCATGATGTATTAAAAGACCTAGAAGTAGGGTTGCAGTGCATCAAGTAGATCAGACCACCGTTTTATGAGGATCACTTTATTCCCCACTCAATTTCCTCTCTACTACCTCACTAGCAGTCCTCCCATCGTGGAGATGCCTCCATCCCAATTGCTAAGTCTGGATCACAGCCCAAATTTCATGAGGGATACTCATGTCACCCTTGATTTAATTTCCACTCTGGACTTGCAAGCTACCTCTCTATCAGCAGCTTTCCCTCTTGTCTTCCCTCACTAGAATATAAAGTGCTGGAGGAAAAGGATTGTCTTTTTTTGCTTTATCTCCTATCTTTAGTTTTTGACACAATGCCTGGCACATAGTAAGTGCTATCTACCTATTTCTCTTTCTCTCTGTGTGTGTCTCTATTATCTATCCATCCATCCATCCATCTATCCATCTATCCATCCAACCATCTATCTTCTATCTATCTATCTATCTATCTATCTATCTATCTATCTATCTATCTATCTATCCATCCATCCATCCATCCATCTGTCTATCTGTCTGTCTATTCTCTTTATCCTCTATTTTACAGAGAACTCACATAAAGCAAGAGCTCACATAGAGGTCAGAAGAAGCAATACAAGGACATTCTCAAGGTCTCTCTGAAGAACTTTGGAATCAATTGTGAGACATGGGAGACACTGGCGTGGATCACTCAGCGTGGTGTGCTGGCATCAAAGAAGGGCTGTACTCTAAAAACAAAGCAGAATTGCAGTAGTTCAAGAGAAACATGAGATGTGCAGATTTATAGACATCTCCACTCCAAATGTTCACATGGGCTACCCAGTCAGACACACTGTACCTTGACCCCAACATAGTGATATCATTTTGGTCTTCCTCAAGAATGGACTACAACCAATCAATGTGATAATAGGTAGTTTTTATATAGCACCTACTATGTGTCAGGCATTGTGCTAAGTGCTTTACAAATATTTATTTGCCCCTCATAAGGTAGATGCTATTATTATCTACATTTTACAGTTGAGGAAACTGAGACAAACAGGGTTAAGTGCTAAGAAGTTAAGTTACTTACCCAAGGTCACACAACTCGTAAGTGACTGAGGCCAGATTTGAACCTGGATCTTCCCAAATCCAGGCCTCACACTACTATACCTGCTACCTGCCAATTTCACTTTGAGCAAGTCATTTAAATTGTCTGAGTCTCAGTTCCCTTGTAAAATGAGGTGGTTCAACTTGATGATGTCTAGTGTCCTTTCCAGCTGCAAATCCTTTGCTCCTAAGTGACTTGCCTAAAATTATTCTGCTAGTGGTGAAGGCAGGACCAGAACCCGTAACTCCTGACTCTCAGGTCATTACTTTTTTCCATGTTCCTATACTCAATTTTTGTGTACCTATAATACCCACAAACATAAAACAGCAAGAATAGGATAGAAAAATTCTATTTTTTTAAATGGAATCAAAGACTTGGGGCAGCTAGGTGGTGCAGTGGATAGAGTACTGGCCCTGCAGTCAAGAGGACCTGAGTTCAAAATTCAGCCTCAGGCATTTGACACTTACTAGCTGTGTGACACCGGGCAAGCCACTTAACCCTGATTGCCTCCAAAAAAATAATAAAGTAAAAAACTTAAAGATTTATAGTTGGAAGAGACTTTGGGTCGTTAGTCCATACTCTCATTTTATATGTGAGAAAATCAAAGGCTGGGAAAGTTAAGGTAGTAACTTTAAGGTAGTAAGTAAGTAAGAAAGTACAGGCAGTATTAACAGAAGTAAGATTTGAATCCAGGTCTTGTGACTTCAGATTCACTCTCCTACATTTATTACCTTTTAAAAATTGCTCAATGTATTTTTTCCCATAATGAAGTAAGGGGTACAAAAAACTTTGGTCCTAGATAATCACATTTTACTTTCTCCCAGAAAGAAAATAGTAAAGTGTATGCATGTGAAAGAAAGTGGGGTGGAGTGGTGGGCCTGTGACAGTCTCCACCTCTCTTTACTCTCTAGAGGAGATGTGGGTGAGTCCCTCCCAATAAAGGACATCTATTGCTCCTCTGTTCTTCAGTTTGCTGGGACCTCTTCACAGACTTGGTCACCTAAGAGACAACAAATGTGAAACCCAGACTTCCTGGAACCACGGATTCAGTTTCTAGGAGAACAGGTTTAACCCTTCATCCTTCCAAGGTAGACTATTTGTCATCTGCTTTTCTGAGTTCTGTGTGTCCAAATTATCTGATCAGATTGGTATGTTTTCACATTTTCATCCCTTCTATCTTCCTTTCTCCTTCATGGTTCTCTCCCTTTCAGAATCAGGCATGTTATTTCATTAGGTGACACTATTAATACATACTAAAGAGTTTGCCAAGTTGTGAAGTGATGTAAAAATATGAGCTCTCTAAACTGTCATTCATTGATGCTATTTATTAGTAGTGATTAGAGTTGCCGCCATATGTCCATTATGGTTTGTTGGAAAAATAACTGTCTGAACTGATGCAGAGTGGATGGAGAAGAACCCAAGAACAATTTGTACAATTAACAATAACATCATGAAAGTAAGCCACTTTGTAAGACTTAAGAACTATGATCAATGCAATGACCAACTGTGACTCCATGGGACCAGTAATGAGACATGCCTGTCTTTATGACAGAGAGATGATGGACTCAGGGTATAAAAAAAGTCATTTTTTAAAACATGGCCAATGTGGGAATTTGTTTTACTTAACTTCGAATATTTATTATAAGCATCTTATTTTTCTCTCTTTTTTATTTAATGAAGAAAGAGGTGGGAGGCAGGAAAAATAACTTTTTGTTTATTTTTTAAAAAATTTTAAATATGCTAAAGAAAAAGAATAGGAGTGTGATAATACATTTTCAACTTGATTCCTTCTAGGATTATAGCTTTGGGATATTTACTCCCTGTAATAACTTCCTATTTTTAAGAGGAAAAAAAATCTGAAATTTTCAATAAAGCATCTCGGACATTTTAAAAAATCAAGGAAAACCAAGCTAATGAGCTAATTTTGAAGGATTCTTCAGTGTACTATATTCAAAAATCCCTAAAAATGCAGATACATTTTGAAAAGTAATAGAAATGTCTATGGTCAAACACATTTTTTAATTGAATCAAAAGTTATTTGAAAATGTTTCCTGAACTCAAGTATAGGTATTTTCACCCATCCCTACATAAAACCACTCATAAAGAACTATAAGGCTTTTATTACTGAGTGAGTACATGCCGCAGTGCTGCACGCATTTCATAGAAATCCAACAAGTATAAAATAATATTGATTTTCAACATTTTGTTTAAAAAAGATTGCAGAAAGTGTGCTATGATGCTGAATTAGATAGGCATAGGATCATGTGATCGTGGGTAGGAGAGGTAGAAGTGACCTTAGAAGTCATTTATTTCCAATCTCCTCATTTTACAGATGAGGGAGAAACTGAGGCTCCAAGAGATGGGTGATTTGTCTGAAGCTGCTTAGGTAATAAGTGGCAAGGTAGACTCAAACCAGGGGCTTTTGATACCAAAACCAGAGCTTCAAAACTATATCGTAGTAACTTTCAGATCAGAACAAAAGGGTGAAAATAGGACAAAAACAGGTAAAATAATAGGTGAAAATACTGTGCTTTTTTAAAAAATTGACTATGTAAAAGAGGGATCTGCTTTAACAAGATACTTTTGGCAACCAGTGATTATTAAATGAAGCACAGGTAAGTTGCCTCTCTCCAGTTCCTGACAGAGAAGCATTCATTACTGATCAGAGACCATAGTCAGCAGATATTAGGCAAAGAATCCAGTTATAATGGACTGAACTAAACTTTCTTCCAAGTAAGGGTACTTCAAGGATGAAAATGTGGTGTATTGGTGAAGTAATGGGGAAAAACTCTTATTTATTATTAAATAATATTTTAAAATGTTAAAATTTTTAAATGTTAAATTTAACTAATTTAAATTTAAAATGTTAAAACTAATTTAAATTTAAAATGTTAAATTTAACCAATTTAAATCAAAATGTTTAATTTTAACTTAAAATATTAAATATAACTAATTTAAATTTAAAATATTAAATTTAATGTAAACTTAAATTTTTATTAGCCGACATTATTACTATGGAAAAATAGAAGATCCAGTTTACTGATATTCATTGTTGATATTTTTTTCCGGTTCTGCTTACTTCACCCTATGTCAACTTATATCATCTTCTCATACATACTTCCCTGAATTCTTCATATTCATTGTTTCTCATGGTGCAGTAATATTGAATTGCATTCCTTGACCACAGATTTATTTTGACAGTGGATGGGCATTTGATTTGTTTCTGGATCTTTGCTACCAGAAAAAATGATACCATGAATATTTTGGTGCATAAGGAACTTTTCTGTGTTTTCCTCCCTGATTAGCAGTGGGATCCTGAGTCAAAGGATATGGATATTTTGATCATTTTTTTTAAAGGATAATTCCTAATTGCTTTCCAATGTGGTTAGTATACTGATAGTATATATTTTAGTATATATCCTATTTCCCCAATTACATGTAAAAACAATTTTTAACATTCTTTTTTTGTTTGTTTGTTTTTTTGAGTTCCAAATTCTTTCCCTCCCTTTCTCCCCTCTCTCGTCCCTGAGAGAGTAAGCAATCTGATATGGATTATACATGTGCAATCACATCAAACATATTTCCATTTCACTGAGAGTATGTTAATGGGGATTGGAATTATTTTTAAACACTGATGCAGTAGATCCCAGAATGCACCAGAAGAATAAGAATTCGAGATTTATTATACATGGGCGGGGGCAGGGGAGAGGGAGCAGGATCCTCCATTAAAGTCTTATTCTCATCTCACGTCAGGGTTTGGGGATGGTCCTGGGTTCTGAATGGCTACACCAGAAAAGGAAAATCCTGTGGCAAATTCTACCAAGTATAGAATGGGTGTAGTGATGTAGTTAGGTGGCGCCATAGTGTACAGAGTGAGGGGCCTGGAGTCAGGAAGAATCCTTTTCCTAAGTTCAAATCTGGCCTCAGACACTTATTATCTGTGTGACCCTGGGCAAGTCACTTCACCCTGTTTACCTCAGTTTCCTCATCTGTTAAAAAAAATGAGCTTGGGAAGGAAATGGAAACCACTGTAGTATCTTTGCTAAGAAAACCCCAAATGGGGTCACAAAGAGTCAGACATTACTGAAAATGACTGGACAACAAATATGTTTATTGTCCCAAGAACCAGTTTAGCTAAATTCAGAGATGCTTATTATCAGATTGACTGCTGGGGGATAAAATATCTAACCATAACAGCTAAGTCATACAGTGGATAAGAGTGCTGGATTTGGATGGAGGAAGACCTCTGTTCAAATCCTACCAAAGATAGATACCAGCCGTATGACTCTGGGCAAGTCATTCAACCTCTCTCAGCCCCAGTTTCCTCATCTATAAAATGGGGTAAATACTAACACCTACTTCTCAAGGTTGTTGTGAAGAGCAAACAAAGCAATCATTTGTAGAATGAGTTGTAAACCTTAAAAGTGTTATGGAAATGCTAGCTATTATTATGAAAAGATTATCTATTATGTTTGAAAGAACATAGCTCTAGAGACCCAGAAGGGATCTTCAAGGTCAACTTGTGCAATTCCCTCATTTTACAGATAAGGACATTGAAGGCGAAGTGACTTGTCTAAAGTCACATAGGCAGAAAGTAGCAGAACCAGGATATGCACCCAGCTTGGCTGATCACTTTCCAATGCCCTGTGCTGTGTAGGTGAAGGGACTACCCCCCACCCTGACCAAATTATAGATTATTGAGGTAAGAACAATTATATCTAGGGGATGTTAAGCAGTTACCTGAGCCTCAAAATCGGGTTCTCATGAAAATTTTCAGTTACTAGAATATGCCTTTATGTTTTAAATCATCACCTTAGTGTTGTAGAAAGCCCTGGGTTTAAATCATATCTCTAGCACTATTCCTGGTGTGACTTTAGACAAATTATTTTGCCTTTCTAGGCCTCAAGCTTCTCATCTGTAAAATGAGCCAGTTTTATTTATTTCATTTTACTTATTTGTTTTAATGTTCATTTAGTAATTTTATTTTTTTCTTCCGCTTCTCATGAAATTTTTCAGTTACTGGAATATTCTTTTTTATTTTAAATAATGACCATACCATTGCAGAAAACCCAGCTTATAAATTGAGTTTCTTATCAATTGCACAGCGGTGCTTTGTCATGCTTGTTTAAATGGCTGGATGTTGTGGGGGGAGGGCAGGGAGAAGAATAAAATATCATGCATTTGGACTCCAAAAGAAAGGATTTTTTGTGTGTGTCTCTGGGATTCATTTGTTTTCCTGGGGACAAGTAAACAGTTAACAGTGGTGCTCTCATCACAGCTTTGACTAGGAAGAGTTTGTCCTTGAGATCAAAGAAAGCTGTAAAAACAAAAAATAGCAACCTGTTGGAATGCCAAGTTGTACCACCCTTCTGTGTTCATGGAATTAGGCCAGACCGCAGCAGCAACACGCTCTTCTGATATTTGGCAGGAGGGTTAGATAGCCAACACATTCAAATATATTCACTCAACTCTGATGAGAGATGAAACATTATCTCCTTTTCTTTCTCTTACTGTTATTAATCTTCAAATAGTCAAGCTTTGTCTCAACCCTATACCTCAGATGTCCTCTATCTCAAAGCTCACCAAATATCCTCCACTTCCATATTTTAAAAGTTTTAAAAAATTCCATTTTACCTGTAAAGACCTTTTTTTTCTCCTGCCTTGCAAATGGTAGGTGTGTGTCTAACTGGATCTAAATGCTGTGTAGGTGAAGTACCCACACTGACAAAATTACAGAGTATTGAAATAAGGACAGTTATGTCTGGGATATGTTGCCCACTTGCCTGAGCTTAAAAATCAGATTTTCATGAAATTTTTCAGTTACTACAATATGCCTTTATATTTTAAATAGTGACCATAGTGTTGTAGAAAGCTTTATACTGATTCTAGATACTGATTCTAGAACTGTTCCTGGTATGACTTCAAACAAATTATTTTGCCTTTTTAGGCCTCAAGCTTCTCATCTGTAAAATGAGGAGATTGGATTAAATTATATCTGGAGGTCTCTTCCAACTCTAAATCTCTTATCCTATGATTCTCCCACTAGATTATCAACTCCTTGAGGACAGGGACTGTCTTTTGCCTCTTTTTATATCCCCAGCACTTGGCATAGGGCCTGGAACATAGTAGGTACTTAATAAATGTTTATTAACTAACTGACTAATGTATATAAGGATACGTTTGTTATGTAGGGTTTTTGAAATTGCAAGTGCCAACTTTCCTCATAAATGTTAAAGAGCTGTTATTGCTTGCTACAGACACTGAACATGCATAAGTAGCTGAATTGTAATCCGTTAGATTGTAAGCTCCTGGAGGGCAGGAACCATATTTCTTTTTCTTATTTGCATGCCCAACTCTTAGCACAGTGCCTGGCACATGATAATGATGGTGATGATAACTAACATTTATACAGCATTTAATATATATATATATGTTATATATATGTGTATATACTGTAGGCACTTAATAAATGTTTATTGAATTGAATTATTGAATATTGGTAAACAGAGGCCTTTTACTCTTTATCATTAGAATCCTTGTGAAAGTTTCCCCCTCTTCAATGGAACATGAATTCACATGTGGAATCCCAACAGGAAAAGAAACAAATGACTTCTCTTGACCTCCCTGGAAAGATTCATGCCCATATCAGTTGGCTAGCATCCTATATATGTTAATTGTTTCTTTCTTCTTTTGCTTTCACCACTAACACTGCTTGATGTCTCTCCATCTTTTCCCGATAATAATTTCATAAATAGGCATCCACCTGAGCTCAAATGGTCTCCCAGCATCAGGTATCATGGATAAAGACTCACCTTATGCTTCTTGTTAGCTAACCTTGAGTGAATTAGGAAACATTCCAATTTCATGTATTCATTATTCTTAACCAGTTACTGGCCTCAGAGATCCCAAAGCATGGATCTGTAATCAGAAGTTACAAAAAACACCTTGCTCTCCACCAATCACCATCCTGGAACCCCTGAAAAGAAGGACGCCTCTTTATTATATGTCAGAGATAGGACTTTTCTGTTACAATGACGGAAAAGATGAGAAGTCATCATACCCTAAGCTGTCATATCCCAAACTGAAGTAACTGACATTCTATAGCTTTCATTTAGAAGCAGACTGGGAGGGCTTCCTGCAGCATCCCTCTCCCATCTCCAGCTGTCAGGGAAATAACCACCACCACAAACAAATAAACCTTGAATAATTCTCTCAAGGGCGCTTAAGTCTTACTTGTAGGTTTTCTCTCTAGTGATGAATCAGAGTTATTACATGATCACTCATTTGGAGAGGTATTTGCCACTAAATGAAGGAGTTGAGAGGAGGAGGAAAAAAAAGATCAGTTCAAACATCCTTTCTCATTTTTAAGCTCCTCAAATTCAGAGAACCCTCATGCCAATGGTTACAGTGAGTGACCTGAGTTAGGAAAGATTTCATGGAGTCAGTGGAACTTAAACTGCACACTGAAGGGGGAAAAGGATTTTAATAGGCAGAGATGAGGGGGCATCCATTCTAGACACAATAATAACAACTAGCATTTGTATAGTGCTTTAAGATTTGCAAAGTGCTTTACAAATGCTATCTCATTTGTTCCTCATGACAACCCTGAAAGGGAGGTGGTATTATCCCCATTTTACAGATGAGGAAACTGAGGCAGACGGCACAAAAGTTAAGTGATTTACCCAGGGTCACACAGCTAGTAAGTGTCTCAGGTTGAACTCAGGAGTTCCTTATTACAAGCAAGGTACTCTACCCACCGCACCACCTAAAGGGTGTTACATATCTGGAGGAAGAAGGAAGTAGGACATAAAAGGAAATACTGCAAAACAAGGCTAGAAAGGCAAATGGAAGCTAGAATCTAGATGACCTTGAATTCTTTTTGGTGTTTTCTTCAGTAGAAAGTAGGGAGCCACTGAGGTTTTTTCAAGTAAGGAATGATGTGATTAGATCTGTAAATAGAATGCAATCTCCCTGAGGACAAGGGCTGTAACTAGCACAGTGCCTGGCTCAAGGTAGTTCCTTAATAAATACTTGTGAAGGAATGTAGCAATTACTATAGGAGTGGAGAGAAGGATGGATTTTTGAATGGAGCAGCCTGGAGACCAGAAAGCCACTTAGGTGCCTGTTACATAGTCAAGGTGAGAAGTAATGAGACTGTGAACTAGGAAGATAGCAGTGCAAGGGAGAGAGACAAGCCATTGCTTATGAGGGAAGATCCACAAGTCAAAGATGATTGCAGATTTGAGGCTGGGTGACTTTAAGGGTCATCAGCAAAATTAGGAATTTAGAGGAGGGGCAGTTCCCGAATTGATAAAAGGTCAAAGGTTATGAACAGGCAGTTTTCAGAGAAAGAAATTAAAGCCATCCATAGTCATATGAAAAAATGCTCTAAATCATTATTGGTTAGAGAAATGCAAATCAAAACGACTCTGAGGTACCACATCACATCTATCAGATTGGCCAACATGATAAAACAGGAAAATGATAAATGTTGGAGAAGATGTGGGAAAATTGGAACAATAGTACATTGCTGGCGGAGTTGTGAAATGATCCAATCATTCTGGAGAGCAATTTGGAACTACATCCAAAGGGCTATAAAACTGTGCATACCCTTTGACCCAGCAATAGCACTTCTAGGTCAATATCCCAAAGAGATCACAAAAACGGGAAAAGGACCCACATGTACAAAAATACTTACAGCAACTCTTTTTGTGGTGGCCAAGAATTGGAAATTGAGGGGACACCCATCAATTGTGGAATGGCTGAACAAGTTGTGGTATACGAATATAATAGAATACTATTGTTTCATAAGAAATGATGAGCAGGCGGACTTCAGAAAAACCTGGAAAGACTTACATGAACTGATACTGAGTGAAGTGAGCAGAACCAGGAGAACATTGTACATAGTAACAGCCACATTGTGTGATGACTGACTTCGATGGACTTAGCTCTTCTCAGCAATGTAAGGATCTAAGACAACTCCAAAAGACTCATGATGGAAAAAGCTATCTGCATGCAGAGAAAGAATCATGGAATCTGAATGCAGATGGAAGCATACTATTTGCTCTCCTTTTCTTTTGTTGTTTTGTTTTGATTCTTCTTTCTTGTGTTTCCTCCCATTGGTTCTAATTCTTCTTTACATCATGACTAATGTGAAAATATGCTTAATATGAATGTATAAGTAGAACCTATATCAGATTGCACACCATCTTGGGGAGCGGGAGAAAATTTGAAACTTAAAATCTTATGGAAGTAAATTTTGAAAACTAAAAATTAATAGTTTAATAAAAAAAAGAGGAGGTGCAGGTTGGGGGTGGAGGGCAGATGAGGAGTTTAGTTTGAGACAAGTTGATTTTGAGATGCCATCCAGGAGACAGCTGGAAATAAGGGAGCAGAGCAACCTCCAGTAATTCTAACAAACATTTATCAAGCATAGTGCCCAGCACTGTGCTAAGCACTGGGGATATAAAGAAAGGTTAAAAATAAGTCCCTGCCTTCAAGAAGCTCACAATCTAACGGGGGAAGATAACAGGAAAACTATGTACAAACAACACAATTACAGAGTAAATTTGCAAGGATCTCAAAGGAAAACATTAGCATTAAGAGTGACTGGGAAAGAAGTGTTAGCTGAGAATTGCAGTAAGCTAGGGAAGCCCAGGGAAGCCAGGAGGTGAAGATAAGGAGGGAGAGAATTCCAGGTATGGAGGATAGAAAATGCAGTGGAGTGGTGAAATGGAGTGTCTTGTGCAAGAAACAAGGAGGCCATTATCATTGCAGAGGGAGACCCTCTAACCAAGAGAAAAACTATATGCATGTGAGTTGGGTCTGATTTTTTCCCCCTCCCCCAGAACCTCCTGAAACTCTCTTCCCCAAAGGAATAGGTAGGACCCGAGTCTTTTCTCTGCCATTTATTTGTTGTGCAAATCACTTAACTTCTCTAAGCCTCAGTTTCTTCATCTATAAAATGGGAATATTCATAACTGGTCTACCCATCTCACAGGATTACTATGCAAATCAAATCAGATAACACATGTAAAAGGGGGCAAACCATAAACATTACATAAATGTAAGCTATTGTAACAAGGGTAATCAGGGAATTCCCCTGGATCAGCTAGACTCAGGCATCTGTCAAGGGACTAATGGTGTATACAGTTTGGCTCTGTGAGGAGGAAACATACCGTGTCCCCCTATCAAAGGGACATGCATTACTTCCTGATTGGTATTTGTGTATCCCCATGACTAGGAGCTATGTCAAAGAGTACTAGCAACTGAAACAGCAGTAGTTATGGGCCATAAATAATGGCAAGAAATGACTTATAGCTTCTTTTGGAGATAGCCTCCTTTTTGGGACACAGCACCATCTCTCTCTTCCAACAAGGTGAGGAGGAGATTTCTCTACCTTGACTTACCTTCCAATCCAGTGTGAAGATGTGGCAATCAGAACATGGCAGTTAGGGTGCTTAGTAAGGTGAAGCTATCAGGTTCACTAAACCTGCAAGTCCCTGACTGCTTCTTCTGCTGTGTGTTTCTTTCTCTGAGCACAGGTGATCAAATATCAATCCTGATATAAATATTTCTAGCCTTGCCCTTGAGAGGTCAGGAATTTTTTTAAAAAGGGGCTGGGTTTAAAAAAAAAAAAAAAAAAAAAAAAAGGAAATTTTTGCAATCATTTCTCAAAGGAGATGACCATTAACTACTAGGAAGGTCCTGCAACTGAATGCATGAAAGAACCCAAGCTATGTCCTGATTGGCCAGCTACTATCTTGTGAGTAGCTTAGACAGTACAGATCCAAGATCAATGTCAAATTTCCATAGAGAAGTCCTACAAAGTTGCCATTCCTGGAGAATATGTTAGGTAATGAGTTATTGTTTCATGTTTTAGGTATTTGTCAATAACTGCTTAGGAGTCTTTTGAGTTTTAAATTTTTATTTTGTGGTTGAAGAAATAAGTATCTGTCCTATATCTGATATCTCCTTTGAACATTGAATACCTTTTCTAGAAGGGAGCCTGTTAGTCTTTTTTGGGGAGAGCCTAGACATGAGTCTTGCCTAAGTTTTATTTTATAGATTTCCCCCAGAGTTCTGTTTCAGGTTGGGGGCATAGTGATTTAGATAGAACAAGAAAAGTTTGACTTCCACACTTTGGGGTCAGACTCCCCTAGGACTGGCCCTGGTCCATGAGTGTGTGTCCAGAGCCAGAACCATTTTGTGGAAAGGGCATTTGCCTGGACTGTCAAGGTAGGTGAGGTTTGGTCTGTATGAAAACAGAGGCAACCTTGAAAAGAGACTAGTCACCATGTCTTCTTGCTCACTGCAGCCCACTTAGTGGGTGGCTCTTACTGGATCAGTTGCCAATTTTCTTTGGCACAGTCTTGTCATGGAGATGTGCAAGGACCTACCTACCAGAAGGAAATTCTGGGGATGAATGTCTTTCCAGGAAGGGACCAGAGCATGACTACATCTCCACAGAGTGTGCATATGATCAGTGAAAGGTGCTCCAGGCCTTAAGATCGGGGGTGTCTCTGCATTACATTGGAAGAATTTCAGTGATCTCTGATAACGGAGGGGTTTGATTTTCCTACCATATGTGAACACTGAATTTAAGTTTCCTGTATATGAAATTTTTCCCACAGTTCCAACCAGGAGAATTTAAAATTAATTATGGAAAGTGTTCCTAGATATCTATCAGAAAGACCAATTGATTGAAATAATTCTAACTTATATTATCTAACACAGGTAGTGACTTGTATAAATGCTGACTACTGAAAAACAGCATCAGGGAGTGGAGTGTGTTAGAGGGTGGTGGATCTCATAGCTGATAAATGGGAAAAACTTGTTTGACATAGTAATGATTAAAGGTACTATTCTCGATTCCACTCACAAGGTATCCAGTACATAAAAAACTGCCTGAAGGGCTTAGTAAGGGACAAGTCACATTTTATTCAAAGAAGAAGAAATGCGAAATCTTTAGTATTTCAGCTCAGTAAGCTCAGCAGCCAGGGTGACCATTTGACATTGACTGAGTATTGTCCATTTGGTTGGAGGTATTTTGCATCTCTTTTCAGAAGGAAATGAGTACAAAGGACTCAAATCTCATGTCTGCTTGATTTTAATTTCCTATTTGAAAAACAGAATTAAGAGAGGTTCAAAGGCTGTAAGACAGGAGAGAATCTCATGTCTGTATGTGGCTTTAATGAAAGTATTCCCCCAGCAGAGAAATAGGATATAATAGCACTGTAAAGTAGATGTGTCACTCTGGCAGTATAAAGACAGGTGAATTTCTGGCGGGGGCAGGAGGACGGGGGAGGTGGAAGAGAAGAGGAGAAGGGGGAGGAAGGGAAAGAGGGGGAGGGAAGGAAAGAAGATGAGGGAGAGACAGAGAGACAGAGAGCGAGAGAGACAGAGACAGAGAGAGACAGAGACAGAGACAGAGACAGAGAGAGACACAGAGAGAGAGATGGCATATAATTCATCTTTATCGTTAAGACTTATTAATGAAAAGTGAACCCTAGGAAGAGCTTCAGGCGAGGTAAGAGTGGAGAAACTGACAGCTGCATTTGCTAATTGGCACCTAGATGGTTTGGCTTTGTTATTGCCACAGCTGGTCAGCTAGTTGGGAGTTTTTCCCAGCACCAAGCTCAGATTTCATCAGACCTTTTAAGGGAGGCTGTGTCATTATTACACCCAGGGTCATAATTATACATGAATACCCCTATTTATTACATATGAGAGTTCTAATACACATAGGACCTCTACATCTATCTATATATCTATTCTGTATCTTAGGGACTAATCTGGGGTTTGATTCCAGATGAGGGGTTGATGGAATCAACCTTAAGGGATTAGTTCCTTTTTGGATGTTCTATACTCGTTTTTGTTTCATCAAAGTTGTTGGGTTCGTTTTTTTTTTAACCGATCTCGCTTATTCTCTCATCAGGTGAATTCTGACCTCCATTTGGAGTGCCCATGATTTTGCAAGAATTCAGTGGAGAAGTTTGGGGTGATCTTGGTGTGTTGTAAGGACCCTTGGTGAGAATTTGGTCTGTACCTCCATCTGGATTGCCCTTTGCACGCCAAGAATTCATTGGAGAAAAGTGTGAGATGCCCTAGGAGTTGGATGGATCCACGGAAAATCTTTCAACTAGGGCAGTTTAAACGAAGAATGAAAGTATGTATTCTAGTCAACCCCAGGCCCCCAATCCTTGTTGGGAGAGCTCACTTGGGATTAGAATTTCCCTCAGAGAGCAAAAGTTAATGTTCCTTTCCTTTTCTTTATTTCTTTTCCTTTTTTCCCCTATTATTTATTTTAAACCCTTGGCTAATCAAAGCTCCAGTGCTTTAACTGCAATTAAATCATAATTTAACTGGAATTAGAGCAACACACATGGTAGGTCCTTAATTTTTTTTTGACTGCTGGTCGTTTCTATTTTAATTTTTGTTCCTTCCTAATTTATTTGGGTTGATACAGGACCTTAAAGGTACTAGGCAGTGATAATTTCATAAAATATTTGCTGAATTTATCTCCTCAGTACTTTTTTGTACCTCCAGCACTTAGTATAGTGCATGGCACATAGTAAGGGTTTAATAAATGCTTGTTGACTTCCTTCCTGATTGCACAACTTTATATTTGAGATTATTGTCATCTCTAATCCTTCCAGCTATAGTAGTTATGTACCCTCATAAAAGACTGTTAATTTGGGGCTTTTCGAAGAACTGCTGAATGAACTTCTTAATACTCTTCACATTCAGGAGGTCTTTAAGGACTGTGTCACCTGGGGCAGCTAGGTGGCACAGTGGATAGAGCTCTGGGCTTGGAGTCAGAAGGACCTGAGTTCAAATCCAATCTCAGACACATGACACTTACTAGCTATGTGACCCTGGGCAAGTCACTTAACCCCAATTGCCTCACCAAAAAGCAAAAAAAAAAAAAAAAAAAAAAGAACTATGTCACCTCAACTTTGTTGAGAGTAGGGACAAGGAACTGGAGGAGACACTCAAGAAAACAATGCCTGAAACTCCCCAGAGAACTATCCAGAATTGGCTATATGAACAAATGCACCCAAAACAACCCAGCTGACTCGCAAGTATTTAACTGAGAGGAGAGTTCAGTATGGGACATCCCATGAAATGTGTGGGAGAATGAGCTCATGCCCCTTCCAGAGGGCCACATGCGCTCTGGCCCCCTGCTAAAATATAAGTTTGGTTAGTATCTTCTGGTTGGCCCCTCGTCCCATGGAGCACAAGAGGTGGGCAGCAACTGGACCAAAGATAATTTGAGACCAAGGCAGAAAGATGATTAAATGATGAAAATTAAAAAAAAACATTAAAGAGTTAAAGAAAGTACATTTCCAGGGGGGCACTGAGTAATTTTCTTTTAAAGGAGGTGGTAGGCCAAATAAGTTTGGGAACATCTGAAGCCCAAACCATGCTTTCGCTTGTCTGGAGAATGAGACTTTGCTATTTGCTGAAGCAAAGCAAATCTACGTGAATGGGAAATATCTATTTAGCAGTCACACAAAGCCTCCATCAGTCTTTACATCCTGTGAGAATATAATACAGGTGATAGATTACCATTTAATATTTAAATTATTTGTTATTAAGCAAGTATTTGTGTTTTTTTTAAAGCATTTCTTTTATGGCAAAGGAAATAAAATAGCTGTCCTATACCTGATATCTGCTACTTTGTACGTTGAGAACCTTCTCTACAAGGGACTCTATTAACCCCTTTTCTGAAGACACTAGACACAAGCCAAACCTAAGCCTTCTTTAAGAGATTTTCCTGGGAATTCTCCTCAGGGGTGAAAGTAATGAGCCAGAGAGTATGAAAGAAAAGCCTGATTCTCCTCTCTTTGGGGCCAAGCTCCCACCAGGACTGAACCCTGTCTACCTCTATGGACAGGGGTCCATGCCGTTGGTCTATAGGTGAGTTTAGTTTGAAAAGCAAACATTATGCCAGGTTAAATGGAAACAAAGTGTTTCAGAATTGCAAGTAATGCACGGAACGTTCCTAGTATCTGCCAGTTTTTGCAGTTTGTTAAACACAAATGATGTTTTACTGAGTTCTTTGTAAATCAAATCATATTTTAAATGTCCTAGAGGAGCCTGTGATTGCAAATCCTTTTATAAGATGAAGAATTTTTCTTGGCTTTGAAATAATCCTAGGTTTTCATATACCCAGGTTGTTTAAAGAGATATGTGTCTGTATCAAGATACCCAGTTTGGGGTGCCACCACTAAAGCATAACAAATGTCAGGGTCTTAAAGGAAAACCCCCAGAACTATTCACTGCAAATTTGACTGACCACCAAATGATTCTCTGCTTTAAAAGTGCATAAGCCTGGTTGTAATGGAGCACTTAGGAGAATAGAGGCACAGTCTTCTCCCCCTGTGGTTCTTCAAGGAGTGTTCCTGCACCTTTCAAGACAGAAAGGAAGAAAGGGGGTCAAAAGGCACCAATGCAAAGCAGAGTTACTGTTGTAAAGACACAGTACCTTGTCCTGGATGAGGCAGGGTTGTTTTTCCCCATCTCTTCTAGTGTAAAATATTGTTTATGTTTCACTGGAGATGTTGGTGTTCTAGTTCACTGAAACCCTTTCATCTGTTGAGACAAAAAACTAATAGCTCATCATTGAAAAGTTTATAGCTTCATTCTATTCTTGAAGCCTTGTAACTAAACTAAACTCAAATAGTTATAGGCTTCACCATAATGAAGTGTTTGGTAATGAAGAGAGGAAAGGAAAAGGGACAGTGAGAGGGAGAGAAAATAAGGTGGGAGGAGGTGGAGGAAGAGAGGGAGGAGAGAAATAAGGATCCTGGGAAGAAACAAAGAAAAGTGAAACCAGTAGACTCCAATTTCTTGTAGCTGTCTCTTTCTTTTGGTGTCTTTTTGTCTAGACTTGTTTATCTTATTTAGATGATAATCACCCACGGCAAGAATGGTGGCACTTTCCTTCCAGTTTAGTTCCTGACACAAAGTTGGTATTCCCAAGTTTATAAATAGTAGGAATAATCATATACCAGTCAAATGACCTGACACATCATATTTTTCTTTTTATTATTATGAACTTGACAATCAGCAAGTGTGAATGTTTAACCATCCCAAGAAGAGCAGAAGAAAAGGACTGCATAAAACCATGAAACTCTACTATAAATTTATAAGTGGAAGGGGTTGCCTCTTGTATGGCTTGCAGGAGAAGCAAGAATAAACATGTCTAGTGTCTCCTTTCCTTCCCCCCCCCCAACTTTCTCTGAGGAAGACTAATTACTACTAGGAGGGGAAATAGAAGATTGGGGTTGAAGGTCAGCTGCTTTGCTCCCCTCAGAAAGTGCAGAAGTCAAGCTAGAATTATATTCACCTGCTCCCTTTAATATCATTAGTCTAAGGCAAGGGTGGGGAACCCTAGTCTAAGGGATAGAGCTTTAAGGTTTAATCTAAACTCTCGATTGTTATTCCATAATGGGGAAAGGGAAATCTCAAGCTTTATGTCCAAGGCTGGACTCCCTTCCCACCAAATAACAGTTCCACAGTGAAAACATAGCAAAGAAACCAATTTATCCAAATCAATGGCAAAATAGAAACCAGTGAAAGTATATACATATATATTTATATTTATATATATAAATATATATGAGTATATTTACCAGACAACAATTATTGAAGGCACTCTTCTATTAGGAGTGAGGTGACTCAGCTCAATCAAGAGAGAGTCCCAGATCTCATTTGAGTGGAAATTCCTTGAAGTCTCTAGTGTAGCCAGTTAGGAATAGGGACTTGATGGAGACTGCCAGCTCCTCTCATGATGGTTTCTTTCCAGTCTTTTTCTCCCTTTAGCAACCTGAAGATAGGGTGATATCACACATGTCTTCTCTCTTGAGGCTGGAAGCCATAAGGGCCAGAGGACTAATAAGAGCAAAGAAACTAAAGAGATCTCTCCTCTCTCCCCTCACGTAGGCACAGGACATTGATCTCCACCATTGATGAGACAGTCCCACACCAATGACCTTTGAACTTTAGGTTACATATACATACATATATATATGTATGTATATATATATATATATTTATTTAAGTTTATTTTAAACTTAATACATCCCAACACTATCCTGCTTTGTCTTTGTCACCTCAGCTACTTTCTTCTCTCTCCTGTGTATTTTTAAATGATTTATTGATGTACTTTCCTTTTTCTTCCAATTTTTTAAAAATCACTGTTAGGACTCCTCCATGTTCCTTCTTAACTATTCTTTTGCCCTGAAATAGCACTTCTTTAAAACAAACAACCATAGTCAAGTAAGAAGAGTCAGACACAACTAAAAAATGACTGAATAACAAATGACTATGTACGTGGTAGTCAGCTCATTCCTGTCTATATTAATAATTTACTCAATGTCTCCTTTTCCCCACTTATTCTACTTTCACCTTTAAAATCTTCTGCAGAGCTGTGTTACATACCAATATAACTCTCCTTTCTTAGCCAAATGGAAAAGAAAACTAAGGGCATCACAGGTAACTCTACACATAATTTTGCCCTAAGTTAGCTATTAATGGCTTCTGGATGAAGGATATTGTAGACATGTAAGCACAGTAGTCATCTCCTTGGAGAAGCTTTTTCTAATTTCCAAAATTGTTAGAGATCTCTTCCTTCTCAAATTTATACAGTTTAAGTTCTTTGAGGACAGGGACTGTATTTCCTTCTGTTTTCCTATCCCCAGTGCAAAGAAATAGAAAAAACAATAGAATGGGAAAGACAAAAGATCTCTTCAAGAAAATTAGAGATATCAAGGGAATCCTTCATGAAAAAATGGGCATGATAGGTAGGGTCTTAACAGAAGTAGAAGAGATTAAGAAGTGGTGGCAAGAATATGCAGAAGAACTATACAAGAAAGATTTTAACATCACCAATACTGGTCACTGATCTACAGCCAGACATCCTGAAAATGAAGTCAAGGGAGCCTTAGGAAGCATTGCTAAGAATAGGCCAGTGGAGATGATGGAATTCCAGCTGGACTATTTAAAATCCTACAAGATGATACTGTTAAAATGCTACACTCAATATGCCAAGCAAAATTTGGAAAACTTAACAGTGGCCACTGGATTGGAAAAGATCAGTTTATATTTCAATCCTAAAGAAGGGCAATGCCAAAGAATGTTCAAATTACCAAGCAACTGTACTCATTTCACATACTAGCAAAGTCTTATGCTTAAGATTCTACAAGCTAGGGGCAGCTAGGTAGTGCAGTGGATAGAGCTCCAGCCTTAGAGTCAAGAGAACCTGAGTTCAAATCTGGCCTCAGACACATAACACTCACTAGCTGTGTGACCCTGAGCAAGTCACTTAACACCATTGCCTCATTTAAGAAAAAAAAAAAAGATTCTGCAAGCTAGGCGTCAGCAATATGTGAACTGAGAATTACCAGAAGAGCAGGTTGATTTTCAAAGAGGCAGAGGAATTAGAAACCAAATTGCCAACATTCACTAGATTATGGAGAAAGCAAAGGAGTTCCAGAAAAGCATCTACTTCATTGACTATATTGACTTCATTGCTACACTAAAGTCTTTGACTGTGTGGATCACTGTGTGGATCACAACAAAATATGGCAAGTCCCCGAAGAGATGGGAGTACCAGATCATCTTACTTGTCTCCTGAGGAACCTTTATGTGGGCCAAGAAGCAATAGTTAGAAATGAACATGAACAACTGATTGGTTTAAGATTAAGAGTATGACAAGACTGTATATTGTTACCTTATTGATTTAACTTATATGCAGAGTACATCAGGTCAAATGCAAAGCTGGATGAATCAAAAGCTGTAATTAAGGTTGCCAGGAGAAATATCAACAATCTCACATATGCAGATGATACCACTCTGATGGCAGAAAGTGAAGAAGAATTAAGAAGCCTCTTGATAAAGATGAAAGTAGAGAGGGTAAAATTTGGCTTGAAGCTTAACATCAAAAAACTAAGATCATGACAACTGGTTTCATCACTTCCTGGCAAACAGAGGGAGAAAAAATGGAAGCAGTGTCAGATTTGATATTCTTGGGCTCAAAGATTATTGCAGACAGTAACTGCAGCCATGATATTAAAAGATGCTTGCTCCTTAGAAGGAAATCTGGATAGCATACTAAAAAGCAGAGACAACATCTTGCTGACAAAGGTCTGTATAATCAAAGCTATGTTTTTTTTTCAGTAGCAATATATGACTTTAAGGAAAGCTGAGCATGGCAGAATTAATACTTTCAAATTGTGGTGCTGGAGAAGACTTTGAGTCCCTTGGACAGCAAAGAGATCAAATCAATCAATACTTAAAGAAATTAATTCAGACTATTCACTGGAAGGTCAAATACTGAAGCTGAAGCTTAAATGCTTTGGCCATAAAATGAGAAGGACTCATTGGAAAAGACCCTGATGCTGTAAAAGATTGAAGGCAAAAGGAAAGGAAAAGGGGATGACAGAGAATGAGATGGATAGATAGTGTCATAGAAGCAATGAATATGAGCTTCGACAGACTTTGGAAGATAGTGGAGAATAAAAAGGCCTTGTATGCTATAATCCACGCTATAATCCAACAGAGTTGGACACAACTAGACTGAAAAACAACAACAACATCCCCAGTGGGCTAGCACAGTGCTTTGCATAGGAGATATTTGCTAAGTCCCAAATGACTTGTATTCCATCAAGGTGATTGCCATCTTTTGAATATGCACACATATCGATGTATAAGTGTGTATGAGAAGAGAGGAGAAAGAGAGAGATTCTCCTCCATAATCTTCATCCCATTTATGCACTTATCTTTCCAGCTACCCATATAATGAATTTGCCCTTGATTTTCTTTGTATTCTCAGTACTTAGCAGTGCTTGGCACCTCATCGTGATTGTGGTTTGTCCTTTGATCTCAAAGGGGCCCATGACATCAGGAAGAGGTTTCCATGACTTGCAAGTGAATTTGGATTTAAGTGAGGGAGGGCTATGCAAAGTGATCAGCCTCACTTTCTCCTCCGGAGCCATCTGGGTCCAGTGGCCAGATATAGATCAGGACAACTGGAGATGGCTCAGAGGCACCCTGTGAGAGGCTTAATGAATGCTTGTTGAATTGAATTAAAATGAATCTAATTGAATTTAGTTGAATCTGCATATGACAGTAATATTTCTCTGATCTTTTCCTATACATACTTAATCTTATTTTGTTGTCTTTATGGTTCATATATTTATACATGTAAGTTGTAGAGTGGATGGAATTCTAAAGGATAAATCTCAAGGTCTTTGTTGCAGTTTCAATTCTATTAAATGACTAGTCTTTCAAGGCATTTAACGTGAGTCTGGGTTTCCTCCTCTGTAAATTGGGATAATGATACCTGTCCTGCCTGGCTCACAGGATGGTTGTGACGTTCAAATGAGATAATGTGTTTTGCAAATGTTATTTTCATCATCATCATAATTCCCATGTGTTTTAGACTTAGAAAGGCCTAGGTCCTAGAGAATAGATGTCAGATACATGGAGTTATCTTTGTCTGGAACAGAGCACAGGCCCACACAATTAGGCATGTTATAAATGCTTTGATGATGGTGATAATGATATTCAAAGTCCATTGTTCTAACCTTTGGAATATTCTATCTGCAGGCAAAATTTTAAAAGTTACAGGGTCTAAAAAGAGAGTGAGATGTCCTGTTACTTCATCTCAGTAATATTATAGCTGCAAAGTCAACGTCAACCTCATTTCACCCTCACTCATTTCCCACAAAGCTTCTGAATAACAAAATTGTGGTTACTCAGTTAATAACCAAGAGCCCCAACTACTTGAACAAATGACATAACCTCAAACATAATACAAGCCTAATCTTAGATAATACTCCTAATTATCTCACATTAGTCTTTCATTATAACTTAATTGCAATCACACAAAGATGGCATTTGCCTTCACACACAGCACTTTGGAAGTCATCATTCTGACTTTTCCCAAGCAACTGTTTTTCTAAAGCCCATGGGATTCTCCTTTCTCATTGGCTGTTTCTCCCCACTTTACCTGTAGAAAAAAAAAAGTAGCAGATCGCAAACAAAATGTGCTAAGTTGGAGAAGAAACACTTTTTATGAATTCTCAAGGCTCCATAGAGACGGTCAAAATGTTAATAATCCCTAACTATTACCGAAGTTCCATACAGCTCCATTACTGTGAATAACTAACAGAATCTTTCATAATAATAGTAACTGACATTTAAGTGGTGTTGTGATTCAGAATCTCAGGCCGCCTAGATGAAAACTTCTATCTACTCCAGCTCTCTAATTCTCATCTAACTCAGGCCTAGCCTTCAAGAAGTGCTACCCAGCCTCCCACTCCCCTTCCTTTATGCCCTTTAGAATTCCTATTCTTTCCTTAACAAACTTACTTTGAAACTCAACTTCTTCCTGTCTCACTTGGTACATCTTTATGCACTCACGGAAATCTGGTTTATCCCTGAGGACACTAAATCTCTGGCCATCCTCTCCAATGCTGGGTGTAACTTCTCTCATGTCCCATCTCACCCCCAAAGCCCCAGAAACACTGGGTCAGGAGGGGTAGTAGGCATACTCGTTGCTTTCTTACTTCCACTTCCAGAGCCTCCCTCTGTCACCAGCATTAGCCTTTCCTTTGAGGTCAAATCAAGTCAAATCAACAAGCATTTATTAAGCACCCCTAAGTGCCAAGGCACTATGGTAAGGTTCATTTGATCCAGCCATATCGCCATTTCCAAATCTTGATGACAGTTATCTAGTAGTCCACAAATCATTCTCTCCTTTCTCAAGCAGTTTAGTGCCTGGCTTACAGATGTCCTCCACTCCAACACCAGCCCTTATGCTTCTGTAGCCAGTTACCTTTGGCCCACTTAGCCTAGGGTTACCCCGAGGAGTTTTTTTTTTTGTTTTGCAGTTGGTGGTTAAGTGACTTGCCCAGGGTCACATAGCTAGTGTCAAGTATTTGGTCTGAGGCCAGATTTGGACTCAGGTCCTCCTGATTTTAGGGTCGGTGCTCTATCCACTGCACCATCTAGCTGCCCCCACCCCTGAGGAGTTTGAGATATTTCATCTCTAATGCTATTGGTTTGAGTTCTTATCAGTTGTCATTCCTCCTACCCCATTATTAGCTACCAGTGAGTAACTATCATCTGTCAAAAGAAAAAATATTAAAACCAATTCTTTACTCTGCAATTTAGGCTCAAATGCGCCATAAATGACTTTATTTAATTTAACATTAATCTATATTAAAGCTATTTCTAGCTTGGTTAGAGAGATATCCAAACTGGCCTAGTTCCCCATCCCCTCCAACATGACTCTCTGCCCGAAGATTTCAGATGATAGTTATAAGGATCTTAAACAATAAAAAGATATGTTACAAAAAATACAGTTGGAGTTAACATTCTACAATTGTTAGGTAACTTAGTCTCTATCCCATTCCTCCTGGACATCTTCCCTCAAGGAATCATGGAGGTTCCTTCTAGAGACCTACATCCAGAATCTAAGTAAGAGGCAGTGAGATTCTACTTTTCGATGAAAGAGAGTGTTTCCCTTGGGTGGGTCCTAGCACCAATGCTTCAAGGGTGGAACAAGAGTCAAGTGTTTTTGTTTTGTTTAGTTTTGTTTATAATCACCATTAAACCATTTCCCTAAGAAAAGGCTTAGCTGTTGTTCTACACACTTGGCCAAAGAGTAAAATCTGGAAAAGGTTTTAGGTTGGAGAAATATTAATTCTCAATATTGCTAAAGAAACTAAAAAGGAAGGTTGTGTGTGTGTGTGTGTGTGTGTGTGTGTGTTTAGTTTTCAACATTCGCTTTTATAAGATTTTGAGTTCCAAAATTTTCCCTCTCCTTCTCCTCCCCCTTCCCCATGACAGCATGCAATCTGATATAGGTTATACATGTACAATCATATTAAACATATTTTCACATTAGTCATGTTGTGAAAGAAGAATCAGAACAAAAGAGAAAAGCCACAAGAAAGAAAAAGAAAGGAACAAAAATAGTATGCTATGATCTGCATTCAGACTCCACAGTTCTTTCTCTGGAAGTGGATAGCATTTTCCATCATGGGTCTTTTGGAGTTGTCTTAGATCCTTGAATTGATGAGAAGAGCTAAATCTATCAAAGTTGATCATTGAACAAGGTTACTGTTACATGTACAATGTTCTCCTGGTTCTTCTCACTTCACTCAGCTTCAGTTCATGTAAGTCCTTCCAGGTTTTTCCGAAGTCTGCCTGCTCATCATTTCTTATGGAACAATAGTATTCTATTATATTCATATACCACAACTTGTTCAACCATTCCCCAATTGACGGGTGTCCCCTCAATTTCCGATTCTTGGCCACCGCAAAAAGAGCTGCTATAAGTGATGTGAATACTTTCCCCTTTTTTATAATCTCTTTGGGATATAAACCTAGTACTGGTATCACTGGATCAAAGGGTATGCACAATTTTATAGACCTTTGCTATAGTTCAAAATGGTTGGATCAGTTCACAACTCTACCAACACTGCATTAATGTTCCAATTTTTCCACATCTTCTCCAACATTTATCATTTTCCTTTTTTGTCATATTAGTCAATCTGATAGGTGTGAGATAGTACCTCAGAGTTATTTAAACTTGCATTTCTCTAATTGATAGTGACTTAGAGCATTTTTTTATTTGACTATAGATAGTAAAAAGGAAGTTTTCAATATGCTTCCACACATCCCAATTCCATTTAACTATTTAACATCATTTGCATTTTATGCAAAATTTTATTATTAAATTAGTTTTAAATTAGTTTAAATTATTATAAAATTAGTTTTATGCAAAACTAATATCTATTCAAAGACTAAGAAAAAAAAAAGCACACTCTCCTTTATTTGACCTTGGTCTCTGGGAGGAGAGAAGGCTCATACTTAGCACTGTTTCTACATAGCATTACTCCCACCATCTGGCATTAATGTCAGATGAATTCTTACCCCAACTGCTTCATTTCACTCTTCAGTTTTTAAAGGCACTGATGCAGGACTGGCTACAAAGCCTAGTGTGAACTCTCAGATTCAGCCTTCTGGAAGCTCCATCTCCTGACCTTGTAAAACTCACACCTAACCTGGAAAAAAAAAAAGCAAGTAAAATAGGCAAAGCTTTGGCACTGGGATCAAATATAGCTTCATTTTTATCTTATCTTTTTTAAATGTCTATTTTTGCATTTTGTAATGTATGTAATTATTAGTATAGTAATGCATGTAATTTATAAATAGGAAAATATACATATATTTTCCAAGAATTTTTGCCCCAAAATTTTTGACTGATAAGGGGATGAGATCAAAAAAGTTTGGAGACCAGTGCTTTAGAGGTAAAGAGAAAAGACAAGGCCCTCTGGGCCCACTTATAGCTCTATATGTGTTATTACATGTGTATTTTGTAGTTATTTTTACTGACTTCCCTTTCTGTCATACCTCCCTGGGTTTTGTTGCTGCTTTATAGAAAAGCTATTAATTTTTTTGTGGATTTGTTTTGTCTCCTGTTACTTCACTGAAGCTATTGTTTTGATTTGTTTCTTTGCTGATTTCGCAAGATTTTGTAAATAAACCATCACATCTTTAGCAAATACGGATAGTTCTGTCTCTTCTTTGTCCTTGTGTATGCTTTTATTTTCTTTCTCTTATCTTATTCTTGTTGCTAGTGTAAGATACTCCTTTTCCTACCCCTTATCAGAGAATAAAATGTTCATAAAGAAAGGGGAAGTATTTTGCATCAGCCTTTCTAGAACTATATTAAATAACACCAGAGAAAGGAGGCTGTCTTTTCTCTGTATCTTATAACTAGTTACTTTTATAAGTCCTCAATTAAACACAGTATATTTGGAAATGGATTTTTAAATAACCAGTCCATTTATAATTTCAGGAAATTGAATGAAATTCATTTGGACAATACTACCTTATACGCAGCTCATTTATAGCTAGGGCTTAGCAGTAAATGTCATGCTGTCTCTAGACTTTTACTGTTTAAAACCTTGACCATAGACAGGAAGCTAGAGGCCCTGGGTTCAAGTCCTTTGTTAATGCCTTGACAGGGGATCATGAACAAACTATTCCTGCTCTCTAGAACTCAGTTGCCTCATCTGAAAAATTAGTGGGGTTATAATTAATTACTTTTAAGTTCTTCTCCCTGGTAACTTTCGATGCTTTTTAATTCCAGTTTAATATTATTCTTTTACTCAGTTTTTGAGATGAAAGACACAAGATCAAGAAGGTTGGTTATTCTTTGAATCTTCAGAATAGTCAAGCTGCTTTTTGGGAATAGTAATATCCCTCTCCTACTTTCTTTCCTACTTTGCCCTCCCACTTCCTTTCTCTCCCCCTTCTCCCTTCCCCCCCCCCCCCCGCCTGCCCTGCCTTCCTCTGTTCTTCATCTGGTTTCCCTCTTACTGCCTCCCTTTTTACTTCTTCTGTTTATTCTCTCTCTTTTCCTCTCACTCTTCACTCTATCCATATCTTTCCTCAACTTACCCTCAGTACAGTTTTTTTTTTTTTGCCTGCTGACCTTTCTTAGCTTTAGAAGGTGGATCTGGAAACAAGGGGAAGGAGAATGGTTTCTCCCATTCATTTGATCATGTTGTTCCCCCTGTAGAGAAAGCAGAGGCATCTAAAGGCATCTCTACTTGAGGATGGACAACCTTATAAAATTCCTAAGAAGACAGGGATTTTAGAAAGTGATCAGAGTCTGATTGTTAAGCCCCTCACACAAGGAGGAAAGTTATGTTAATATGGAGTTAAAGTGATGTTAATTAACTAAGGAGTACCTGGAGATAAATTATTAAAATTACCTTGGAGGAAAACTACAGTTGTAGCCCCAGAAGCAACTATAATTGCTAATAAGCTTAGTTACAATATAGCATAAAGGGGATCATGCAAAGAATAAAGAAGGAAATCACCTGCCAAGAAGGTTTGTTAAGACTGATGGTGATGGGACAATGTGCCAATTTCATTTAATATTCTGCTCAATAAAAGGGAGATAGACACTTAAAGTTTGTAGCTCAAGTGAACGGTCAATTACAGAGAAGTATAGTGAAAGGAGCAATAAAATCTGAAGAAGTAGATACAATTAGACTGAAAGAGGTATGCTGGGGTATGGCACAAAATAATGTAAGAATGGTAAGAAAAATTAAGCTAATAGATACAAAATAATTAGTGAAACTTGTTACAAGAAAAAAAATTATAATCATTTAACAATCCAAGGAGGTTGAAGATCAGTTTTTTTACTAAATACACAAAGAGAATTGCTAAGAAATATGTTATTAAAAGTAAAACAGATATTACATCTAAAAATCCTAAAATGTTCATTAGAACTGAGGATGCCAACTCAGATGAGGATGACTCAATTGCATCTATGAAGAGATAAATTCAAGAGCAAGTCTGTTTTACCCAAGGACTCCAGCTGTAGAGAATCCTAAGGAACAAAGTGCACTTATAGGAAAATATGATAGAAAGCTCAGAATTGGGATTAAAGAGTGTTAACAAATAACCATCTACTAGCTCACAAACTCAGGGTAAAAATATCTAAAATATTAAGCTAGTAACTGACTAAATAGAGTTGTTATGTCAGGAAAGATATGCAGTTATAAACATGTAGCTAAAGACAAGTCTTTAATGTAATGTTTTGTATAATATTACATTATATTTTGTCTTCTGATTGCAACATCATTCATTGTTTTATAAACCTAATGATATGTTTACCTGCTTATAATATTTTAAATGTACTATTGTTATATGTATATGTGATATGTTGATACATAAAATCTGTAAAGTTGGTTGCTTTATACATACTGAAACTATATAACATGTTAAAGGTTATTGCTTTACACTTCATCAGATGTTACATTTTATCCCAACTGATTTGTAAGAACTACTCATTTTTCACTGAAAGGACAATGTTCAGGTCACCCTTGGCAATTCATTGGTCTGGGGTATGTCTGCTTCTGAGACAGATAGTTGGTGAGTTAGGTCTGCCTTGACATAAAATTGTCTAGGGCATAAACCTACCACTAAATTCTAAGAGAAATAGTCATTGAGTTAAGTATGACTCAGATTTTTGAAACAGCAGTTGCTTGTTTGTGTATGACAAACTGTACAACATTAAAGAAAATGTAGAACACAGATTGCTTCAGTGATTCACATGTGAAGAACTGAAGAATTGGAGAACTTCTAGGTTAATTAAGCTGGTGAAATATGTTTATTAGAAGTTTTCTATGACTATGGGACAAATGTAATATAGCTGTTTAGAGAGAGAAAATGAAAATTTGATTACTAATCATAGGCTAAGATGGAGTGATTTGTAGAGAGGGACTAGATCCTGAACCAACAAAATTATTAGAGGTAAAAGGACAGATTTCAGAACTGTGTTCAAAGAGGGACTATAATTCTTTCTCCACATCATCAATTGTTTCCGGGTACATTGGCTGGTCAATGAAGGGCTAGGATGTTCCTTGTTGTTTCCTACTGCCAAAAAGAAGGAATAAAGAGAATATACTTTGATCTTTATTACAACTTGCCGCTGAGAGGAAAATTAAGTTTTCTATTATGATTACTTATTGAGAAGAAAAAGAGAAGAGAAAGAAGAGGAGACATTGCGACTTATTCTTGCTGAGGTAGATCAGGAGAAAAGAAGACATGATACTTCTACATTGCTACCTGTCATTGCTGGGAAGGGGAGAAGTTGAATATGCAAAGGAACAGCTAAAAGAGCATAACATTACTTCAGCCAAAGGCATCAACTAAGACTAAAGTTGGAAGTGATGGATACTATAGTTGCCAAACTATAGATACACCCAAACAGAGAAATAGATCGGAAGCAGAACATCAAAGGATCAGCCCAGTGGATAGACAATTCTGGCCAAAACATACAAAATAAGTATTAGTTAAGCATGACAAGTGCTAAGCTAAGCTTAGCAGTGGTAGTATTTGTTAAATACAAAAGTTACATTCATCAAGAAACTTTTATGGACAATTCCTGAGACAGAAAGAAAATGCTAAAGTCTACAGTTTCGGAATTGTGAGATACCCTGGCCAGATGTACTTCCTATATGTATGCCTCAGTACCCTGAAATTTTAAAATATGCATCCCCACAAATCCCACATTTTAAAGTATGCATCTCCCCAAATATACCATGTGCATTAATAAGACAGTATGATTACAGTTTATGGGTGGAATGCTATGTAAGTATTATGTGTTTGATTTGCATTTTTAGTAAATGTCTTGGTTTAGAATTCTGGCTTAGCAGTCATATCAAAAGAATTCTCTTCTTCATATGGTAAATTGACGAGAAATAATAATTTGCTCTTGTTTTGAAATCTGCAATCCCAAATCCAAATTATGAAAAATTAAGGGTTTGCATCAGGTAGACCCCACTGTGCCTGCTTATGATGACATGTTCCATTGGCTAGAAGAGGAAAAGGGAGATGGAGAAGGTAGGGTCCTGTTATGCTTCAAAACTAAGTTTAAGGATCACATTCTTTATGAAGCCTTTCTAGATCCCACTACTAGTGTCCTCTTATGTTTGTTCTGTACTTCTTATACACACATACACACACACACATGCACACACACAAACACATATATACACATACATATATAATTAATGTAATATATAATGTTAATATATACATTGTATTATATGATACATACATGATATATAATATTATGCTATATGTATATACAATATATAGTTACATATATTGTTGCCCACAAAAAGGTGAAATCTCCTTGTATACAGACATTATTTTGGTTTTTGCCTTTGTATCCCTAGTGCCTAGCACAATGCCTGGATCATAGTAGGTTCTTAACAAATGCTTGCTGATTAGTTTATTGATTGATGGATTCTGTATCAGAACTTCAATAATAAGTTTCTTAATTGAGTGTGCTGGCCACTCTAATTTCCCTTGATCCTCTTATTTCAAAGAGGTTCCAGAGTATTCCCATAGCTGAGGTGACATGTAAGGTATTGGGATAGTGCCACATGTGATATCAAATTCATCCTTAAAGGGGTCATTAATTTCAGGCACTCCCCATCAACCTTCCCCTTAACCACTTCCCTCTGTCTCAGTTATAAGCTTTTTTAATGCTTCATTGACCACCCCACTTCTCAGTTCATTTAATCCTAAATTCCGTAAATTGAGCAGAGAACCCCTTGCTGACCTAGACATCCATGCTCAGTGTTACCAAGCCAGGCTGGTCTGGTGGAAATTCACACACTGAGAACTTAGTGAAAGTCAGGCCCTAGTTCTTCACCTCTGCCTTGAATTTGGCTAAGTGAGCTCAGCATAGCAGCATCTGAAAGGAGAGAGTTCTAAGAATCTCTAAGAACCAAACCTTCAGAAGAAGATTCTAAACAGAGTGTGGGTTTTTTTTCCCCCAGCTTTGTCCACCCTTAATTATGCCAGACAAAGCATGTCTGAGAGCTGTGGGTATCAGTTGGTCCTGATATCCACTAGCAATCTGGAGGCTATAATGAGCATGGGCTGTCTTAGTCACTATTGATTGAATCAGTATTCTGTCAGCAATCAGTATAAATTTAATCAGACTTCTGGCTTAGGTGGCAGCAGGAAAGGTCATCCAGAGACCCAGCTCTCTTAGTATACATTAGCAAAGATCTGAAAAGGACATCAGATTGAATAATGATCAAGAAATCCAAAAAGAAACAGCTGTAATCTCCTTCATCCAGCCAAGAGTAACACAAAATGACAACCAAAAACCTATGGGACACCCTTCCCCACACACCCCTGCCAGAGAAGCTTTCATGAGAACAGGCAAACAAACTGGAAACCTATCAGTGCTCAGACCAGAGATGTTCCAGGGGCACCTGAGACCTAGATCACTTTGTTCCTGGGAGGAAGGGGGGCAGCAAGCCTGGAGAATTCAGATTGGGAAGCTCCTGTGTAATCATAGTTTTAGTACTCTAACCAGTATAACCCAATGAGACAGAAATCCCTACCACTCTTCCCTGAGATGTCCAGAGGGCCCAAAAGAATGCAAGAACTCTTCACCAGGATAATCTGGGGTGTGGAGGGCTACATGAAACTCTCAGTGCAGACATACCAGGAGAAATAGAAACCAAGAATTCAAGGTCAAGATCAAACAAGGCCTGAGCACTCCTTCCAAGAGGGTGGGTAGGGATGGAGTCTAAATGGGCAAAAGTCCAAACCAAGAACTGAGGCTGGACATACGAGTAAACATAGAAGATGCTGAGCACTGTGAAGAAATATTATTAGTGAAAATATGTCTAAGCCTCATGGGGGAGGGGGGAGGAATGACTTAGCCATAAGTATTTCAACAATAAGCAAAAGGAATGAATCAAGAAATAAAAAAATGAAATTACAAGTGAAATAAGAGGTCTGGAGGAAAAAATTGGAAGAAGAGTAAATATCTTAGAACAGAAGGTAGGCCACCTTACCCAGGTAGCATACTCTTGAACATTTAAATGGAAAAAACAATACCTAACGACTCTATGAGACAAATAGAAATATTAAAACAAACCCCAAAAGTTCAAAAAAGTAGAATGAAATATAAGGTATATTTTATTTTTAAAACTGACCTTGAAAAATAAGGAAAAATAATTTAAGAATCGTTGTTGTTCATTCGTGTCTGATTCTTCATGACCCTATTTGGAGTTTTCTTGGAAAAGATACTAAAGTGGCTTGCCATTTCCTTCTCTAACTCTACCTGTAAAATTATGGATGAGGAAACTGAGACAAACAGGGTTAAGTAACTTGCCCACGGTCACATGGCTAGTAAGTGTCTGAGGCCAATTTGAACTCAGGTCTTTCTGACTCCAGACCCACCTCTTTATCCACTGTGTCATTCAGCTGCCTTGAGAATCATTGTACTCCCTGAAAACCATGACCAAAGAAAAACCTATGTAGCATATTTCAAGAAATCATGAGTGAAAATTGCACAGACTAGAAGAAGGATGACAAAGTAAAAACAGAAAGAAACCCCAAAATGAAAATTTCCAGGAATATCAATGCCAAAACTCAGTACTTCAGATCAAAGAAAAAATGCTGCAAGCAGGCAGAAAGAAAAAGTTCAAGTTACAGGGAGACACGATCTTAAAAGAGGAAATGTTGAAATACAATATATTTTGATAAAGATATTACAATCAAGAATTTTACCCCTCAAGACTGAATATAATACTACAGGAGGAAAAAATGGATGTCTAATGGAATATAGGACTTTCACATTTTTTTTTAGTGAAAAGCATAGAACTGAGTAGAAATTTTGAAATGTAAATACAGAAGCAAGAGAAATCTAGTGTGAAGAAACCCAAGAGACAGAGTTTCTGGGTGATCAATAATCAATTTATTAATTAGGCTAATTGACAATCAATACATTGACGGTCAGTGGTTTCTCTTGGCAACCAAAGACCCCCAGTAGAGACACTGAATGCCTTAAATACCTTTGTAAAAGGGAATGCCCCTGACAAGTGAAAATCAGCCCTTATTGGTAGACATTTAATGAGGAAGTGGGCTAGGAGGCTTCCGTTCCTCCTGCTGAGAACATGACTTGATCAGGAGAGACTTGACCAGCCACCTCCAGCAATCTGGACAGGGGAATCCGTCTCCATCTAGACACTCTGCTTGATTTTCTCCTTCATGAGCTGGATCACCCTAAACTACAATGGAAGGGTGTGAGGACAGGGACTCATTTCCACTGGGTAAGAACTTGTCTAGACTGGATTCTGTTTACACTCTAAACAGAAGTAAGGTCTTCTAGTTGGATGGGTTCTGGTCCAACGTGTAAGAGCGTGTTCCCAGAGGACTAGGAGTAATCTCAATCAGTCATGTCCTTCAGAAGCTGACCTTCTACAGGAGGTGGGCCTCAATGAAGAAGCAGAGAAGAAAAGCCTGGATTCCAATTTAATAATTGTTTATTAATACAATATTAAAATAATAATTTCTCTTACTAGAAAGGTAAATATATTTGAGCAATTTGAAGAGGCTAAATGATAATGGCATACTTAAGCTCTAAAAGGGAGAAGAGACAAGGGTTTTTTTTTTTTTAACAACCCTTATGTCTTTAAGGGTCACAGAGGGAAAAAAAGACAAATAGAAGATATATGGGTTTATTTTCTGCTGTTTTGATGATCTTATGTAAGGAAACCAAAGGGAATAAAAAAAACTACATTACTAATGAAGTGAGTAAGGAAATGGAAGTTACTATTTCTAGTAATTAGAGTGTGCAAAAATCACACAAATATGGTGTGGGGTGGGAGGAGAATGTATCACATGAATCTCACTTATGAAAACCACTCTTATCAGAATCAGACAGTTCAGTATAGAAATACATTAAACTCAAAGAGTGAAAGAATTGGGGAGAGAAAGAAGAAAGAGGTTTTAAGAGTGAATACAGAGTCAGGGAGGTAGGGGAAGAGACAGAAAGAAAGTGTATGTGGTCAGAAAAGCAGGGATCACATTCTTACTGAGGGCAAGAAAGAAGAGGCAGTGGAGTGGAAGCATTTTTGATTCAATTTTATATCACTATTGGTAACTATATTCCTCTTTTTCACCACTTTCTTTTTAAAGAGGTTGGTGAGAGATGTGGGAAGGAGTAAATGAGGAAAAATTATAAGGATATGATGGAAGGAAATATGTAATTAACAATCATAACATTGAGCAAAAATGAGATGAACTCATCTAAAAAACAGAAGAGGTGGTAATATAGATTAGAGAATAGAACCCAACAATATGTCGAAACAAAGATTCACAGAGTTATGAACCAAAAAAGGCCACAGTAGAAATCAAAATTTCAGTCAAGACAACAGCAAAAATAGATACGGGTAAAACAGGGACACTACATTATGTTTCAAGGCACCATAAACAATAAAATAATGTTTAAACTTAATATATATTCATTCTATGCCATTCATTGAATGGCATAGAATCTAATACTTAGAGTAAAAGTTGATTGAATTAAAGAGAAAAATAGCAAAACTATATTACTTGGGCCTCAATGTGCCCCTTTAAGACCTAGAAAAATCTAACAAAATGTTAAACAAGAAAGAAGTTGAGGATCTAAAAAAAATTTCAAAAAAGAAAGGTGTAATAGATTTCTGGCAATAAATGAATGTGAATAAAAAGGAGTATACATATTTCTCAGCTGTGTATGGCACTTTTATAAAAATTGGCCATGTTTATAGAACTTTATAAACACAGAAATATTTAATATATCCATTACTAATCACAACACAATAAATTGTAGTCAATAAAAAGCAATTTGCAGAAAGAATTCAAAGTTAAGTGATTTAGTTTAACAATTTAATTCTAAATACCTGGTAGGGCAAAGCACAAATCATAGAAACAGAAATTCATCAAAGAAAATAACAATGAGATAGCATATCAAAACTTTTAGGATGCAGGAAAAGCAGTACTTGGGGGAAATGCATATTTCTAAACACTTTCACCAATGAAAGACAGAAAGAATGGATCAGTGAATCTGGCATTCAATAATAATGATTAGAAAAGCAACAAATCCCAAACCCTTAAGTAAACACCAAAATTAAAATTCTGAAAACAGAAAAAAAAAAAGATTAACAAAAAGGAAAGCAAAAAATTGAATTGAAACATAAAACAAAGATTTTCTTAAAACAAAAATAAAATAAAGCAGACTGATAAGATTGAAAAAAAGAGAGAAAAGTCAAATTACCAATATCAAAAAAACAAAAAGAGAATTCATCATGTCCATGGACAAAATTCACATTTGTCAGTATTTGTAAAATTCAAAGTAGCAATTTTTTTTTAAAAAATTGAATAGTAAATTGAATTATATCTTAAATGTATCAGGGAGCTGACTATTTAAAAGAAATTTGTCTATAGAGACATGTAGTTGGCACAGTGGATAGAGTACTGGGACTGGAGTCAGGAGCCTCAGACACTTACTAGCTGTGTGATCCTGGGCAAGTCCCTTAACCTTTGTCCGCCTCAGTTTCCTCAGCTGTGAAATGGGGATAATAATAGCATGTTCCTACCAGGATTGTTGTGAAGATCAAATGAGATAATATATGTAATGTGTTTATCACAGTGCCCAGAATATAGTAGATGCCTAATAATTGCTTGTTTTCTTCTTTCTTTCTTCTATGAAGCCACTACTTATTATGAAAAATCAGTATCAGTCACTTAACCTTGCTTGGTCTTCATTTGTTCTTTTGTAAGATGAGGGCAATAGAACTGGATCTGAGGGTCCATGATAATGAATAAAATTTCTGAGAAGATGAAGTAGATATAAAAGAGCAAAGAATCAAGGATCATGAAATTTTCTTTTGGCTTTGAAATTCTATGATCTATATCCAGCAAAGTTAAACATAATCCTGAAGGAAAAAATGGGACATTCAGTGAATTGTCAGACTTTCAGGATTCTGTTGCCCCCCAAAAAAACCCCCTAACTTAACAGAAAATTTGACATACAAGATCCAAGAGAAATATAAGGTATACATCAAAGACTAATTACAAGTGACTCAATAAGGATGGACTGTTTACTTTTCATATGAGAAAATGTAAAACGTATGTCTAAGATTGTTATTAGTAATTGGGTAGTGTGACAGAAAGATTGGGGTAGAGTTGAGTATGATGTGATTCTGAAAAGTAAAACCCCTTAGGAAAAAGTAAAAAGAGTAATTATCTCATACAAATGAAGTTCGAGAGGAAGAACTGACACAGATGAATTAGATGGGGGATGAAGGCTGGTAGTTGTAGAACCCTACTATCATCAGGAATGGATTAAATCAGGAACAATACATATAAATACGTAGAAGGCTATAAAAGTCTTCAAAATTCAGATAGAAACAAGAGAGTAAGTGGAAAGAGTGGGGAAGGAAGAGGATAAGGGAGGGAACTTTGGAAAGGGTGTAGCTTAATAGGAGGGCAAGGTAGCAGATAGAAGTAAAGTAAAGGAATCAGAAGGGATAGGAAATAAGAGATACACACAAAAGTAAAATAAAGATCAGGAGTAGAGCTTATTAGGAAAAAAAAGCAGGGGTAGTAATCATGATTTCAGACAAAATTAAAGCTAAAATACATTTACTCTAAAGAGAAAAATAAGGAAAGTACCCTATATGTCAGCCATTGTTTTAGACTATTTAAAATAACTAGACATTGGAATAGTTGTGGTGTAGGAAATGATGAGTTGGTGGACTTAGAAAAATATGGAAAGACTTGGCCTTATGAAATAAGATGTTATCCACCTTCAGAGAAACAGAGGACAAGCAAGCATATTATGGTCTTACATTGATGCATATGAATGTATATATCTGTATTTGAGCATGATTATAGATATTTAAGTGTATGTATGTGTATGTAAGTGTATGGATTCATGTGTATATGTATGTATATATATATGTTTGTGTGGGTGGGTGGGTGTCCATGCTTAATTGTTGCCTTTTTGGGGTAAGGGAGAGGAAGGGGGAAAAAAGAACAAAGTAAAAAGTGCCCAGCAGAGAACAAAAGAAAACTTACAAGGAATCAAAGAAAAGATGGACAGCTCTATTGGCTTTCTTGAAATGGAAATTTATTGCTGCATATTTTTAATCTTCTCCTACGTTCTGCTGTGCATGTGGCAATGGTTTTTTTTTTCTTTTTTTCTTTTGTATTTAAGTTTAGAAAGTTCTGCTCTGAGCCTTCTATAAAGGAAGGCATTGGGAGGAGCTTATTAATAACTCCACCTTCCAGGCCTCCAATCAGAGGAGAGAGGCGACTGAGGGAGTCAAGAAGGTAGTGAGTATCAAAAAACTGAGTCAATCAGATAGGGAGGAGATTTCAGGTGATCAGATGATCCTGGGTGAGGCGTGACACTCCACTGCGGGCAACACCAAGCAGAGCTAGTTTTCAACTCCAATTATGATTAAAAAACATTATTCTGGGAAAAGATCCATAGGTTTCACTAGACTCCCAAAAGGGGTCCATGACACAAAATAGGTTAAGAATCTTTGCCTTTACATGGCTAATATGGAAATATGTTTTACTTTACTGCACATGTATAATCTATAGCTAATTGCTTGCTGGCTCAGGAAGGGAGAAGGGGAAGGAGGGAGGGTGAGAATTTGGAACTCAACATTTTTTTAAAATGAAAGGCTAAAATTAAATGTAAATTTTAAAAATAAAAAAAAAGAAATTCCATGCTCTAGAGTTGTATGGTGCCTTAAAGATTAGTTACTCCATTCTCTTCAATTCAATTCAACAAGCATTTATTAAGCAACCACTGTGTGTCAGGCCCTGTGCTTGAGGGCTAGCGATACAAAGAAGGCAAAAACAATTGAAAAAAAAACACAAAAAACCCCACACTCAGTTTCTGATATCAGTGTGTGTGTGTGTGTGTGTGTGTGTGTGTGCGCATATGTGTGTGTGCACACATATATCTCTGTATTATATATTATGTATATTACATACTTGACACATAATGTATGTAATCTATTATATCTATGTATAGATCTATTTTCTAGCTTAATCTATAATATCAATATATAACATTTTATTTATACATATAATAGATTACATGTATTATATATCATGTCATACATGTACCATAGTATCTATATATACTATATCTGTATACTATATAGTATCTATATATACTAAATGTATTATACTATCAATATATAGATATACTATATTACATACACTATATATAATATATAATAAATTTTATATTATATATCATGTAATATATAATAACATGTTGGGGCAGCTAGATAGCACAGTGGATACAGCACCAGACTTGGAGTCAGGAAGACTCAATTTCCTGAGTTCAAATCAGACCTCAGACACTTACTAGCTGTGTTATCCTGTGCAAGTCGCTTCACTCTGTTTGCCTTGGTTTCCTCATCCATACAATGAACTGGAGAAAAAAATACCAAATCACTCCAGTATCTTTGCCAAGAAAACCCCAAATGGGGTCTCAAAGAGTTGGACATGACTGAAAATAACTGAACAACAATAATAATATTACACACACACGCACACACCCCTTATCACCACACCTAGATTATAAGCTCTTTGATGGCAAGAATCATATCTTTTATTCCTGCTAGTATAGCCTTGCAAGGCGAAGAATGTAGAATAAGGCTAATACTTGTTGATTGACCATCCTACCTTAACTGACACAAAGGAGAGGTGAAGCAGAATTCATGGTAATTCAGCAGCAAGTGCAATGTTGTGATAGGCTGGCAGAAGACATGTTTTAGAAGCTTGCAGGACCCCTCCAGCCATATTTCATGGGTAGTTCCCTACTTTACTTAAAGGTTAATGCTTACATGGCTTAAAAACAGCGATAATGAAACTTTAATATGAAAATGTCCTGAGTTGCTTAGGCTTCTTAAGCATGGGGTAAAAAGTCCTGTCACTGGATATAACTTTGAGGAGCATCTTTGTAGAGACCACTGCCCTCAAAGATCACCTTCAACCATGCTGCTAACTTGGGCAGGTCTTGGGAGAGTGGCTTACACGTGTGGCACTAGCTGGCAGAGTTCAGCCTATAGTTAATACCTTTTTATACCGTAACTTTTTCAGCAGGTGAGTTTTCATCCACTTAAATGTTATCAATTTCCTCTACCACTTCAATGGCACAAAGGCTAAATGTGAGAGAGATTAGCGGGAATACATGAGAAAAACATTTTTGTTGTTTCACTTTGTAAGTTTAAAGAAAGTAATACTTAAGAAGCCAGGATGGAATTTCCTACCAGAAAACCTAAGATTGTATTTCACTGTGATCAGATGACATGAAAAAGGCAATGTTTTTTAATGTGATGGCAAACCAACTCTTAAACTTAACTGAATCTCAACATCGATGACCCTTTCAAAGTCTGTCCTAAAGCGAACTTCAGGATACACAAACCATTTTGAAATCCCCCAAGTGTTTTCTCACTCCCACTCCTTGAATAACATAGCATCATACCTCTACTAAAAGTGTAAACCAA